>NW_027640524.1:0-533000 GCF_949752795.1 Hyperoodon ampullatus
ATGGAATGGGTGCCAGGCATTTGTGCTTTAAAGGGTCTGCATTTGCTCACCCAATCTCACCAATCCTCTCAGTCCCAAGTGTCCAGCCTTATGCCACATCCAGCTGTTGTTGTAGATAGGGTCATTCCAGGTTTCATCAGAGACCCTGAAGGAATTGTAAAGAATTTCCCAGTTTTTTTTTTTGTTTTTGAAATTCCTTTTTATAGTGGGTTTGAGCTGATTCTTGCTGCCATGTTTATGTCAGTCTAGGCACACTGGATTCCCTTACGGAGTCATATCAATACATAGTTTTTAAGATTCTTACTAGTCAGATAT
The DNA here is from genome assembly GCF_949752795.1 of Hyperoodon ampullatus. Lineage (NCBI taxonomy): Eukaryota > Metazoa > Chordata > Mammalia > Artiodactyla > Ziphiidae > Hyperoodon > Hyperoodon ampullatus. The sequence goes on from NW_027640524.1 coordinate 316, forward strand.
ATTCCTCTGCGGGAACTATGGGGTTTTGAGTCCCTTTCACTGAGGAAGGTGTAGGTCTTGTCTATTCCATAGTTGGTTTTTGGAACGGTACCTGTGCTTATATCAAACTCTGGCTTTATGCATCACCCCACCTCTCCTTCCCCCTTAAGCAGGCATAAGAGTTTTTTCTAAATGCGAGACACTGTTCTCTTTCCTAACTCAGTTCAAGTGTAGCCATGTTTACAGGATCTTCATAAGTGATATCTTATGATAAGTTTCTTTTTCTGTGTGACTTATTTCACTTAGAATCATCGTACCTGAATCCACCCATTTTGCTGCTACTGGTCTTATGACATTGATTTCATGGCTGAGGGATATTCCATCGTACGTAATACCACAATTTTTTAACCATTTTTATGTTTCCTGGGAAATTTAAGGTGTACCCAAGTAGAGGTCCTTGTAAGCAGTGCATCCCTAAATTTTGGGGTGGCTCTGTTTTATCGATTTTCAGTTTTCCCAAGGTATATTCCCTAGACTGGAAGTGCCCTTGGCTCTGTAGCTCTGTTGTTTATTTGTTTTAGGGAACACAATGCACTCCTCCAGAGAGACAGTTGGCAAGTTACATCCCACCCATCAGCATAACAAGGCTCCCTGTTCTCCAGGGCCTGTCTTGCCTCTCTGGTTTTTACACATTTTGTGGATGTCCCTTTTGACCGGTGGGAAGTGATATTTCTTTGTAGTGCAGATTTGCATTGCCCAATTGCTTGCTTGGCCAAAAAGGGCGTATGCGTTTTCTCCTGAATATATTCTGGAGAAAACGCATACGCCCTTTTAGGCCAAGTGCATCATTGTCGAAGTTGTGCCCCTCTTCCTGTGCTTTAAAGGCGATTCCAACATACTTCTTGAAATCTGTTTCCTGCTATTCTGCCTCGCTTTCAAGTCCGCCTCGTTGCTTTCCCTAAAGAGATTTTTGGACGATAGTTGTCCTTTATTACTCGGCCAGTTTGTGAATTGCTGTGCCCTTGAGCTCCATTTCTCAACTCGTTTTTTGTGAGCTGACCGCAAGTCCAAAATTTTGGTTCTGGACCTATACTGGTTCCCTGTGGGTGGCTGAGACTTTGGTTAATTCTTCTTCCTGCCGGGAAATTAGAGTGATATGTGCCCGTCCAAATGCCTAACAGCTACTCTCTCATTGGTTCTCCCTCTTCCCTTTCATCCTCTGCCAAATTGGCAACCTGTGCGAACCAGGAGGTTAAATGGGCTGTCTCTCCAATTTGGGAGGTTGATAGGAAAGCAGATGGAAAGTCAAACCGGAGCACCAGGAGAGGGACTATTCGTTGAGTTTTAGAAACCTTTCGTATTCACAGTGTGTCCGTTCTGTAGGTTTCCCGAACATGTTATAACTGTAGTAATATTCCCTTCAACCTGGAGAGTTGGGACCCATGGAATGGGTGCCAGGCATTTGTGCTTTAAAGGGTCTGCATTTGCTCACCCAATCTCAGCAATCCTCTCAGTCCCAAGTGTCCAGCCTTATGCCACATCCAGCTGTCATTGTAGATAGGGTCATTCCAGGTTTCATCAGAAACCCTGAAGGAATTGTAAAGAATTTCCCAGTTTTTTTGTTTTGTTTTTGAATTTCCTTTTTATAGTGGGTTTGAGCTGATTCTCGCTGCCATGTTTATGCCAGTCTAGACACTCTTGATTCCCTTACGGAGACATATCAATCCATAGGTTTTAAGATTCTTACTAGTCAGATATATTCCTCTGTGGGAAATATGGGGTTCTGAGTCCCTTTCACTGAGGAAGGTGTAGGTCTTGTCTATTCCATAGTTGGTTTTTGGAACGGTACCTGTGCTTGTATCAAACTCTGGTTTTATGCATCACCCCACCTCTTCTTCCCCCTTAAGCAGGCATAAGAGTGTTTTCTAAATGTGAGACACTGTTCTATTTCCTAACTCAGTTCAAGTGTAGCCATGTTTACAGGATCTTCATAAGTGATATCTTATGATAAGTTTCTTTTTCTGTGTGACTTATTTCACTTAGAATCATTGTACCTGAATCCACCCATTTTGCTGCTACTGGTCTTATGACATTGATTTCATGGCTGAGGGATATTCCATCGTACGTAAGTACCACAATTTTTTGAACCATTTTTATATTTCCTGGGATATTTAAGGTGTACCCAAGTTGAGGTCCTTGTAAGCAGTGCAGCCCTAAATTTTGGGGTGGCTCTCTCTTATTGATTTTCAGTTTTACCAAGGAATATTCCCTACACTGGAGGTGCCCTTGGCTCTGTAGCTCTGTTGTTTACTTGTTTTAGGGAACAGAATGCACTCCTGCAGAGAGGCAGTTGTCAATTTACATCCCGCCCATCAGCATAACAAGGCTCCCTGTTCTCCTGGGCCTCTGTTGCCTTTCTGGTTTTTACAAATTTTGTGGATGTCCCTTTTGAACGGTGGGAAGTGATACTTCTTTGTAGTGCAGATTTGCATTGCCCGCTTGCTTGCTTGGCCAAAAAGGGCGTATGCGTTTTCTCCTGAATATATTCAGGAGAAAACGCATATGCCCTTTTTGGCCAAGTGCATCATTGTCAAAGTTGTGCCCCTCTTCCTGTGCTTTAAAGGCGATTCCAACGTACCTTTTGAAATCTGTTTCCTGCTATTCTGCCTCGCTTTCAAGTCCGCCTCGTTGCCTTCCCTCAACATATTTTTGGACGATAGTTGTCCTTTATTACTCGGCCAGTTTGTGAATTGCTGTGCCCCTGAGCTCCATTTTTCAACTCGTTTTTGGTGAGCTGACCGCAAGTCCAAAATTTTGGTTCAGGAACTTTGCTGGTTCCCGGTGGGTGGCTGACACTTTGGTTAATTCTTCTTCCTGCCGGGAAATTACAGTGATATGTGCCCGTCCAAATGCCTAACAGCTACTCTCTCATTGGTTCTCCCTCTTCCCTTTCATCCTCTGCCAAATTGGCAACCTGTGCGAACCAGGAGGTTAAAGGGGCTGTCTCTCCAATTTGGGAGGTTGATAGGAAAGCAGATGGAAAGTCAAACCGGAGCACCAGGAGAGGGACTATTCGTTGAGTTTTAGAAACCTTTCGTATTCACAGTGTGTCCGTTCTGTAGGTTTCCCGAACATGTTATAACTGTAGTAATATTCCCTTCAACCTGGAGAGTTGGGACCCATGGAATGGGTGCCAGGCATTTGTGCTTTAAAGGGTCTGCATTTGCTCACCCAATCTCAGCAATCCTCTCAGTCCCAAGTGTCCAGCCTTATGCCATATCCAGCTGTCATTGTAGATAGGGTCATTCCAGGTTTCATCAGAAACCCTGAAGGAATTGTAAAGAATTTCCCAGTTTTTTTGTTTTGTTTTTGAAATTCCTTTTTATAGTGGGTTTGAGCTGATTCTCACTTCCATGTTTATGCCAGTCTAGACACACTTGATTCCCTTACGGAGACATATCAACACATAGGTTTTAAGATTCTTACTAGTCAGATATATTCCTCTGCGGGAAATATGGGATTTTGAGTCCCTTTCCCTGAGGAAGGTGTAGGTCTTGTCTATTCCATAGTTCGTTTTTGGAACGGTACCTGTGCTTATATCAAACTCTGGTTTTATGCATCACCCCACCTCTCCTTCCCCCTTAAGCAGGCATAAGAGTGTTTTCTAAATGTGAGACACTGTTCTCTTTCCTAACTCATTTCAAGTGTAGCCATGTTTACAGGATCTTCATAAGTGATATCTTATGATAAGTTTCTTTTTCTGTGTGACTTATTTCACTAAGGATCATCGTACCTGAATCCACCCATTTTGCTGCTACTGGTCTTATGACATTGATTTCATGGCTGAGGGATATTCCATCGTACGTAAGTACCACAATTTTTTGAACCATTTTTATATTTCCTGGGATATTTAAGGTGTACCCAAGTTGAGGTCCTTGTAAGCAGTGCAGCCCTAAATTTTGGGGTGGCTCTGTCTTATTGATTTTCAGTTTTCCCAAGGTATATTCCCTAGACTGGAAGTGCCCTTGGCTCTGTAGCTCTGTTCTTTACTTGTTTTAGGGAAAACAATGTACTCCTCCAGAGAGGCAGTTGGCAATGTACATCCCGTCAATCAGCATAACAAGGCTCCCTGTTCTCCAGGGCCTGTCTTGCCTTTCTGGTTTTTACACATTTTGTGGATGTCCCTTTTGACCGGTGGGAAGTGATACTTCTTTGTAGTGCAGATTTGCATTGCCCGCTTGCTTGCTTGGCCAAAAAGGGCGTATGCGTTTTCTCCTGAATATATTCAGGAGAAAACGCATACGCCCTTGTTGGCCAAGTGCATCATTGTCGAAATTGTGCCCCTCTTCCTGTGCTTTAAAGGCGATTCCAACTTACCTCTTGAAATCTGTTTCCTGCTATTCTGCCTCGCTTTCAAGTCCGCCTCGTTGCCTTCCCTCAACAGATTTTTGGACGATAGTTGTCCTTTATTACTCGGCCAGTTTGTGAATTGCTGTGCCCCTGAGCTCCATTTTTCAACTCGTTTTTGGTGAGCGGACCGCACGTCCTAAATTTTGGTTCAGGACCTATGCAGGTTCCCGGTGGGGGGCTGAGACTTTGGTTAATTCTTCTTCCTGCCGGGAAGTTAGAGTGATATGTGCCCGTCCAAATGCCTAACAGCTACTCTCTCATTGGTTCTCCCTCTTCCCTTTCATCCTCTGCCAAATTGGAAAACTGTGCGAACCAGGAGGTTAAAGGGGCTGTCTCTCCAAGTAGCGAGATTGAGAGTAAAGCAGATGGAAAGTCAAACCGGAGCACCAGGAGAGGAACTATTCGTTGAGTTTTAGAAACCTTTCGTATTCACAGTGTGTCCGTTCTCTAGGTTTCCCGTACATGTTATAGCTGTATTAATACTCCCTTCAACCTGGAGAGTTGGGACCCATGGAATGGGTGCCAGGCATTTGTGCTTTAAAGGGTCTGCATTTGCTCACCCAATCTCATCAATCGTCTCAGTCCCAAGTGTCCCTCCTTATGCCACATCCAGCTGTCATTGTAGATAGGGTCATTCCAGGTTTCATCAGAGACCCTGAAGGAATTGTAAAGAATTTCCCAGTTTTTTTGTTTTGTTTTTGAATTTCCTTTTTATAGTGGGTTTGAGCTGATTCTCGCTGCCATGTTTATGCCAGTCTAGACACACTTGATTCCCTTACAGAGACATATCAATACATAGGTTTTAAGATTCTTACTAGTCAGATATATTCCTCTGCGGGAAATATGGGGTTTTGAGTCCCTTTCACTGAGGAAGGTGTAGGTCTTGTCTATTCCATAGTTGGTTTTTGGAACGGTACCTGTGCTCATATCAAACTCTGGTTTTATGCATCACCCCACCTCTCCTTCCCCCTTAAGCAGGCATAAGAGTGTTTTCTAAATGTGAGACACTGTTCTCTTTCCTAACTCAGTTCAAGTGTAGCCATGTTTACAGGATCTTCATAAGTGATATCTTATGATAAGTTTCTTTTTCTGTGTGACTTATTTCACTTAGAATCATCGTACCTGAATCCACCCATTTTGCTGCTACTGGTCTTATGACATTGATTTCATGGCTGAGGGATATTGCATCGTACGTAATACCACAATTTTTTAACCATTTTTATGTTTCCTGGGAAATTTAAGGTGTACCCAAGTAGAGGTCCTTGTAAGCAGTGCATCCCTAAATTTTGGGGTGGCTCTCTTTTATCGATTTTCAGTTTTCCCAAGGTATATTCCCTAGACTGGAAGTGCCCTTGGCTCTGTAGCTCGGTTGTTTATTTGTTTTAGGGAACACAATGCACTCCTCCAGAGAGACAGTTGGCAAGTTACATCCCGCCCATCAGCATAACAAGGCTCCCTGTTCTCCAGGGCCTGTCTTGCCTTTCTGGTTTTTACACATTTGGTGGATGTCCCTTTTGACCGGTGGGAAGTGATACTTCTTTGTAGTGCAGATTTGCATTGCCCACTTGCTTGCTTGGCCAAAAAGGGCGTATGCGTTTTCTCCTGAATATATTCAGGAGAAAACGCATACGCCCTTTTTGGCCAAGTGCATCATTGTCGAAATTGTGCCCCTCTTCCTGTGCTTTAAAGGCGATTCCAACATACCTCTTGAAATCTGTTTCCTGCTATTCTGCCTCGCTTTCAAGTCCGCCTCGTTGCCTTCCCTCAACAGATTTTTGGACGATAGTTGTCCTTTATTACTCGGCCAGTTGGTGAATTGCTGTGCCCCTGAGCTCCATTTTTCAACTCGTTTTTGGTGAGCGGACCGCACGTCCAAAATTTTGGTTCAGGACCTATGCAGGTTCCCGGTGGGGGGCTGAGACTTTGGTTAATTCTTCTTCCTGCCTGGAAGTTAGAGTGATATGTGCCCGTCCAAATGCCTAACAGCTACTCTCTCATTGGTTCTCCCTCTTCCCTTTCATCCTCTGCCAAATTGGAAAACTGTGCGAACCAGGAGGTTAAAGGGGCTGTCTCTCCAAGTAGGGAGATTGAGAGTAAAGCAGATGGAAAGTCAAACCGGAGCACCAGGAGAGGAACTATTCGTTGAGTTTTAGAAACCTTTCGTATTCACAGTGTGTCCGTTCTCTAGGTTTCCCGTACATGTTATAGCTGTATTAATACTCCCTTCAACCTGGAGAGTTGGGACCCATGGAATGGGTGCCAGGCATTTGTGCTTTAAAGGGTCTGCATTTGCTCACCCAATCTCATCAATCGTCTCAGTCCCAAGTGTCCCTCCTTATGCCACATCCAGCTGTCATTGTAGATAGGGTCATTCCAGGTTTCATCAGAGACCCTGAAGGAATTGTAAAGAATTTCCCAGTTTTTTTGTTTTGTTTTTGAATTTCCTTTTTATAGTGGGTTTGAGCTGATTCTCGCTGCCATGTTTATGCCAGTCTAGACACACTTGATTCCCTTACAGAGACATATCAATACATAGGTTTTAAGATTCTTACTAGTCAGATATATTCCTCTGCGGGAAATATGGGGTTTTGAGTCCCTTTCACTGAGGAAGGTGTAGGTCTTGTCTATTCTATAGTTGGTTTTTGGAATGGTACCTGTGCTTATATCAAACTCTGGTTTTATGCATCACCCCACCTCTCCTTCCCCCTTAAGCAGGCATAAGAGTGTTTTCTAAATGTGAGACACTGTTCTCTTTCCTAACTCAGTTCAAGTGTAGCCATGTTTACAGGATCTTCATAAGTGATATCTTATGATAAGTTTCTTTTTCTGTGTGACTTATTTCACTTAGAATCATCGTACGTGAATCCACCCATTTTGCTGCTACTGGTCATATGACATTGATTTCATGGCTGAGGGATATTCCATCGTACGTAAGTACCACAATTTTTTGAATCATTTTTATATTTCCTGGGATATTTAAGGTGTACCCAAGTTGAGGTCCTTGTAAGAAGTGCAGCCCTAAATTTTGGGGTGGCTCTGTCTTATTGATTATCAGCTTTCCCAAGGTATATTCCCTGGACTGGAAGTGCCCTTGGCTCTGTAGCTCTGTTCTTTACTTCTTTTAGGGAACACAATGTACTCCTCCAGAGAGGCAGTTGGCAATTTACATCCCGCCCATCAGCATAACAAGGCTCCCTTTTCTCCAGGGCCTGTCTTGCCTTTCTGGTTTTTACACATTTTGTGGATGTCCCTTTTGACTGGTGGGAAGTGACACTTCTTTGTAGTGCAGATTTGCTTTGCCCTCTTGCTTGCTTGGGCAAAAAGGGTGTATGCGTTTTCTCCTGAAGGAGAAAACGCATACGCCCTTTTTGGCCAAGTGCATCATTGTCGAAGTTGTGCCCCTCTTCCTGTGCTTTAAAGGCGATTCCAACGTACCTCTTGAAATCTGTTTCCTGCTATTCTGCCTCGCTTTCAAGTCCGCCTCGTTGCCTTCCCTCAACAGATTTTTGGACGATAGTTGACCTTTATTACTCGGCCAGTTTGTGAATTGCTGTGCCCCTGAGCTCCATTTTTCAACTCGTTTTTTGTGAGCTGACCGCATGTCCAAAATTTTGGTTCAGGACCTATGCTGGTTCCCGGTGGGTGGCTGAGACTTTGGTTAATTCTTCTTCCTGCGTGATATTAGAGTGATATGTGCCCGTCCAAATGCCTAACAGCTACTCTCTCATTGGTTCTCCCTCTTCCCTTTCATCCTCTGCCAAATTGGCAACCTGTGCGAACCAGGAGGTTAAAGGGGCTGTCTCTCCAAGTTGGGAGATTGATAGTAAAGCAGATGGAAGGTCAAACCGGAGCACCAGGAGAGGGACTATTCGTTGAGTTTTAGAAACCTTTCGTATTCACAGTGTGTCCGTTCTCTAGGTTTCCCGTACATGTTATAACTGTAGTAATATTCCCTTCAACCTGGAGAGTTGGGACCCATGGAATGGATTCCAGGCATTTGTGCTTTAAAGGGTCTGTATTTGCTCACCCAATCTCAGCAATCCTCTCAGTCCCAAGTGTCCCTCCTTATGCCACATCCAGCTGTCATTGTAGATAGGGTCATTCCAGGTTTCATCAGAGACCCTGAAGGAATTGTAAAGAATTTCCCAGTTTTTTTTGTTTTGTTTTTGAAATTCCTTTTTATAGTGGGTTTGAGCTGATTCTCGCTGCCATGTTTATGCCAGTCTAGACACACTTGATTCCCTTATGGAGACATATCAATACATAGGTTTTAAGATTCTTACTAGTCAGATATATTCCTCTGCGGGAAATATGGGGTTTTGAGTCCCTTTCACTGAGGAAGGTGTAGGTCTTGTCTATTCCATAGTTGGTTTTTGGAACGGTACCTGTGCTTATATCAAAATCTGGTTTTTTGCAGCACCCCACCTCTCCTTCCCCGTTAAGCAGGCATAAGAGTGTTTTCTAAATGTGAGACACTGTTCTCTTTCCTAACTCAGTTCAAGTGTAGCCATGTTTACAGGATCTTCATAAGTGATATCTTATGATAAGTTTCCTTTTTTGTGTGACTTATTTCACTTAGAATCATCGTACCTGAATCCACCCATTTTGCTGCTACTGGTCTTATGACATTGATTTCATGGCTGAGGGATATTCCATCGTACGTAAGTACCACAGTTTTTTGAACCATTTTTATATTTCCTGGGATATTTAAGGTGTACCCAAGTTGAGGTCCTTGTAAGCAGTGCAGCCCAAAATATTGGGGTGGCTCTGTCTTATCGATTTTCAGTTTTCCCAAGGTATATTCCCTAGACTGGAAGTGCCCTTGGCTCTGTAGCTCTGTTCTTTACTTGTTTTAGGGAGCACAATGCACTCCTCCAGAGAGGCAGTTGGCAATTTACATCCCGCACATCAGCATAACAAGGCTCCCTGTTCTCCAGGGCCTGTCTTGCCTTTCTGGTTTTTACACATTTTGTGGATGTCCCTTTTGACCGGTGGGAAGTGATACTTCTTTGTAGTGCAGATTTGCATTGCCCGCTTGTTTGCTTGGCCAAAAAGGCCGTATGCGTTTTCTCCTGAATATATTCTGGAGAAAACGCATACGCCCTTTTTGGCCAAGTGCCTTATTGTCGAAGTTGTGCCCCACTTCCTGTGTTTAAAGGCGATTCCAATATACCTCTTTAAATCTGTTTCCTGCTATTCTGCCTCGCTTTCAAGTCCCCCTCGTTGCCTTCCCTAAACAGATTTTTGGATGATAGTTGTCCTTTATTACTCGGCCAGTTTGTGAATTGCTGTGCCCCTGAGCTCCATTATTCAACTCGTTTTTTGTGATCTGACCGCAAGTCCAAAATTTTGGTTCAGGACCTATACTGGTTCCCGGTGGGTGGCTGAGACTTTGGTTAATTCTTCTTCCTGCAAGAAATTAGAGTGATATATGCCCGTCCAAATGCCTAACAGCTACTCTCTCATTGGTTCTCCCTCTTCCCTTTCATCCTCTGCCAAATTGGCAACCTGTGCGAACCAGGAGGTTAAAGGGGATGTCTCTCCAAGTTGCGAGATTGACAGTAAAGCAGATGGAAAGTGAAACCCGAGCAACAGGAGAGGGACTATTCGTTGAATTTTAGAAACCTTTCGTATTCACAGTGTGTCCTTTCTCTAGGTTTCCCGTACATGTTATAGCTGTAGTAATATTCCCTTTAACCTGGAGAGTTGGGACCCATTGATTGGGTGCCAGGCATTTGTGCTTTAAAGGGTCTGCATTTGCTCACCCATTCTCACCAATCCTCTCAGTCCCAAGTGACCAGCCTTATGCCACATCCAGCTGTCATTGTAGATAGGGTCATTCCAGGTTTCATCAGAGACCCTGAAGGAATTGTAAAGAATTTCCCAGTTTTTTTGTTTTGTTTTTGAAATTCCTTTTTATAGTGGTTTTGAGCTGATTCTCGCTGCCATGTTTATGCCAGTCTAGACACACTTGATTCCCTTACGGAGACATATCAATACATAGGTTTTAAGATTCTTACTAGTCAGATATATTCCTCTGCGGGAAATATGGGGTATTGAGTCCCTTTCACTGAGGAAGGTGTAGGTCTTGTCTATTCCATAGTTGGTTTTTGGAACGGTACCTGTGCTTATATCAAAATCTGGTTTTTTGCAGCACCCCACCTCTCCTTCCCCGTTAAGTAGGCATAAGAGTGTTTTCTAAATGTGAGACACTCTTCTCTTTCCTAACTCAGTTCAAGTGTAGCCATGTTTACAGGATCTTCATAAGTGATATCTTATGATAAGTTTCCTTTTTTGTGTGACTTATTTCACTTAGAATCATCGTACCTGAATCCACCCATTTTGCTGCTACTGGTCTTATGACATTGATTTCATGGCTGAGGGATATTCCATCGTACGTAAGTACCACAGTTTTTTGAACCATTTTTATATTTCCTGGGATATTTAAGGTGTACCCAAGTTGAGGTCCTTGTAAGCAGTGCAGCCCAAAATTTTGGGGTGGCTCTGTCTTATCGATTTTCAGTTTTCCCAAGGTATATTCCCTAGACTGGAAGTGCCCTTGGCTCTGTAGCTCTGTTGTTTACTTGTTTTAGGGAGCACAATGCACTCCTCCAGAGAGGCAGTTGGCAATTTACATCCCGCACATCAGCATAACAAGGCTCCCTGTTCTCCAGGGCCTGTCTTGCCTTTCTGGTTTTTACACATTTTCTGGATGTCCCTTTTGACCGGTGGGAAGTGATACTTCTTTGTAGTGCAGATTTGCATTCCCCGCTTGCTTGCTTGGCCAAAAAGGGCGTATGCGTTTTCTCCTGAATATATTCTGGAGAAAACTCATACGCCCTTTTTGGCCAAGTGCATCATTGTCGAAGTTGTGACCCTCTTCCTGTGTTTAAAGGCGATTCCATAATACCTCTTGAAATCTGTTTCCTGCTATTCTGCCTCGCTTTCAAGTCCCCCTCGTTGCCTTCCCTAAACAGATTTTTGGATGATAGTTGTCCTTTATTACTCGGCCAGTTTGTGAATTGCTGTGCCCCTGAGCTCCATTTTTCAACTCGTTTTTTGTGATCTGACCGCAAGTCCAAAATTTTGGTTCAGGACCTATACTGGTTCCCGGTGGGTGGCTGAGACTTTGGTTAATTCTTCTTCCTGCCCGGAAATTAGAGTGATATATGCCCGTCCAAATGCCTAACAGCTACTCTCTCATTGGTTCTCCCTCTTCCCTTTCATCCTCTGCCAAATTGGCAACCTGTGCGAACCAGGAGGTTAAAGGGGATGTGTCTCCAAGTTGCGAGATTGATAGTAAAGCAGATGGAAAGTGACACCCGAGCAACAGGAGAGGGACTATTCGTTGAATTTTAGAAACCTTTCGTATTCACAGTGTGTCCTTTCTGTAGGTTTCCCGTACATGTTATAGCTGTAGTAATATTACCTCTAACCTGGAGAGTTGGGACCCATGGAATGGGTGCCAGGCATTTGTGCTTTAAAGGGTCTGCATTTGCTCACCCAATCTCAGCAATCCTCTCAGTCCCAAGTGTCCAGCCTTATGCCACATCCAGCTGTCATTGTAGATAGGGTCATTCCAGGTTTCATCAGAGACCCTGAAGGAATTGTAAAGAATTTCCCAGGTTTTTTTTTTTTGTTTTTGAAATTCCTTTTTATAGTGGGTTTGAGCTGATTCTCGCTGCCATGTTTATGCCAGTCTAGACACACTGGATTCCCTTACGGAGTCATATCAATACATAGTTTTTAAGATTCTTACTAGTCAGATATATTCCTCTGCGGGAAATATGGGGGTTTGAGTCCCTTTCACTGAGGAAGGTGTAGGTCTTGTCTATTCCATAGTTGGTTTTTGGAACGGTACCTGTGCTTATATCAAACTCTGGCTTTATGCATCACCCCACCTCTCCTTCCCCCTTAAGCAGGCATAAGAGTTTTTTCTAAATGTGAGACACTGTTCTCTTTCCTAACTCAGTTCAAGTGTAGCCATGTTTACAGGATCTTCATAAGTGATATCTTATGATAAGTTTCTTTTTCTGTGTGACTTATTTCACTTAGAATCATCGTACCTGAATCCACCCATTTTGCTGCTACTGGTCTTATGACATTGATTTCATGGCTGAGGGATATTCCATCGTACGTAATACCACAATTTTTTAACCATTTTTATGTTTCCTGGGAAATTTAAGGTGTACCCAAGTAGAGGTCCTTGTAAGCAGTGCATCCCTAAATTTTGGGGTGGCTCTCTTTTATCGATTTTCAGTTTTCCCAAGGTATATTCCCTAGACTGGAAGTGCCCTTGGCTCTGTAGCTCTGTTGTTTATTTGTTTTAGGGAACACAATGCACTCCTCCAGAGAGACAGTTGGCAAGTTACATCCCGCCCATCAGCATAACAAGGCTCCCTGTTCTCCAGGGCCTGTCTTGCCTTTCTGGTTTTTACACATTTTGTGGATGTCCCTTTTGACCGGTGGGAAGTGATACTTCTTTGTAGTGCAGATTTGCATTGCCCACTTGCTTGCTTGGCCAAAAAGGGCGTATGCGTTTTCTCCTGAATATATTCTGGAGAAAACGCATACGCCCTTTTAGGCCAAGTGCATCATTGTCGAAGTTGTGCCCCTCTTCCTGTGCTTTAAAGGCGATTCCAACATACTTCTTGAAATCTGTTTCCTGCTATGCTGCCTCGCTTTCAAGTCCACCTCGTTGCTTTCCCTAAAGTGATTTTTGGACGATAGTTGTCCTTTATTACTCGGCCAGTTTGTGAATTGCTGTGCCCCTGAGCTCCATTTCTCAACTCGTTTTTTGTGAGCTGACCGCAAGTCCAAAATTTTGGTTCTGGACCTATACTGGTTCCCTGTGGGTGGCTGAGACTTTGGTTAATTCTTCTTCCTGCCGGGAAATTAGAGTGATATGTGCCCGTCCAAATGCCTAACAGCTACTCTCTCATTGGTTCTCCCTCTTCCCTTTCATCCTCTGCCAAATTGGCAACCTGTGCGAACCAGGAGGTTAAAGGGGCTGTCTCTCCAATTTGGGAGGTTGATAGGAAAGCAGATGGAAAGTCAAACCGGAGCACCAGGAGAGGGACTATTCGTTGAGTTTTAGAAACCTTTCGTATTCACAGTGTGTCCGTACTGTAGGTTTCCCGAACATGTTATAACTGTAGTAATATTCCCTTCAACCTGGAGAGTTGGGACCCATGGAATGGGTGCCAGGCATTTGTGCTTTAAAGGGTCTGCATTTGCTCACCCAATCTCAGCAATCCTCTCAGTCCCAAGTGTCCAGCCTTATGCCACATCCAGCTGTCATTGTAGATAGGGTCATTCCAGGTTTCATCAGAAACCCTGAAGGAATTGTAAAGAATTTCCCAGTTTTTTTGTTTTGTTTTTGAATTTCCTTTTTATAGTGGGTTTGAGCTGATTCTCGCTGCCATGTTTATGCCAGTCTAGACACACTTGATTCCCTTACGGAGACATATCAATACATAGGTTTTAAGATTCTTACTAGTCAGATATATTCCTCTGTGGGAAATATGGGGTTTTGAGTCCCTTTCACTGAGGAAGGTGTAGGTCTTGTCTATTCCATAGTTGGTTTTTGGAACGGTACCTGTGCTTATATCAAACTCTGGTTTTATGCATCACCCCACCTCTCCTTCCCCCTTAAGCAGGCATAAGAGTGTTTTCTAAATGTGAGACACTGTTCTCTTTCCTAACTCATTTCAAGTGTAGCCATGTTTAAAGGATCTTCATAAGTGATATCTCATGATAAGTTTCTTTTTCTGTGTGACTTATTTCACTAAGGATCATCGTACCTGAATCCAGCCATTTTGCTGCTACTGGTCTTATGACATTGATTTCATGGCTGAGGGATATTCCATCGTACGTAAGTACCACAATTTTTTAACCATTTTTATATTTCCTGGGATATTTAAGGTGTACCCAAGTTGAGGTCCTTGTAAGCAGTGCAGCCCTAAATTTTGGGGTGGCTCTGTCTTATCGATTTTCAGTTTTCCCAAGGTATATTCCCTAGACTGGAAGTGCCCTTGGCTCTGTAGCTCTGTTCTTTACTTGTTTTAGGGAAAACAATGTACTCCTCCAGAGAGGCAGTTGGCAATGTACATCCCGCCAATCAGCATAACAAGGCTCCCTGTTCTCCAGGGCCTGTCTTGCCTTTCTGGTTTTTACACATTTTGTGGATGTCCCTTTTGACCGGTGGGAAGTGATACTTCTTTGTAGTGCAGATTTGCATTGCCCACTTGCTTGCTTGGCCAAAAAGGGCGTATGCGTTTTCTCCTGAATATATTCAGGAGAAAACGCATACGCCCTTTTTGGCCAAGTGCATCATTGTCGAAATTGTGCCCCTCTTCCTGTGCTTTAAAGGCGATTCCAACTTACCTCTTGAAATCTGTTTCCTGCTATTCTGCCTCGCTTTCAAGTCCGCCTCGTTGCCTTCCCTCAACAGATTTTTGGACGATAGTTGTCCTTTATTACTCGGCCAGTTTGTGAATTGCTGTGCCCCTGAGCTCCATTTTTCAACTCGTTTTTGGTGAGCGGACCGCACGTCCAAAATTTTGGTTCAGGACCTATGCAGGTTCCCGGTGGGGGGCTGAGACTTTGGTTAATTCTTCTTCCTGCCGGGAAGTTAGAGTGATATGTGCCCGTCCAAATGCCTAACAGCTACTCTCTCATTGGTTCTCCCTCTTCCCTTTCATCCTCTGCCAAATTGGAAAACTGTGCGAACCAGGAGGTTAAAGGGGCTGTCTCTCCAAGTAGGGAGATTGAGAGTAAAGCAGATGGAAAGTCAAACCGGAGCACCAGGAGAGGAACTATTCGTTGAGTTTTAGAAACCTTTCGTATTCACAGTGTGTCCGTTCTCTAGGTTTCCCGTACATGTTATAGCTGTATTAATACTCCCTTCAACCTGGAGAGTTGGGACCCATGGAATGGGTGCCAGGCATTTGTGCTTTAAAGGGTCTGCATTTGCTCACCCAATCTCATCAATCGTCTCAGTCCCAAGTGTCCCTCCTTATGCCACATCCAGCTGTCATTGTAGATAGGGTCATTCCAGGTTTCATCAGAGACCCTGAAGGAATTGTAAAGAATTTCCCAGTTTTTTTGTTTTGTTTTTGAATTTCCTTTTTATAGTGGGTTTGAGCTGATTCTCGCTGCCATGTTTATGCCAGTCTAGACACACTTGATTCCCTTACAGAGACATATCAATACATAGGTTTTAAGATTCTTACTAGTCAGATATATTCCTCTGCGGGAAATATGGGGTTTTGAGTCCCTTTCACTGAGGAAGGTGTAGGTCTTGTCTATTCCATAGTTGGTTTTTGGAATGGTACCTGTGCTTATATCAAACTCTGGTTTTATGCATCACCCCACCTCTCCTTCCCCCTTAAGCAGGCATAAGAGTGTTTTCTAAATGTGAGACACTGTTCTCTTTCCTAACTCAGTTCAAGTGTAGCCATGTTTACAGGATCTTCATAAGTGATATCTTATGATAAGTTTCTTTTTCTGTGTGACTTATTTCACTTAGAATCATCGTACCTGAATCCACCCATTTTGCTGCTACTGGTCTTATGACATTGATTTCATGGCTGAGGGATATTCCATCGTACGTAAGTACCACAATTTTTTGAATCATTTTTATATTTCCTGGGATATTTAAGGCGTACCCAAGTTGAGGTCCTTGTAAGCAGTGCAGCCCTAAATTTTGGGGTGGCTCTGTCTTATTGATTATCAGGTTTCCCAAGGTATATTCCCTGGACTGGAAGTGCCCTTTGCTCTGTAGCTCTGTTCTTTACTTGTTTTAGGGAACACAATGTACTCCTCCAGAGAGGCAGTTGGCAGTTTACATCCCGCCCATCAGCATAACAAGGCTCCCTTTTCTCCAGGGCCTGTCTTGCCTTTCTGGTTTTTACACATTTTGTGGATGTCCCTTTTGACTGTTGGGAAGTGATACTTCTTTGTAGTGCAGATTTGCTTTGCCCTCTTGCTTGCTTGGGCAAAAAGGGCGTATGCGTTTTCTCCTGAAGGAGAAAACGCATACGCCCTTTTTGGCCAAGTGCATCATTGTCGAAGTTGTGCCCCTCTTCCTGTGCTTTAAATGCGATTCCAACGTACCTCTTGAAATCTGTTTCCTGCTATTCTGCCTCGCTTTCAAGTCCGCCTCGTTGCCTTCCCTCAACAGATTTTTGGACGATAGTTGACCTTTATTACTCGGCCAGTTTGTGAATTGCTGTGCCCCTGAGCTCCATTTTTCAACTCGTTTTTTGTGAGCTGACCGCATGTCCAAAATTTTGGTTCAGGACCTATGCTGGTTCCCGGTGGGTGGCTGAGCCTTTGGTTAATTCTTCTTCCTGCGTGATATTAGAGTGATATGTGCCCGTCCAAATGCCTAACAGCTACTCTCTCATTGGTTCTCCCTCTTCCCTTTCTTCCTCTGCCAAATTGGCAACCTGTGCGAACCAGGAGGTTAAAGGGGCTGTCTCTCCAAGTTGGGAGACTGATAGTAAAGCAGATGGAAGGTCAAACCGGAGCACCAGGAGAGGGACTATTCGTTGAGTTTTAGAAACCTTTCGTATTCACAGTGTGTCCGTTCTCTAGGTTTCCCGTACATGTTATAACTGTAGTAATATTCCCTTCAACCTGGAGAGTTGGGACCCATGGAATGGATTCCAGGCATTTGTGCTTTAAAGGGTCTGTATTTGCTCACCCAATCTCAGCAATCCTCTCAGTCCCAAGTGTCCCTCCTTATGCCACATCCAGCTGTCATTGTAGATAGGGTCATTCCAGGTTTCATCAGAGACCCTGAAGGAATTGTAAAGAATTTCCCAGTTTTTTTTGTTTTGTTTTTGAAATTCCTTTTTATAGTGGGTTTGAGCTGATTCTCGCTGCCATGTTTATGCCAGTCTAGACACACTTGATTCCCTTACGGAGACATATCAATCCATAGGTTTTAAGATTCTTACTAGTCAGATATATTCCTCTGCGGGAAATATGGGGTTTTGAGTCCCTTTCACTGAGGAAGGTGTAGGTCTTGTCTATTCCATAGTTGGTTTTTGGAACGGTACCTGTGCTTATATCAAAATCTGGTTTTTTGCAGCACGCCACCTCTCCTTCCCCGTTAAGCAGGCATAAGAGTGTTTTCTAAATGTGAGACACTGTTCTCTTTCCTAACTCAGTTCAAGTGTAGCCATGTTTACAGGATCTTCATAAGTGATATCTTATGATAAGTTTCCTTTTTTGTGTGACTTATTTCACTTAGAATCATCGTACCTGAATCCACCCATTTTGCTGCTACTGGTCTTATGACATTGATTTCATGGCTGAGGGATATTCCATCGTACGTAAGTACCACAGTTTTTTGAACCATTTTTATATTTCCTGGGATATTTAAGGTGTACCCAAGTTGAGGTCCTTGTAAGCAGTGCAGCCCAAAATATTGTGGTGGCTCTGTCTTATCGATTTTCAGTTTTCCCAAGGTATATTCCCTAGACTGGAAGTGCCCTTGGCTCTGTAGCTCTGTTGTTTACTTGTTTTAGGGAGCACAATGCACTCCTCCAGAGAGGCAGTTGGCAATTTACATCCCGCCAATCAGCATAACAAGGCTCCCTGTTCTCCAGGGCCTGTCTTGCCTTTCTGGTTTTTACACATTTTGTGGATGTCCCTTTTGACCGGTGGGAAGTGATACTTCTTTGTAGTGCAGATTTGCATTGCCCGCTTGTTTGCTTGGCCAAAAAGGGCGTATGCGTTTTCTCCTGAATATATTCTGGAGAAAACGCATACGCCCTTTTTGGCCAAGTGCATCATTGTCGAAGTTGTGACCCTCTTCCTGTGTTTAAAGGCGATTCCATAATACCTCTTGAAATCTGTTTCCTGCTATTCTGCCTCGCTTTCAAGTCCCCCTCGTTGCCTTCCCTAAACAGATTTTTGGATGATAGTTGTCCTTTATTACTCGGCCAGTTTGTGAATTGCTGTGCCCCTGAGCTCCATTTTTCAACTCGTTTTTTGTGATCTGACCGCAAGTCCAAAATTTTGGTTCAGGACCTATACTGGTTCCCGGTGGGTGGCTGAGACTTTGGTTAATTCTTCTTCCTGCCCGGAAATTAGAGTGATATATGCCCGTCCAAATGCCTAACAGCTACTCTCTCATTGGTTCTCCCTCTTCCCTTTCATCCTCTGCCAAATTGGCAACCTGTGCGAACCAGGAGGTTAAAGGGGATGTCTCTCCAAGTTGCGAGATTGATAGTAAAGCAGATGGAAAGTGACACCCGAGCAACAGGAGAGGGACTATTCGTTGAATTTTAGAAACCTTTCGTATTCACAGTGTGTCCTTTCTCTAGGTTTCCCGTACATGTTATAGCTGTAGTAATATTCCCTTTAACCTGGAGAGTTGGGACCCATTGATTGGGTGCCAGGCATTTGTGCTTTAAAGGGTCTGCATTTGCTCACCCATTCTCACCAATCCTCTCAGTCCCAAGTGACCAGCCTTATGCCACATCCAGCTGTCATTGTACATAGGGTCATTCCAGGTTTCATCAGAGACCCTGAAGGAATTGTAAAGAATTTCCCAGTTTTTTTGTTTTGTTTTTGAAATTCCTTTTTATAGTGGTTTTGAGCTGATTCTCGCTGCCATGTTTATGCCAGTCTAGACACACTTGATTCCCTTACGGAGACATATCAATACATAGGTTTTAAGATTCTTACTAGTCAGATATATTCCTCTGCAGGAAATATGGGGTATTGAGTCCCTTTCACTGAGGAAGGTGTAGGTCTTGTCTATTCCATAGTTGGTTTTTGGAACGGTACCTGTGCTTATATCAAACTCTGGTTTTTTGCAGCACCCCACCTCTCCTTCCCCCTTAAGCAGGCATAAGAGTGTTTTCTAAATGTGAGACACTCTTCTCTTTCCTAACTCAGTTCAAGTTTAGCCATGTTTACAGGATCTTCATAAGTGATAACTTATGATAAGTTTCCTTTTCTGTGTGACTTATTTCACTTAGAATCATCGTACCTGAATCCACCCATTTTGCTGCTACTGGTCTTATGACATTGATTTCATGGCTGAGGGATATTCCATCGTACGTAAGTACCACAGTTTTTTGAACCATTTTTATATTTCCTGGGATATTTAAGGTGTACCCAAGTTGAGGTCCTTGTAAGCAGTGCAGCCCAAAATTTTGGGGTGGCTCTGTCTTATCTATTTTCAGTTTTCCCAAGGTATATTCCCTAGACTGGAAGTGCCCTTGGCTCTGTAGCTCTGTTGTTTACTTGTTTTAGGGAGCACAATGCACTCCTCCAGAGAGGCAGTTGGCAATTTACATCCCGCACATCTGCATAACAAGGCTCCCTGTTCTCCAGGGCCTGTCTTGCCTTTCTGGTTTTTACACATTTTGTGGATGTCCCTTTTGACCAGTAGGAAGTGATACTTCTTTGTAGTGCAGATTTGCATTGCCCGCTTGCTTGGTTGGCCAAAAAGGGCGTATGCGTTTTCTCCTGAATATATTCTGGAGAAAACGCATACGCCCTTTTTGGCCAAGTGCATCATTGTCAAAGTTGTGCCCCTCTTCGTGTGTTTAAAGGCGATTCGAATATACCTCTTGAAATCTCTTTCCTCCTATTCTGCCTTGCTTTCAAGTCCCCCTCGTTGCCTTCCCTCAACAGATTTTTGGACGATAGTTGTCCTTTATTTCTCGGCCAGTTTGTGAATTGCTGTGCCCCTGAGCTCCATTTTTCAACTTGTTTTTGGTGAGCTGACCGCAAGTCCAAAATTTTGGTTCAGGACCTATGCTGGTTCCCGTTGGGGTGCTGAGACTTTTGTTAATTCTTCTTCCTGCCGGGAAGTTAGAGTGATATGTGCCCGTCCAAATGCCTAACAGCTACTCTCTCATTGGTTCTCCCTCTTCCCTTTCATCCTCTGCCAAATTGGCAACCTGTGCGAACCAGGAGGTTAAAGGGGCTGTCTCTCCAAGTTGGGAGATTGATAGTAAACCAGATGGAAAGTCAAACCGGAGCACCAGGAGAGGGACAATTCGTTGAGTTTTACAAACCTTTCATATTCATAGTGTGTCCGTTCTCTAGGTTTCCCTTACATGTTATAACTGTAGTAATATTCCGTTCAGCCTGGAGAGTTGGGATCCATGGAATGCGTGCCATGCATTATTGCTTTAAAGGGTCTGCATTTGCTCACCCAATCTCACCAATCCTCTCAGTCCCAAGTGTCCAGCCTTATGCCACATCCAGCTCTCATTTTAGATAGGGTCATTCCAGGTTTCATCAGAGACCCTGAAGGAATTGTAAAGAATTTCCCAGTTTTTTTGTTTTGTTTTTGAAATTCCTTTTTATAGTGGGTTTGAGCTGATTCTCGCTGCCATGTTTATGCCAGTCTAGACACACTTGATTCCCTTACGGAGACATATCAATCCATAGGTTTTAAGATTCTTACTAGTCAGATATATTCCTCTGCGGGAAATATGGGGTTCTGAGTCCCTTTCACTGAGGAAGGTGTAGGTCTTGTCTATTCCATAGTTGGTTTTTGGAACGGTACCTGTGCTTGTATCAAACTCTGGTTTTATGCATCACCCCACCTCTCCTTCCCCCTTAAGCAGGCATAAGAGTGTTTTCTAAATGTGAGACACTGTTCTATTTCCTAACTCAGTTCAAGTGTAGCCATGTTTACAGGATCTTCATAAGTGATATCTTATGATAAGTTTCTTTTTCTGTGTGACTTATTTCACTTAGAATCATTGTACCTGAATCCACCCATTTTGCTGCTACTGGTCTTATGACATTGATTTCATGGCTGAGGGATATTCCATCATACGTAAATACCACAATTTTTTGAACCATTTTTATATTTCCTGGGATATTTAAGGTGTACCCAAGTTGAGGTCCTTGTAAGCAGTGCAGCCCTAAATTTTGGGGTGGCTCTCTCTTATTGATTTTCAGTTTTACCAAGGAATATTCCCTACACTGGAAGTGCCCTTGGCTCTGTAGCTCTGTTGTTTACTTGTTTTAGGGAACAGAATGCACTCCTGCAGAGAGGCAGTTGGCAATTTACATCCCGCCCATCAGCATAACAAGGCTCCCTGTTCTCCTGGGCCTCTCTTGCCTTTCTGGTTTTTACAAATTTTGTGGATGTCCCTTTTGACCGGTGGGAAGTGATACTTCTTTGTAGTGCAGATTTGCATTGCCCGCTTGCTTGCTTGGCCAAAAAGGGCGTATGCGTTTTCTCCTGAATATATTCAGGAGAAAACGCATACGCCCTTTTTGGCCAAGTGCATCATTGTCGAAGTTGTGCCCCTCTTCCTGTGCTTTAAAGGCGATTCCAACGTACCTCTTGAAATCTGTTTCCTGCTATTCTGCCTCGCTTTCAAGTCCGCCTCGTTGCCTTCCCTCAACAGATTTTTGGACGATAGTTGTCCTTTATTACTCGGCCAGTTTGTGAATTGCTGTGCCCCTGAGCTCAATTTTTCAACTCGTTTTTGGTGAGCTGACCGCAAGTCCAAAATTTTGGTTCAGGAACTTTGCTGGTTCCCGGTGGGTGGCTGACACTTTGGTTAATTCTTCTTCCTGCCGGGAAATTACAGTGATATGTGCCCGTCCAAATGCCTAACAGCTACTCTCTCATTGGTTCTCCCTCTTCCCTTTCATCCTCTGCCAAATTGGCAACCTGTGCGAACCAGGAGGTTAAAGGGGCTGTCTCTCCAAGTTGGGAGATTGATAGTAAACCAGATGGAAAGTCAAACCGGAGCACCAGGAGAGGGACAATTCGTTGAGTTTTACAAACCTTTCATATTCATAGTGTGTCCGTTCTCTAGGTTTCCCTTACATGTTATAACTGTAGTAATATTCCGTTCAGCCTGGAGAGTTGGGATCCATGGAATGTGTGCCATGCATTATTGCTTTAAAGGTTCTGCATTTGCTCACCCAATCTCACCAATCCTCTCAGTCCCAAGTGTCCAGCCTTATGCCACATCCAGCTGTCATTTTAGATAGGGTCATTCCAGGTTTCATCAGAGACCCTGAAGGAATTGTAAAGAATTTCCCAGTTTTTTTGTTTTGTTTTTGAAATTCCTTTTTATAGTGGGTTTGAGCTGATTCTCGCTGCCATGTTTATGCCAGTCTAGACACACTTGATTCCCTTACGGAGACATATCAATCCATAGGTTTTAAGATTCTTACTAGTCAGATATATTCCTCTGCGGGAAATATGGGGTTCTGAGTCCCTTTCACTGAGGAAGGTGTAGGTCTTGTCTATTCCATAGTTGGTTTTTGGAACGGTACCTGTGCTTGTATCAAACTCTGGTTTTATGCATCACCCCACCTCTCCTTCCCCCTTAAGCAGGCATAAGAGTTTTTTCTAAATGTGAGACACTGTTCTATTTCCTAACTCAGTTCAAGTGTAGCCATGTTTACAGGATCTTCCTAAGTGATATCTTATGATAAGTTTCTTTTTCTGTGTGACTTATTTCACTTAGAATCATTGTACCTGAATCCACCCATTTTGCTGCTACTGGTCTTATGACATTGATTTCATGGCTGAGGGATATTCCATCGTACGTAAATACCACAATTTTTTGAACCATTTTTATATTTCCTGGGATATTTAAGGTGTACCCAAGTTGAGGTCCTTGTAAGCAGTGCAGCCCTAAATTTTGGGGTGGCTCTCTCTTATTGACTTTCAGTTTTACCAAGGAATATTCCCTACA
This sequence comes from Hyperoodon ampullatus, assembly GCF_949752795.1. Classification (NCBI taxonomy): domain Eukaryota; kingdom Metazoa; phylum Chordata; class Mammalia; order Artiodactyla; family Ziphiidae; genus Hyperoodon; species Hyperoodon ampullatus. The sequence goes on from NW_027640524.1 coordinate 23,412, forward strand.
CTGGAAGTGCCCTTGGCTCTGTAGCTCTGTTGTTTACTTGTTTTAGGGAACAGAATGCACTCCTGCAGAGAGGCAGTTGGCAATTTACATCCCGCCCATCAGCATAACAAGGCACCCTGTTCTCCTGGGCCTCTCTTGCCTTTCTGGTTTTTACAAATTTTGTGGATGTCACTTTTGACCGGTGGGAAGTGATACTTCTTTGTAGTGCAGATTTGCATTGCCCGCTTGCTTGCTTGGCCAAAAAGGGCGTATGCGTTTTCTCCTGAATATATTCAGGAGAAAACGCATACGCCCTTTTTGGCCAAGTGCATCATTGTCGAAGTTGTGCCCCTCTTCCTGTGCTTTAAAGGCGATTCCAACGTACCTCTTGAAATCTGTTTCCTGCTATTCTGCCTCGCTTTCAAGTCCGCCTCGTTGCCTTCCCTCAACATATTTTTGGACGATAGTTGTCCTTTATTACTCGGCCAGTTTGTGAATTGCTGTGCCCCTGAGCTCCATTTTTCAACTCGTTTTTGGTGAGCTGACCGCAAGTCCAAAATTTTGGTTCAGGAACTTTGCTGGTTCCCGGTGGGTGGCTGACACTTTGGTTAATTCTTCTTCCTGCCGGGAAATTACAGTGATATGTGCCCGTCCAAATGCCTAACAGCTACTCTCTCATTGGTTCTCCCTCTTCCCTTTCATCCTCTGCCAAATTGGCAACCTGTGCGAACCTGGAGGTTAAAGGGGCTGTCTCTCCAAGTTGGGAAGTTGATAGTAAAGCAGATGGAAAGTCAAACCGGAGCACCAGGAGAGGGACTATTCGTTGAGTTTTAGAAACCTTTCGTATTCACTGTGTGTCCGTTCTCTAGGTTTCCCGTACATGTTATAGCTGTAATAATATTCCCTTCAACCTGGAGAGTTGAGACACATGGAATGGGTGCAAGGCATTTGTGCTTTAAAGGGTCTGCATTTACTCACCCAATCTCACCAATCATCTCAGTCCCAAGTGTCCCTCCTTATGCCATATCCAGCTGTCATTGTAGATAGGGTTATTCAAGGTTTCATCAGAGACCCTGAAGGAATTGTAAAGAATTTCCCAGTTTTTTTGTTTTGTTTTTGAAATTCCTTTTAATAGTGGGTTTGAGCTGATTCTCGCTGCCATGTTTATGCCAGTCTAGACACACTTGATTCCCTTACGGAGACATATCAATACATAGGTTTTAAGATTCTTACTAGTCAGATATATTCCTCTGCGGGAAATATGGGATTTTGAGTCCCTTTCACTGAGGAAGGTGTAGGTCTTGTCTATTCCATAGTTGGTTTTTGGAACGGTACCTGTGCTTATATCAAACTCTGGCTTTATGCATCACTCCACCTCTCCTTCCCCCTTAAGCAGGCATAAGAGTGTTTTCTAAATGTGAGACACTGTTCTCTTTCCTAACTCAGTTCAAGTGTAGCCATGTTTACAGGATCTTCATGAGTGATATCTTATGATAAGTTTCTTTTTCTGTGTGACTTATTTCACTTAGAATCACCGTACCTGAATCCACCCATTTTGCTGCTACTGGTCTTATGACATTGATTTCATGGCTGAGGGATATTCCATCGTACGTAAGTACCACAATTTTTTGAACCATTTTTATATTTCCTGGGATATTTAAGGTGTACCCAAGTTGAGGTCCTTGTAAGCAGTGCAGCCCTAAATTTTGGGGTGGCTCTGTCTCATTGATTTTCAGTTTTCCCAAGGTATATTCCCTAGACTGGAAGTGCCCTTGGCTCTGTAGCTCTGTTCTTTACTTGCTTTAGGGAACACAAGGTACTCCTCCAGAGAGGCAGTAGGCAATTTACATCCTGCCCATCAGCATAACAAGGCTCCCAGTTCTCCAGGGCCTGTCTTGCCTTTCTGGCTTTTACACATTTTGTGGATGTCCCTTTTGACCGGTGGGAAGTGATAGTTCTGTGTACTGCAGATTTGCATTGCCCGCTTGCTTGCTTGGCCAAAAAGGGCGTATGCGTTTTCTCCTGAATATATTCAGGAGAAAACGCATACGCCCTTTTTGGCCAAGTGCATCATTGTCGAAGTTGTGCCCCTCTTCCTGTGCTTTAAAGGCGATTCCAACGTACCTCTTGAAATCTGTTTCCTGCTATTCTGCCTCGCTTTCAAGTCCGCCTCGTTGCCTTCCCTCAACAGATTTTTGGACGATAGTTGTCCTTTATGACTCGGCCAGTTTGTGAATTGCTGTGCCCCTGAGCTCCATTTTTCAACTCGTTTTTTGTGAGCTGACCGCAAGTCCAAAATTTTGGTTCAGGATATATGCTGGTTCCCGGTGGGGGGCTGATACTTTGGTTACTTCTTCTTCCTGGCGGGAAGTTAGAGTCATATGTGCCCGTCCAAATGCCTAACAGCTACTCTCTCATTGGTTCTCCCTCTTCCCTTCCATCCTATGCCAAATTGGAAACCTGTGCGAACCAGGAGGTTAAAGTGGCTCTCTCTCCAAGTTGGGAGATTGATAGTAAAGCAGATGTAAAGTCAAACTGGAGCACCAGGAGAGGGACTATTCGTTGAGTTTTAGAAACCTTTCGTATTCACAGTGTGTCCGTTCTCTAGGTTTCCCGTACATGTTATAACCGTAGTAATATTCCCTTCAACCTGGAGAGTTGGGACCCATGGAATGGGTGCCAGGCATTTGTGCTTTAAAGGGTCTGCATTTGCTCACCCAATCTCACCAATCGTCTCAGTCCCAAGTGTCCCTCCTTATGCCACATCCAGCTGTCATTGTAGATAGGGTCATTCCAGGTTTCATCAGAGAACCTGAAGGGATTGTAAAGAATTTCCCAGTTTTTTTTGTTTTGTTTTTGAAATTCCTTTTTATAGTGGGTTTGAGCTGATTCTCGCTGCCATGTTTATGCCAGTCTAGACACACTTGATTCCCTTACGGAGACATATCAATACATAGGTTTTAAGATTCTTACTAGTCAGATATATTCCTCTGCGGGAAATATGGGGTTTTGAGTCCCTTTCACTGAGGAAGGTGTAGGTCTTGTCTATTCCATAGTTGGTTTTTGGAACGGTACCTGTGCTTATATCAAACTCTGGTTTTATGCATCACCCCACCTCTCCTTCCCCCTTAAGCAGCCATAAGTGTGTTTTCTAAATGTGAGACACTGTTTTCTTTCCTAACTCAGTTCAAGTGTAGCCATGTTTACATGATCTTCATAAGTGATATCTTATGATAAGTTTCTTTTTCTGTGTGACTTATTTCACTTAGAATCATCGTACCTGAATCCACCCATTTTGCTGCTACTCGTCCTATGACATTGATTTCATGGCTGAGGTATATTCCATCGTACGTAATTACCACAATTTTTTGAACCATTTTTATATTTCCTGGGATATTTAAGGTGTACCCAAGTTGAGGTCCTTGTAAGCAGTGCAGCCCTTAATTTTGGGGTGGCTCTGTCTTATTGATTTTCAGTTTTCCCAAGGTATATTCCCTAGACTGGAAGTGCCCTTGGCTCTGTAGCTCTGTTGTTTACTTGTTTTAGGGAACACAATGCATTCCTCCAGAGAGGCAGTTGGCAATTTACATCTCGCCCATCAGCATAACAAGGCTCCCTGTTCTCCAGGGCCTGTCTTGCCTTTCTGGTTTTTACACATTTTACGGATGTTCCTTTTGACCGGTTGGAAGTGATACTTCTTTGTAGTGCAGATTTGCATTGTGCGGTTGCTTGGTTGGCCAAAATGGGCGTATGCGTTTTCTCCTGAATATATTCAGAAGAAAACGCATGTGCCCTTTATGGACAATTCCATAATTGTCGAAGTTGTGATGCTTTTCCTGTGTTTGAAGGTGATTCCAATGAACTTCTGGAAATCTGTTTCGTGCAAATCTCCATCATTTTCAAGTCCGCCTCATGGCTTTTCCTCAACAGATTTTTGGAAGAGAGTAGTCCTGTGTAACTCAGCAAGTTAGTGAATTGCTGTGCCCCTGAGCTCCATTTTTCAACTTGTGTTTTTGTGAGCTGACCGCAAACCCACAATTTTGCTTCAGGACCTATACTAGTTATGGGGGTGGGGCAGGCTGAGAGTTTGGTTAATTCTTCTTCGTGACGGGAAATTAGAGTTACATGTGGCCGTCCAAATGCCTACAGCTACTCTCTCATTGGTTCTCCCTCTTCCCTTATATCCTCTGCACAATGTGCCAACTGTGCGAACCAGGAGGTTATAGGGGCTGACTCTCCAAGTTGGGAGATTGATATTAAAGCAGTTGGAATGTCAATCTGGAGCACATGGAGAGAAAAAAATTAGTAGAGTTTTAGAAACCTTTCACCATCAGAGGGTGTCCATTCTCTAGGTTTCCCATACATGTTATAACTGTAGTGATATTCCCTTCTACCTGGAGAGTTGGGAACCATGGAATCAGTGGCAGGCATTATTGCTTTAAAGCATCTGCATTTTCTCACCCAATCTCACCAATCCTCTCAGTCCCAAGTGATCAGCCTTATGCCACATCCAGCTGTTGTTGTAGATAGGGTCATTCCAAGTTTCATCAGAACCCCTGAAGGTATTGTGTAAGAATTTCACTGTTTTTTTGTTTTGTTTTGAAATTCCTTTTTATAGTGGGTTTGAGCTGATTCTCACTGTCGTGTTTATGTCATTCTAGACACACTTTGTTCCCTTATGGAGACATATCAATACATAGGTTTTAAGATCCTTACTAGTCAGATATATTTCTCTTTGGGGAATAGGGGTGTTGAGTCCCATTCACTGAGGAAGGAGTCGGGCTTGTCTCTTCTGTATTTGGATTATGGAACGGTACCTGTGTTAATATCAAACTCTGGTTTTCTGTGTCTCCCCACATCTCCTTCCCCCTTAAGCAAGCATAAGAGTGTTTTCTAAATCTGAGACTCTGTTCTCTTTCCTAATTCAGTTCATATGTAGCCAGGTTTACAGTCCCTTCATAAGTGATATCTTATATCAGAATGCACCATGGCCCTTGTCATAATAATGCTCCATGACCCCTGTCATCACAATGCTCCATTCCCTGGTTATCACAATGCTCCATGTCCCTTGTCATAACAATTCTCCACGTACTTGTCATCACAATGCTACATGACACTTCTCTTCACAAAGTTACATGCTCGTTTCATCACAATTCTCCATGCACTTGTCATTGCAATGTTCCATGACCCCTGTCATAGCAAGCTCCAAGTGTTTGTCATCACAATGCTTCACGACTTTATCATCAAAATTCTCAATGGCACTTTTCATCACAATGTTCCGTACCCTTGTCATCACAATGCTCCATGCCCTTGTCATCACAATGCTCCATGACCCCTGTCATCACAATGCTCCCTGACACCTGTCATCACAATGCTTCATGCCCCTTGTCATTACAGTGCTCCATGATGCTCGTCATCACAATTACCCAAGGTCTTCTCATCACAATGCTCCACGGTTTTGCCATCACAATGCTCCATGCCCTGGCCATCTCAAAGCTCAATGTCCCTTGTCCTCATAATTCTCCATGTCCTTGTCATCACAATGCTCCTTGGCACTTCTCATCACAATGTTATATGCTCTTGTCATAACAATACTCCATGCACTTGTCATCGCAATGCTCCATGACCCCTGTCATAGGAAGCTCCATGCGCTTGTCATCACAATGTTTCATGACATGGACATTAAAATTATCAATGGCCCTTGTCATCTCAATGCTCCATGCGCTTGTCATCACAATGCTCCTTTACCTTTGTCACAACAATCCTCCATGACACTTGGCATCACAATGCTCCGTGCTATTGTCATCACAATGGAACATGACATATGTCATCACAATGCTCCCTGACACCTGTCTTCACAATACTCCATGACCTTGTCATCACAATGCTCCATGCCCTTGTCATCACAATGTGCCATGCCCACTGTCATCAAAATAATCCATGAAACTTGTCAGACCAAAGCTCCATGCCACCTTTCATCACAATGCTCCATGAACCCTGTCATCACAATGCACCATGCCCATCATCATAATGCTTCATGCTCTTGTCATCACAATGAAATCAAAATGCTCCATGACCTCTGTCATCACAATGCTCCAAACCCTTGTGATCACAATGTTCCATAACACTTGTCATCACAACACCCCATGACGCTAGTCATCACAATTATCCATGGACTTCTCATGACAATGCCCCATGACATTTGTCATCACAATGCGCAATACACATGTCATCACAATGCTCCCTGACTCTTGCCATCAGTATGCTCCCTGAACCCTTTCATGACAAGGCTCCATGCCTTTTTCATCACAATGATCCATGCCATTTTCATCACAATGCTCCAAGACCCCTGTAATCACAATGCTCCATGCCCTTGTCATCACAAAGCTCCATGATGCATGTCATCAGAATGCTCCATGGCCTTCTCATCACAATGATCCATGCTCTTGTCATCACAATGCTCCAAGACCCCTGTAATCACAATGGTCCATGCCCCTTTTCATCAGAATGCTCCATGAGACTTGTCATCACAAGGCTCCATGGTCTTCTCATCACAATGCTCCAGGACATTGTCATCAAAATGCCCCATTCCCTTATCATCACAATGCTCCATGACCCCTGTCATCACAATACTCCATGAACATTTTCAGCCCAGTGCTCCATGACCTTCTCATCACAATGCTCCATGACCAATATCATCACAATTCTCCATGACCACAGCCATCACAACGCTCAATATCACCTGACAACACAATGATCCGGGACTCTTGTCATCACAATGCTCCATTCCCTAGTCATCACAATGCTCCATGACCCCTGTCATCACAATACTCCATGAACATTTTCAGCCCAATGCTCCATGACACTTGTCATCACAATGATGCATGCCCTTGTCATCCCAATGCTCCATGACCCCTGTAATCACAATGCTCCGTGACGCTTGTCATCACAGTGCTCCATGACACCTGTCATCACAATGCTCCATGCCTTTGTCAGCAAAATGTTACATGACCTTGTCATTACAATGTTCTATGCACTTGTCATCACAATACTCCATTTCCATTGCCATCACAATCCTCCATGAACCTTGGGATCACATTGCTCCATGCCCTTGTCATCACAATGCTCCATGCTCCTTGAAATCAAAATGATCCATGACCTCTGTCATCACAATGCTCCAAACCCTTGTGATCACAATGTTCCATAACACTTGTCATCACAATGCTCCATGATGCCTGTCATCACAATACTCCATGCCCTTTTCATCACAATGCTCCATGACCTTTGTCATCACAATTCTCGATACACTTGTCATCACAATGCTCCCTGACACTTGTCGTCAGAATGCTCCTTGAACCCTGTCACAAAAAGGCTCCATGCCTTTTTCATCAAAATGCACCCTGCCGTTTTCATCACAATGCTCCATGCCATTGTCATCAAAATACTCCACAAGCTTGTCATCAGAATGCTCCATGTCCCTTGTCATCACAATTTTCCATGCACTTGTCAGCACAATGCTCCCTGACCCTTGACATCACAATGCTCCAAGCCATTGTCATCACAATGCTCCATTACCTTTGTCATCAGAATCCTCCATGACACTTGGCATCACAATGCCCCATGGCATTGTCATCACAATGGGCCATTACATATGTCATCACAATGCTCCCTGACACCTGTCTTCACAATAATGAATGACCTGGTCATCACAATGCTCCATGCCCTTGTCAATCACAATGCGCCATTCCAACTGTCATCACAATAAGCAATGAAACTTATTAGACCAATGCTCCATGCCCTTGTCATCACAATGCCCCATGCCCTTGTTATCACAATGCTCCATGCCCTTGTCATCACAATGGTCCATGCCCTTGTCATCAACAGTCTCTGTGACCTTTTTAACCACAATGCTTCATGAACTTTTCATCACAATGCTCTTTGACCCTTATCATCACAATGCTCTATGCCTTTCTCAACACAATGCTCCATGACCCTTGTCATCACAATGCTCCATGCGCTTGTCAGCACAATGCTCCATGACCCATGTCATCACAATGCAACATGTGCTTGTCGTCACAGTGCTCCACAATCTTGTCATCACAATGCTCCATAAACCTTGTCATCACAATGCTCCATGCACTTCAAATCAAAATGCTCTCTCACCACTGATATCACAATGTTACATCACTATTCATCACAATACTCCCTCAACCCTGTCATCACAATGTTCCATGACTCCTGTCATCACAATGCTACATGCACTTATCATCACAATGTTCGATGATCCCTGACATCACAATGTTCCATAACCCCTGTCATCAAAATGCTCCATGACCCTTTTCATCAAAATGCTCCATGACCCCTGACATCACAATGTTACATAACGCCTCTCATCAAAATGTTCCATGACCCTTTTCATCAAATTGGTCCATAACAATGTCATCACAATGCTCCCTGCCCTTCTCATCACAATGCACCACGCCCTTGTCATCAAAATGCTCCATGACCTTTGTCATCACAAAGCTCCATGACCCTTGGCATCACAATACTCCATGCCATTGTCATCACAATACTCCATGAAACCTCTCATCACATTGTTCCATGCAATTGTCATCAAAAAGCTCCATGGTGCTTGTCATCACACTGCTCGATGCCCTTCTCATCACAATGCTCCATGCCCTTGTCATTACAATCCTCCATGACCCATGTATCACTGTGTTCCGTGCCCTTGTCATCACAATGCTCCATGCCCACTCTCATCACAATAATCCATGAAACTTTTCAGACAAATGTTCCATGCCCTTGTCATCACAATGCTCCATTACCCCTGTCATAACAATGCTCCATGACCCCTGCCATCTCAACGTTCCACGGCCTTGTCATCACAAGGCTCCATGACCCTTGTCATCACAATGCTCCAAGACCCCTGTAATCACAGTGCTACATGCCCTTGTCATCACAAAGCTCCATGATGCATGTCATCAGAATGCTCCATGCCCTTGCCATCACAATGCTCCATTACCCCTGTGATAACAATGCTCCATGACCCCTGCCATCACGATGTTCCATGGCCTTGTCATCACAAGGCTCCATGACCCTTCTCATCACAATGCTCCAAGACCCCTGTAATCACAATGCTCCATGTCCCTTTTTATCTCAATGATCCATGAACCCTGTCATCACAATGCGCCATGCCCATCATCATAATGCTTCAGGCTATTGTCATCACAATGAAATCAAAATTCTCCATGACCTCTGTCATAACACTGCTCCAAACTCTTGTGATCACAATATTCCATAACACTTGTCATCACAATGCCCCATGACGCTCGTCATCACAATTATCTATGGTCTTCTCATCACAATGCTCCATGACCTTTGTCATCACAATGCTCAATACACTTGTCATCAAAATGCTCCCAGACACTTGTTCTCTGTATGCTCCTTGAACCCTGTCATGACAAGGCTCCATGCCTTTTTCATCACAATGATCCATGCCTTTTTCATCACAATGCTCCAAGACCCCTCTAATTACAATGCTCCATGCCCTTGTCATCACAAAGCTCAATGACGCATGTCATCAGACTGCTCCTTGGCCTTCTCATCACAATGTTCCATGCCCTTCTCATCACAATTTTCCAAGACACTCTAATCACAATGCTCCATGCCCCTTTTCATCAGTATGCTCCATGAGACTTGTCTCACAAGGCTCCATGGTTTTCTCATCACAATGCTCCAGCACCTTGTCATCACAATGCTTCACGACCTTGTCATGAAAATTTTCAATGGCCCTTGTCATCATAATGCTCCAAGCCCTAGTCATCACAATGCTCCATTATATTTGTCATCACAATCCTCCATTACATTTGGCATCACAATGCTCCATGCCATTGTCATCACAATGGACCATGACATATGTCATCACAATGCTCCCTGACAACTGTCTTCACAATAATCCATGACCTTCTCATCACAATGCCCCATGCCCTTGTCATCACAATGCCCCATGCCCACTGTCATCACAATAATCTATTAAACTTGTCAGACCAATGCTCCATGCCCCTGTCATCACAATGCTCCATGCCCTTGTCATCACAATGCTCCATGACCCCTGTCATCACAATGCTCTGTGACTCCAGTCATCACAATGCTTCATAACATTTGTCATCACAGTGGTCCATGCCCACATCATCACAAGGCTCTGTGACCTTTGTAACCACAATACTCCATGAACTTTTCATCACAATGCTCCGTGACCCTTGTCATCACAATGCTCCATGCCTTTGTCAGAACAATGCTCCATGATCCTTGTCATCACAATGTGCCACGTGATTTTCATCACAACGGTCCACAACCTTGTCATCGTAATGCTCCATAAACCTTGTAATCACCATGCTCCATGAACTTCTTATCAAAATGCTCTCTCAACAGAGATATCACAATGTTCCATCACTAGTCATCACAATACTCCCTCACCCCTGTAATCACAATGTTCCATGACCCCTGTCATCACAATGCTACATCCCCTTATCATCACAATGTTCCATGACCCCTGACATCACAATGTTCCATAACACCTGTCATCAAAATGCTCCATGACCCTTTTCATCCCAAAGCTCCATGACCCCTGACATCACAATGTTCTATAACCCCTGTCATCAAAATGTTCCATTACATTTTTCATCAAATTGCTGCATGGCCCTGTCATCAAAATGCTCCCTGCCCTTCTCATCACAATGCACCACGCCCTTGACATCAAAATGCTCCATGACTTTTGTCATCACAAAGCTCCATAACCCTTGGAATCACAATGTTCCATGAACCCTCTCATCACATTGTTCCATGCTCTTGTCATCACAAAGCTCCATGACGCTTGTCAAAACAATGTTCGATGCCCTTCTCATCACAATGCTCCATGCCCTTGTCATTACAATCCTCCATGACCCATGGATCACAGTGTTCCGTGACCTTGTCATCACAATGCTCCATGCCCACTCTCATCACAATAATCCATGAAACTTTTCAGACCAATGCTCCATGCCCTTCTCATCACAATGCTCCATTACCCCTGTCATAACAATGCTCCATGAACCCTGCCATCACAATGTTCCACACCATTGTCATCACAAGGCTCCATGACCCTTGTCATCACAATGCTCCAAGACCCCTGTAATCACAATGCTCCATGCCCTTGTCATCACAAAGCTCAATGACGCGTGTCATCAGAATGCTCCATGGCCTTCTCATCACAATACTCCTTGCCCTTGTCATCACAATGCTCCAAGACCCCTGTAATCACAATGCTCCATGCCCCTTTTCATCTCAATGCTCCATGAACGCTGTCATCACAATGCACCATGCCCATCACCATAATGCTTCAGGCTATTGACATCACAATGAAATCAAAATGCTCCATGACCTCTGTCATCACAATGCTCCAAACTCTTTTGATCACAATGTTCCATAAAATTTATCATCACAACACCCCATGACGCTCATCATCACAATTATCCATGGTCTTCTCATCACAATGCTCCATGAACTTTGTCATCACAATGCTCAATACACTTGTCATTACAATGCTCCGTGACACTTGTCGTCAGTATGCTCCTTGAACCCTGTCATGACAAGGCTCCATGCCTTTTTCATAACAATGATCCATGCCATTTTCATCACAATGCTCCATGCCCTTGTCAGCACAAAGCTCCATGACGCATGTCATTAGAAGCTCCATGGCCTTCTCATCACAATGCTCCATGCCCTTGTCATCACAATGCTCCAAGAACCCTGTAATCACAATGCTCCATGCACCTTTTCATCAGAATGTTCCATGAGAATTGTCATCACAAGGCTCCATGGACTTCCCATCACAATGCTCCAGGAACTTGTCATCACAGTGCTCAATTCCCTTCTCATTACAATGCTCCATGACCCCTGTCATCACAATACTCCATGAACATTTTCAGCCCAATGCTTCATGACCTTCTCATCACAATGCTCCATGACCCATATCATCACAATCCTCCATGACCACTGTCATCACAACACTCTATGACCCCTGACAACACAATGATCCGGGACTCTTGTCATCACAATGCTCCATTCCCTTGTCATCACAATGCTCCATGAACATTTTCAGCCCAATGCTCCATGACACTTGTCATCACAATGATCCATGCCCTTGTCATCCCAATGCTCCATGACCCCTGTAATCACAATGCTCCGTGATGCTTATCATCACAGTGCTCCATGACCCTTATCATCACAATTCTCCATGCCTGTGTCATCAAAATCCTACATGACCCAGTCATCACAATGCTCCATGAGCTTGTCATCGCAATACTCCATTACCATTTTCATCACAATCCTCCATGAATCTTGGGATCACATTGCTCCATGCCCTTGTCATCACAATGCTCCATGCTCCTTGAAATCAAAATGGTCCATGACCTCTGTCATCACAATGCTCCAACCCCTTGTGATCACAATGTTCCATAACACTTGTCATCACAACACTCCATGATGACTGTCATGACAATACTCCATGCACTTGTCGTCACAATGCTCCATGACCTTTGTCATCACAATTCTCAATACACTTGTCATCACAATGCTCCCTGACACTTGTCGTCAGAATACTCCTTGAACACTGTCATGAAAAGGCTCCATGCCTTTTTCATAAGAATGCTCCATGCCCTTTTCATCACAACGCTCCATGTCATTGTCATCACAATACTCCACAAGCTTGTCATCAGAATGCTCCATGATCATTGTCTTCAGAATGCTCCATGACCCCTGTCATCACAATGCTCAATACCACTTGTCATTACAGTGTTCCATGACGCTCGTCATCACAATTATCCATGGTCTTCTCATCACAATGCCCCACGGTCTTGCCATCACAATGCTCCATGCCTTGGTCATCACGATGCTCCATGTCCCCAGTCATCACAATGCTCCATGACCCCTGTCATCACAATGCTCCATACCCCTTGTCATTACAGTGCTTCATGACGCTCGTCATCACAATTATCCATGGTCTTCTCATCACAATGCTCCACGGTCTTGCCATCACAATTCTCCTGGCCCTGGTCATCACAATGCTCCATGTCCCCTGTCATCACAATTCTCCACGTTCTTGGCATCACTATGCTCCATGATACTTCTCATCACAGTGTTACATGTTTTGTCATCACAATTCTCTATGCACTTGTCATCACAATGCTCCATGACCCCTGTCATAGCAAGCTCCATGTGATTGTCATCACAATGCTTCATGAACATGTCATCAAAATTCTCAATGGCCCTTGATATCACAATGCTCCATGACCCTTGTCATCACAATGCTCCAAGCCCTTGTCATCAAAATGCTCCATTACCTTTGTCATCACCATCCTCCATGACACTTGGCATCACAATGCTACATTCCATTGTCATTGCAATAGACCATGACATATGTCATCACAATGCTCCCTGACACCCTTCTTCACAATACTCCATGACCTTCTCATCACAATGCTCCATGCCCTTGTCATCACAATGCGCCATGCCCACTGTCATCACAATAATCCATGAAACTTGTCAGAAAAATGCTCCATGACCCTGTCATCACAAGGCTCCATGCCCTTTCATCACAATGCTCTATGACCCCTGTCATCACAATGCTCCGTGACTCCAGTCATCACAATGCTTCATGACCTTTGTCATCACAATGGTCCATGCCCTCGTCATCACAAGGCTCTGTGACCTTTGTGACCACAACGCTCCATGAACATTTCATCACAATGCTCGGTGACCCTTGTCATCACAATGCTCCATGCCTTTGTCAGCACATTACTCCTTGACACATGGCATCAAATGTGCCATGCGCTTGTCATCACAATGCTCCACATCGTTGTCATCACAATGCTCCACAAACCTTGTCATCACAATGCTCCATGCGTTTGTCAGCACAATGATCCATGACCCATGTCATCACAATGTGCACTGCGTTTCTCATCACAATGCTCCACAACCTTGTCATCACAATGCTCCATGCACCTCTCATCAAAATGCTCTCTCACCACTGATATCACAATGTTCCATCACTAGTCAACACAATACTCCCTCCACCCTGTCATCCCAATGTTCCATGACCCTTGTCACAACCATGCTACATGCTCTTATCATCACAATGCTCCATGACCCCTGACATCACAATGCTCCATGACCCTTTTCATCACAATGCTCCATGACCCCTAACATCACAATGTTCCATAAACACTGTCATCAAAATGTTCCATGACCCTTTTCATCCAATTGCTCCATGACTCTGTCATCACAATGCTCCCTGCCCTTCTCATCACAATGCACCACACCCTTGTCATCAAAATGCTCCATGGCCTATGTCATCACAAAGCTCCATGACCCTTGGAATCACAATGCTCCATGCCATTGTCATCACAAAGCTCCATGAAACCTCTCATCACATTGCTCCATGCCGTTGTCATCACAAAGCTCCATGACGCTTGTCATCACAATGCTCCATGCCCTTGTCATTGCAATCCTCCATGACACATGTATCACTGTGTTCCGTGCCCTTGTCATCACAATGCTCCATGCTCACTCTCATCACAATAATCCATGAAACTTTTCAGACCAATGCTCCATGCCCTTGTCATCACAATGCTCCATTACACCTGTCATAACAATGCTCCATGACCCCTGCCATCACAATGTTCTACGGCCTTGTCATCAAAAGACTCCATGGCCCTTGTCATCAGAATGCTCCAAGACCCCTGTAATCACAATGCTCCATGCCCATGTCATCACAAATCTCCCTGACGCATGTCATCAGAATGCTCCATGGCCTTCTCATCACAATACTCCATGCCCTTGTCATCACAATGCTCCAAGACCCTTGTTATTACAATGATCCATGCCTCTTTTCATCTCAATGCTCCATGAACCCTGTCATCACAATGCACCATGCCCATCATCATAATGCTTCATGCTATTGTCATCACAATGAAATCAAAATTCTCCATGACCTCTCTCATCACAATGCTCCAAACCCTTGTGATCACAATGTTCCATAACACTTGTCATCACAATGCCCCATGACGCTGGTCATCACAATTATCCATGGACTTCTCATCACAATGCTCCATGACCTTTGTCACCACAATTCTCAATAAACTTGTCATCACAATGCTCCCTGATACTTGTCATCAGTATGCTCATTGAACCCTGTCATGACAAGTCTCCATGCCTTTTTCATCACAATGATCCATGCCCTTTTCATCACAATGCTCCATGCCATTGTCATCACAATGCTCCATGACCACTGTCATAACAATGCTCCATGACCCCTGTCATCACAAGGCTCCATACCACTTGTCATTACAGTGCTCCATGACGCTCCTCATAACAATTATCCATGGTCTTCTCATCACAATGCTCCACGGTCTTGCCATCACAGTGCTCCATGCCTTGGGCATCACAATGCTCCATGTCCCCGGTCATCACAATGCTCCATGACCACTGTCATCACAATGCTCTATACCCCTTGTCATTACAGTGCTCCATGACACTCGTCATCACAATTATCCATGATCTTCTCATCACAGTGCTCCACGATCTTGCCATCACAAGGCTCCATGCCCTGGTCATCACAATGCTCCATGTCCCCTGTCATCACAATGCTCCATGACCCCTGTCATCACAATGCTCCATACCCCTTGTCATTACAGTGCTCCATTACGTCATCACAATTATCCATGGTCTTCTCATCACAGTGCTCAACGGTCTTGCCATCACAATTCTCCTTGCCCTGGTCATCACAATGCTCCATGTCCCCTGTCATCACAATTCTCCACGTTATTGGCATCACTATGCTCCATGATACTTCTCATCACAGTGTTACATGTTTTGTCATCACAATTCTCTATGCACTTGTCATCACAATGCTCCATGACCCCTGTCATAGCAAGCTCCATGTGATTGTCATCACAATGCTTCATGAACATGTCATCAAAATTCTCAATGGCCCTTGATATCACAATGCTCCATGACCCTTGTCATCACAATGCTCCAAGCCCTTGTCATCAAAATGCTCCATTACCTTTGTCATCACAATCCTCCATGACACTTGGCATCACAATGCTACATTCCATTGTCATTGCAATAGACCATGACATATGTCATCACAATGCTCCCTGACACCCTTCTTCACAATACTCCATGACCTTCTCATCACAATGCTCCATGACCCTGTCATCACAATGCTCCATGCCCTTTCATCACAATGCTCTATGACCCCTGTCATCACAATGCTCCGTGACTCCAGTCATCACAATGCTTCATGACCTTTGTCATCACAATGGTCCATGCCCTCGTCATCACAAGGCTCTGTGACCTTTGTCACCACAGCGCTCCCTGAACATTTCATCACAATGCTCGGTGACCCTTGTCATCCCAATGCTCAATGCCTTTGTTAGCACAATACTCCATGACCCATGGCATCACAATGTGCCATGCGCTTGTCATCACAATGCTCCACATCTTTGTCATCACAATGCTCCATAAACCTTGTCATCACACTGCTCCATGCACTTCTCATCAAAATGCTCTCTCACCACTGATATCACAATGTTCCATCACTAGTCAACACAATACTCCCTCACCCCTGTCATCACAATATTCCATTACCCTTGTCACAACAATGCTACATGCCTTTATCATCACAATGCTCCATTCCCCTGAAATCACAATGTTCCATAACCCCTGTCATCACAATGCTCCCTGCCCTTCACAACAGAATGCACCACACCCTTGTCATCAAAATGCTCCATGACCTTTGTGATCACAAAGCTCAATGACCCTTGTCATCACAATGCTGCATGCCATTGTCATCACAATGCTCCATGAACCCTCTCATCACATTGTTCCATGCCCTTGTCATCACAGGCTCCATGATGCTTTTCATCACAATGCTCGATGCCATTCTTATCACAATGCTCCATGCGCTTCTCATTACAATCCTCCATGACCCATGTATCACAGTGTTCCATGCCCTTGTCATCACAATGCTCCTTGCCCCCTCTCATCACAATAATCCATGAAACTTTTCAGACCAATGCTCCATGCCCTTGTCATCACAATGCTCCATTACCCCTGTCATAACAATGCTCCATGACCCCTGCCATCACAATGTTCCACAGCCTTGTCATCACAAGGCTCCATGACCCTTGTCATCACAATGCTCCAAGACCCCTGTAATCACAATGCTCCATGCACTTGTCATCACAAAGCTCCATGACGCATGTCAACAGAATGCTCCATGGCCTTCTCATTCACGATGTTCCATGCATTTGTCATCACAATGCTCCAAGACTCCTGTAATCGCAATGCTCCATGCCCCTTTTCATCTCAATGCTCCATGAACCCTGTCATCACAATGCACCATGCCCATCATCATAATGCTTCAGGCTATTGTCATCACAATGAAACCAAAATGCTCCATGACCTCTGTCATCACAATGCTCCAAATCCTTGTGATCAATATGTTCCATAACACTTATCATCACAACGCCCCATGACGCTCGTCATCACAATTATCCATGGTCTTCGCATCACAATGCTCCATGACCTTTGTCATCACAATACTCAATACCCTTGTCATCACAATGCTCCCTGACACTTGTTGTCAGTTTGCTCCTTGAACCCTGTCATGACAAGGCTCCATGCCCTTTTCATCACAAAGCTCCATGATGCATGTCATCAGAACGCTCCATGGCCTTCTCATCCCAATGCTCCATGCCCTTGTCATCACAATGCTCCAAGACCCCTGTAATCACAATGCTCCATCGCACTTTTCATCAGAATGCTCCATGAGACTTGTCATCACAAGGCTCCATGGTCTTCTCATCACAGTGCTCCAGTACCTTGTCATCACAATGCTCCATGACCCCTGTCATCACAGTACTCCATGGACATTTTCAGCCCTATGATCCATGACCTTCTCATCACAATGCGCCATGACCCCTGTCATCACAATGCTCCATGACCACTGTCATCACAACGCTCCATGAACCCTGACAACACAATGATCCGGGACTCTTGTCATTAAAATGCTCCATGACCATTGTCATCACAATGATCCATGCGCTTGTCATCCCAATGCTCCATGACCCCTGTAATCACTATGCTCCGTGGTGCTTGTCATCACAGTGCTCCATGAACCTTGTCATCATAATGCTCCTTGTCTTTGTCAACAAAATGGTACATAATCTTCTCATCACAATTCTCCATGCGCTTGTCAACACAATCCTCCATGACCATTGGGATCACATTGCTTCATGCCCTTGCCATCTCTCTCTTGCCTTTCTGGTTTTTACAGATATTCGGATGTCCCTTTTGACCGGTGGTAAGTGACAATTCTTTGTAGTGTGGATTTGTATTGCACGCTTGCTTGATTGGCCAAAAAGGGCGTATGCATTTTCTTCTGAATATATTCAGGAGAAAAGGCATACGCCCTTTTTGGCCAAGTGCATCTCTGTCCAAGTTGGGATGCTTTTCCTGTGCTTTAAAGGCGATTCCAATTTACCTCTTGAAATATGTTTTGTGCAATTCTGCCTCATTTTCAAGGCCGCTTCATTGCCTTCCCTCAACAAATTTTTGGAAGAGAGTAGTCATTTATAAGTCTGCAGGTTTGTGAATTGCTGTGCCCCTGAGCTCCAATTTTCAAATCCCATCTTTGTGAGCTGGCCGCAAATCCACAATTTTGCTTCAGGACCTATACTGGTTCCAGGGTTCGCTATATTGGTTCCCTGTGGGTGGTTGAGGCTTTGGTTAATTCTTCTTCCTGCCAGGAAATTAGAGTGACATGTGCCCGTCCAAATGCCTACATCTACTCTCTGATTGGTTCTCCCTCTTCCCTTTCATCCTCTGCACAATTAGCAAACTGTGCGAACCAGGAGGTTATAGGGGCTGACTCTCCTAAGTTGGGAGATTGATAGTAAAGCAGTTGGAATGCCAAAGTGGAGCACAAGGAGAGGAAAAATTAGGAGAGTTTTAGAAACCTTTCGCCATCACAGGGTGTCCATTTTCTAGGTTTCCCATACATGTTATAATTGTAGAGATATACCCTTCTACCTGGAGATTTGGGACACATGGAATGGTGGCATGCATTACTACTTTAAAAGGTCTGCATTTTCTCTCCCAATCTCACCAGTCCTCTCAGTCCCAAGTGTCCAGCCTTATGTCTCATCCAGCTGTCTTTGCAGATTTGGTCATTCCAGGTTTCATCAGAACCCCTGAAGGAATTGTGTAAGAATTTCGCTGTTTTTTGGGGTATTTTTTGAAATTCATTTTATAATGGGGTTGAGCTGATTTTCACTGACGTGTTTATGCCAGTCTAGACACAATTGATTCCCTTACGGAGACATATCAATACATAGGTTTTAAGATTCTTAGTAGTCAGATATATTCCTCTGTGGGGCATAGGGGTGTTGAGTCCCGTTCACTGAGGAAGGTGTAGGTCTTGTCTATTCTGTATTTGGTTTATGGAATGGTACCTGTGCTAATATCAAACTCTGGTTTTATGCATCACCCCACCTCTCCTTTCCCGTGAAGCAGGCATAAGAGATTTTTGCTAAATGTGAGACTCTGTTCTCTTTCCTAATTCAGTTCATGTGTTGTGATATTGACATTCCCTCTATAAGTGATATCTTATGATAAGACTCTTTTTCTGTGTGACTAATTTCCCTTAAAATCATCATACCTAAATCCACTCATTATGCTGCTACTGGCCTTATATACATTGATTTCACGTCTGAGTGATATTCCGTTGTACAAAATTACCACAAGTTCTTTATGCATTTCTCTTTTTCCTGGGATATTTTAGGTGTACCAAAGTTGAGGTTCTTGTATGCAGAGCAGCCCTAAACTTTGGGGTGCCTGTGTCTTATTGACATTTAGTCTTCCCAAGTTATATGTCCATGAGTTGAAGTCCCCTTGCTCCGGGGCTTTGTATTTTAGATGTTTTAAAAACAGCATACACTTCTTCAGAGTGGCTCTTGGATATTTATACCCCACCCATCAGCGTGACTAGGCTCCCTGTTTTCCATGGCCTCTCCTGCATTTCTGGTTTGTACACATTTTTTGGATGGCCTTTCTGAGCAGTGGAAATTGAGACTTCATTGTTGTGCGGATTTGCATTTCCCTCTTGCTTGGTTGGCCAAAAACTCTGCATGTGTTTTTTTCCTGAAGATATTCACGAAAAAAACGCATACACCCTTTTGCCCAACCGCATCATTTTAGAAATTCTGCTGCTTTTCATATGCTTTAAATGTGAGTACAATCTACCTTTTGAAATCTGTTTCCTGCAATTCTGCCTCTCATTCAGATCCTCTTCGTTACCTTACCTGAATATATTTTTGGACATTGGTTATCATTTATATCTTTGCAGGTCTTTGAATTGTCTGCTCCTGAGCTCCATTTTGCAACTCGCTTTTTTTGTGAGCTGGCCGCCAAACCATTGGATTACTTCTGGCCCTATTCTGGTTCTGGGGAGGCAGGCTGAGCCTTTGGTTAATTCTTCTTCCTAATGGGAAATTAGAGTGACATGTGCCTGTCAAAAGTCCTACAGCTAATCTCTCATTGGTTCCCCCTCTTCCCATTTATCCTCTGCACAAATTGCAAACTGTGTGAAACAGGAGGTTAAAGGTGCTGATTCTCCAAGTGGGGAGATTGTTAGTAATGTGGCTGGAATGGCGAACCCCAGCACCAGGAGATCAAAAATGAGGTGCATTTTAGACACCTTTCCTGAGCACACGGTGTACATTCATCTCGGTTTCCCAGGCATGTTTTCGCTGTCAGAAGATTCCCTTGAACCTGCAGATTTGGGACCCATGGAATGGGTACCAGGCAGTATTACTTTAAAAGGTCTGCATTTCCTCACCCAGCCTCTCTAACATCTCTTAGCGTGAATAGCTTCCAGCCTTATATAATCATCCTGCTGTGGGTCTACATGTGTTCAATCCATGTTACATCGTAGCCCTTCAACAAAAGTTGTAAGAATTTTTGTCTGTCTCACTGTTTTTATAAATAGTTTTAAATTTATTTTTATATTGATTACAGCTGATTTTCAAAGCTCTGTTTTTTGCTGCTGTACATCCACTTGATTCATGTACTGTGAGACAACAATAAATTCTTTTTCAGATCCTTACCAGTCCTATGTATTATTTTACAGTGACTTGAGTGGGCTGAGTGCAGTTCTTTGAGGTACCGTGTAGGCCTTGTCAGTTATTCAATTTGGTACTTGGAATGGTATCTTTGCTAATTTCAACCTCCTTGATAATACCTCACCATTCCCCACCTTTCCCATTTAGCAGCCTTATGTCTATTTTCTACATATTTGACTATGTTTCTGTTTTGTAATTTATTTCATGTGTAGCCATTTTTGATTCCACCTTTAAGTGACATCTTATGATATGTGTCTTTTTCTTTCTGACATATGTCACTTAGAATGATCGTATGTAACTCCTCCAGAGTTGTTACAACTGGCCTTATTTCATTGATTTCTGGATGAGTAATATTCCACTCTACATAAGTACCCCATCTCTTTTATCCATTTTATCCTTCCAGGGACATTTAGGTTATATCCAAGTTGAGGCCCTTTTTAACAGAGAGGTGGTAAACGTTCGGGTGCCTGTTTTCTGTCGATTTTTGTTTTTCCCAAGGTACACGCCCATGAGTGCAAGTGCCCTATGCTCTGTAGCTCATTTTTTAGATGTTTTAGCAAACACAATACACTTCTCCAGAGTGGCCGTTGGCAAATTACATTTCCACTATCAGCCTCACAGGGCTCCCTTTTCTCCTCGCCCTGTCCTGCATTTCTGGTGTTTACACTTTATGTGGATGGCCCTTCTGACTGATGTGAAGTGATACATTTTGTGATATTGATTTCCAGTGCCCACCTGTTGGGTTGGATAAAAAGTGTGTATGGCCTTTACTTGAATATATTCAGAAAAAATGCATACACCCTTTTTGGCCAACTGCATCATTGGCGATGTTCAGCCCCTTTTCTTGTGCTTTAATGGGGAGTCCTTTCTACCTCTTCACATCTGTTTCCTGCCACTCTCCCTTGCTTACAAGTCCTTTTCTGTGACTTACCTCAAGACATTTTTCGACGATAGATATTTTCAACTCTGCAGTTTCATGAATTTTAGTGCCCCTGAGTTCCATTTTTCAACTTGTGTTTTTGGAAACTGGACACAAAACAGCGGGATTTCCTCTAGCCCTATTCTGTTTCCGTGGGCAATTCTAGCCTTTGATGAATTTTTCTTCTGGATTGGAAATTAGAGTGGCATGTGCCTGTCTGAACACCTAAGACTTGTCTCTAAATTTTTCTCATCCTTCTGCTTCATCCTCTGGACAAATTCCAAACTGTGTGCAACAGGATGTTGACGGTGCTGATATCCCCAAGTGAGGAGATTGTTAGGAAAGATGCTGGAGGGTTGAACCTGAGCACCAGGCAATGAGGAGATGAGGTGCCTTTTTCAAACTCTTTCCGATCAAACGGTGTACCATCCTCTAAGTGTGACAGGCATGTTTTAGCTGTAGGAAGGGTCCCGTTCATGTAAGGAGAACACCAGGGATTTTTCCAAATCAGTGCCTCCCCGAACCCCAAACTGGGGAATTTTTAAGCTACGGCTACACGTATGTCCTTTAAGGGCCTTGGGAAATAGGCAGAGCCCAAACTTTAGATGACTGAAATCTTCAGGGTCAGAAGCGCTCACCATCGGCCTTGCTTAGGTTACATTTTATCTGTCATTGATAGATGATGTCAATAAAAATATCTATTCTTTTTCAGATTATTTCCCCTTATAGGTTATTGCAAAATATTCAGTGTAGTTCCCTGTGCTATACAGTAGTTCCTTGTTGATGATCTATTTTATACATAGCAGTGTGTATGTGTTAATCCCAAACTGTTAATTTATCCCTTCTCCTACCTTTCCCCTTTGGTAATAATAAATTATAAGATTTTATACTTCTCAGAAATGGGGGAGCTGAAAGAGAGGTATCATTTTCAATGGAAAAGCATTCAAAACAAGATTGAAGCTTCAGCCAAGATTATTCGATGTACATCCATGGAAATAAATCACTTCATTTCTCTACTGTTGACCTGACAAATAAGACAGACGTCTTCACTGAACTTGCTTATAGGAAAGTGATGGAAATATCAAATGTAAGTCTTAGAAACATCTTATTTTACCCGAGCATTATACACTGCTCTATGTTAACTACAGTTTGGCTCACACATCTGTTCATTGAAGTTACAATGTTCTCAATTTCTGTTACTGATCCTCCAGAGTGGACACCAACAGGAGTCCCCATGCCCAGTGTCATTGGAGCCAACAGATCAAGACTGAGTTTGGTTCAGAAGCAAAGGAAACATTATTTTGAAAACAGAATGGAGAGGTGAGAGCGTGCTCTCCCCCATGGGCTGTGGGCTGGGCTGCTGTGTAGGGTCCCCGGCAGCGTCAGTGGGAGGGAGGGGATGGAGCTCTCGAGGGCTGCGTTGGCTGCAGCTCAGGCTCTATGCCGCGGAGTCTGCATGGGACCCCGCTAGCTGAGGTGTCGACCCAGCCATTCTGCACTAGAAAATCGGGTCTGAAGTGCCAGGTGTGGGACCTCTGCATGCGGAACCCTAGGAGCACGTGAAATTAGACAAAGCACAAAGGAAAAACAGGTTAGACTTTATTTAATTGCCCAGATTCTCTTTTTATCTCCCAGGAATTTTTAATGAACGTTGCCGGAGACGAACACCTCCTCTGCTTTTTGTTCTGTTCCTTATTCTTGGGGTGTTGAGGGTGCAGACCCCTCTTTTGTAACTGCTTCATGCTGTGGTGGGAGCCCTGATACATGGGGGGAGGGGCAAAACGTCTCCCCACCAGCCTCCTGGTGAGGTTGATTGTCCCAAGGCCTCCTGCCTCAATTCTCGTCCGCCTGAGCACCAGCATTGGAAGTGTTACAGATTCTAATGACCTTTAAGGGTCCAGGAAAGAGAGGCGCAGAGATGCTGCGGTGGCAGGTTTCACCCCACCCCACATATGTTCGGCGACCTTAGGCTGACAGTTTTTGCCAGACTAGATGCTCTGACCAGTAGTCTGTGCTTTCTTTAATTAGGTCCCTGAATTAATGTACAAACAGCACCATGGGTCAGAGCCCTGCCCGCGCAACTCCCAGACAGTCCAGGGTCAGTGGTGATCCAGGACCATGACGTCCACTGAGTCAATGGCCTTTAGAAGTAGCCAGCAGTCCAGCCGGTCATATTGGCCACCATCACCGCGGTGTCTGTAGGGTTTTCTATGGTGAAAGCGTGATATACATTTCCCCGGCCAAGCTTATTAGCTCCCCTCTGGGTGCAGTAAGTCCTGCAAGCAGTAGTCTGCTCTTTCGGGGCACAGTCTTGTCGTTTTCTGAGAGAAACTCCAGGTCAAGTGATGGTCACACGAGTCATCTTGGGGGCCCGTTGCCCCCGTTTATCTCTCTGGAGGTTGGAGTTGGAGGGCCTCCTCACTCGAGGTCAGTGTGTCCACAGAGCGACCCCTGCAACTTCAGGGCATGATGGGTGGTTAGGATCACCACGTGGGGTCCTTTTCCCTTAGGAGGGAGCTGGCCTTGCGGGCTGCTGATTTCCAGCTTTTTAGATACCCCAGTATCCTGGCCTGATGAGTCGGTGGGCAAAGCCCTTGGTGACCATAGCTTATCATACCTGAAGGGCATTCTTGTGTTGCTCCATTTCAAGTGGTCCCAGTTTTTGGACTAAGGCTCCAAGGGCGATTAACCTTTGACCGGGTATGTAAAGGTCAAAGGGTTTAGCTAAATTAGGGAGTTCCTGGGCAAGGGTCTGTATTGACTGCTCTTTCCATTCTTGAAAGGCTGCTTCTGGATTCTATTCAAAAGGATCATCATCTTTTCGTGTCAGTGTTTCATGTAGAGGCCCAGCTATTACACTGTAGTTAGGGATCCAGATGCAGAAAACCTTGTCCTCCCCAGGAACCCCTAAGCTGTCTTCTAGTTTTAGAAGAGGTAAGGCTGCAAATGGCTTCTTCCCTATCCTGGGATGCGTTTCTCCGAATATCTGTGAGAATGAAGCCCAGGCATGTCACCTTAGCCTGGGATATTTGAGCGTTTTTCTTGGACACCTTCTATCCTTTCTTGGCTAGGTAGTTCAGAGGCGTCTTTAGTAGGCCTGGCGATCAGAATGTCATCTGCATATTGAAGGAGGGTTCCCTTTTACAGAGGTTGAACTTTTAGGTCTTTAGAGGACATTTCCCCAATGATGGTGTGGGGATATTTGAACCATTGGGGCAGGACGGCCCAGCATTATTGCTTTTGTTGCATGTTGTGTCCTGCCACTCACAAGCCAAAAATTCTTGTGAATCTGAGATGAATGGAATACAGAAGAAGGCATCATTGAAGTCTAATACAGAATGCCATGGCCTGGTGGAAGGTAGAATGACCAGCAGGTAGTAGGAAATAGGAGCTACTGGATGTATATCCTCGGTGGCTTCACTGACTGTCCTGATATCCTTTACCAGGTCTCCAGCAGCCCATGGGGCTCTCGTCGTCAGGCCAATCCCAGGATATGGAGCTCACCTGGGCTGCACCCCTACTCCACAGCGCACGGGGCTCTCGTGGTCAAGTTCCTCCCAGGGTATGGAGCTCACCTCTGCAGCTACCCAGCAGCCCATGGGGCTCTCCTACTCAGGCCATTCCCAGGATACGGAGCTCCCCTGGGCATGTACCCCAGCAGGGCTGGACATACAGGAACTGTGCACATAGCCCACCTTGCAGAGAACCCCCAGCTCACCTGTCACTCACAGCTGACACAGAACACCTCAGAGCAGGACTTGAACTAACAAACAGCAGCTCTGACAGGTCTGTGGCCATGGCTATCACTCTCTGCAGGCTCTTTCTGCCTGGTCTTCCAGACACTTCCACTGCAGCCAGGGCACCAGGCCTCTGTCTCCACCCACCATCACTCCTCTCCCTGACTCCTGGGTTCCTCTCATTAGGATAGTGTCTTCTTGAAGTTGTTTTCCACTCATGGACCAGATAAAATGATAAGAAAACAAGCCGCAGCTGCAGCCCCTTGTCTATCCTGACTCTCAAGAGCCCACACCTGTTCCTAGGGCCTGGCCCGTTTAGCAAGTTTCATTTTCTGCAACTGTGAGCCCCTGAGGGGTGAGGATTGGCTGATTTTGGCACCCTGAAACTGCCTGCCAGCCCTCCACAGGTGTGCCTGGGTTGAGGGCAATATAAACAGCTCTCCAGTGAGCGACAGCCCTTGTAGCTGTGACTGACGCCATATTATCTGCCCCGTAGGCAGTGCCGGGGCTGTGCTGGTGGGAGGGAGTGAGGGGCCGTGGCTTTGTGGGGGGCCCAGTGTAAGTGGGGCTCTGCTGGACTTTCTGCAGGTGTTGCCAGGCTGCCACCTGCTAAAGAAGAGGATGTGTCACCGATACCTGCCGCTGGAATTTCTCCCCAGGCAGAGGTGAGGAAGTAAAAAAGCAGTGGGGGCCGTGGCAGGAGGGGTATCTCAGGCAGGGAAATCGAAAGCTTCCAGAAGAGCATCTGGGGCCAGGACCATCCTGACTGGCCTGCAGGCACCAAGTCGGCCTGTGTGCTGTCGCTGGTGTGGCTCCACAGCCCTTCCTCTAAGCTTGCAAGTTCTTGTACATATTCAGGTGTTTTACCTGGAAAGGGTGGGAAGAGTTCAGCTGCAGCAGGACTGGGGCTCAGCTCACGTTTACTCACAGATGCCTTGGCACGGTCCCCCAGCTTTGCAATGAGGACCCTCCTTGCTTGGGGGGTGGGCTGCTGGCTGTATGGGAGATGATTCACCACCTCTGACCAATTTCAGAATTGTTTACCGCTGGAGCAAGTGCCCTGATAGGGTTTTCCTCTGTATAACTGGTGGGTTCAGGTTTTTTTTCCTTTTTTGGTTCAACTTAGATTTTATTCCTCTTTTATGTATTTATTGATATAAGCATGGAAATAATTCATTCATATAAATACATCTGTGTGAAGGGAAGAACTTTTTTCTGTTTTATTTTTAAATTTTATTTTTTTAATTTTGAAATTTAATTTTATTATTTTTTTATACAGCAGGTTATTATTAGTTATGTATTTTATGCATATACATGTATACAGGGCAATCCCAGTCTCCCAACTCATCCCAACACCACCTACCCATGGCTTCCCACACTTGGTGTCCATACGTGTGTTCTCTACCTCTGTGTCCTTATTTCTTCCCTGCAAAGCAGTTCATCTGTACCATTTTTCTAGGTTCCACATATATGCATTAATATACTATATTTGTTTTTCTCTTTCTGACTTACTTCATTCTGTATGACAGTCTCTAGATCCATCGACGTCTCTACAAATGACCCAGTTTCATTCCTTCTTATGGCTGAGTAATATTCCATTTTATATATGTACCACATCTTTATCCATTCGTCTGTCTGTGGGTATTTAGGTTGCTTCCATTACCTGGCTATCGTAAATAGTGCTGAAATGAGCATTGTGGTGAATGTGCCTTTTTGATTTATGGTTTTCTCTGGGTATATGCCCAGAAGTGGGATTGCTGGATCATATGGTAATTCTATTTCTAGTTTTTTTAAGGAAACTCCATACTGTTCTCCATCGTGACTGTATCAATTTACATTTCCACCACTAGTGGAAGAGGGATCCTTTTGTCCACACCCTCCCCAGAATTCGTTGTTTGTAGATTTTCTGATGATGCCGATTCTAACAGGTGTGAGGTGATACCTCATTGTAGTTTTGATTTGCATTTCTCTAATAATTAGTGATGTTGAGCAGCTTTTCATGTGTGTCTTGGCCATCTCTGTGTCTTCTTTGAAGAAGCGTCTCTTTAGATCTTCTGCCCATTTTTGTATTGGGTTGTTTGTTGTTTTAATATTAAGCTGCATGAGCTCTTTACATATATTGGAGATTAAACCTTTGTCCATTGATTCGTTTGCAAATATTTTCGCCCATTCTGAGGGATGCTTTTTGCCATTCCCGTTTTTTTAACAAAAAAAGAAAGAAAGAAAAAGAAGCAGAACACTAATGTGTGTAATATATGCCTTTTGAAACTGTCGTTTTGAAATATGGACGTCCTTTGAATTTTTTGGTCGATATATGAACCCAGGATTTGTTTTCAGGGCAGGTGTCATTTACAGGCCTGCAATGATTTTGAATATCAACTGACCATTAGCGCTGGGATTAAAGCTGCTGTTGTGTGAAACGGCCACAAGGTGGCAGCAGTTCTCCCTTACCAAATCTGGTTACTGGGGCAACAGAGCCTCAATGGAAGTCGTGTTCTAGATTGGAATTTAGAATGGAATGTGCCAGGAGAAAGCCCCTCAAGTTTGTCTCACTACTTCTTGTTCGTGTTTTTAATTTAATTTTTTATTTTTTATTACAGCAAATTTGATTACAATGTTTGGCTTGTTGTAGGTGTGGAAGATGTGGTTCTTTTACACATATACATATGTCAGTTCTTCCTGGGATCCTTTTCCCATGTACCTTATGACAGAATGTTGAGTAGTCTTCTCTTGGTATTCTGTAGGTCTTTGGTGATTCTATATGTCACCTGTGTTTGTATATGTCTGTTAACCCCAATATCATAATGAAACCAATCCTCACACCTTTCCATTGGTGAACCATAAGTTTGTTGAATGAATCTGTGATTGCCCTTCTCCGTGGAAATATCTGCCCTGGTATCCATTTTTCGGTCACAGCTATAAGAGATATGATATGATATGTGTATTTCACTTTCTGACTTACTACATGTCACGTGATTACCTCTAGACACACCTACGGTGCTGCAAATGGCATTGTGTCCTTTTATTCCTTGGCTTCTATTCTGCCTTAGCGAGGTCCATTTTCAACAATGTGATTCCCTGAGGGCTGAGGATTAGCTGACCTGGGTAGCCTGACCCTGCCGGCCGGCCCTCCCCAGGTGTGCCTGGGTTGAGGTCAATATAAACAGCGCTGCAGGCAGCAATAGC
The DNA here is from genome assembly GCF_949752795.1 of Hyperoodon ampullatus. Classification (NCBI taxonomy): domain Eukaryota; kingdom Metazoa; phylum Chordata; class Mammalia; order Artiodactyla; family Ziphiidae; genus Hyperoodon; species Hyperoodon ampullatus. Next base: position 52,457 of record NW_027640524.1, read on the forward strand.
CCCTGAAGTTGTGCCTGACTCCATATTCTCTGCCCCGTCAGAAGTCTTGGGGCTGTGCTGGTGGGAGGAAGTGAGGGGCTACGGCTTTGTGGGTGGCCCTGTGTGAGTGGGTCTCTGCTGGACTTTCTGCAGGAGTTGCCAGGCTGCCACCTGTAAAGAAGAGGATGTGTCACCCATACCTTCCGCTGGAATTTCTCTCTGGACAGAGGTGAAAGGAAAAAATCAGTGGGGGCCGGGATAGGAGGGGTATCTCAGGCAGGGCAATGGAAAGCTTCCAGAAGAGCGCCCAGAGCCAGGACAATCCTGGCTGGCCTGCAGGCACCAAGTTGGCCTGCGTGCTGTCGCTGGTGTGGCTCCACGGCCCTTCCTCTAGGCTTTCAAGCCCTTGTACATATTCAGGTGTTTTACCTGGGAATGGTGGGAAAAGTTCAAAGGCATCTGGCCTGTGTCTCAGCTCACGGTTACTCACAGATGCCTCGGCATGGCCCCCAGCTTTGCAATGAGGACACTCTTTGCATAGGAGTGGGCTGCTGGCTGTATGGGAGATGACTCCCCACCTCTGACCAATTTCAGAATTGTTTACCGCTGGAGCAAGTGCCCTCATAGGGTTTTTCTCTGTCTAACTCGGGGGTTCAGGTTTTTTTTTTGCTTTTTTGGTTCAAGTTAGATATTATTCCTCTTTTATGTATTTATAGATATAAGCATGGAAATAATTCATTCATATAAATACATCTGTGTGAAGGGAAGAACTTTTTTCTGTTTTATTTTTAAGTTTTATTTTTTAAAATTTTGAAATTTAATTTTATTTATTTTTTTATACAGCAGGTTATTATTAGTTATGTATTTTATGCATATACATGTATACAGGTCAATCCCAATCTCCCAACTCATCCCACCACCACCAACCCATGGCTTCCCACACTTGGTGTCCATACGTGTGTTCTCTACCTCTGTGTCTCTATTTCTTCCCTGCAAACCAGTTCATCTGTACCATTTTTCTAGGTTCCACATATATGCATTAATATACAATATTTGTTTGTCTCTTTCTGACTTACTTCATTCTGTATGACAGTCTCTAGATCCATCGACGTCTCTACAAATGACCCACTTTCATTCCTTCTTATGGCTGAGTAATATTCCATTTCATATATGTACCAAATCTTTATCCATTCATCTGTCTGTGGGTATTTAGGTTGCTTCCATTACCTGGCTATCGTAAATAGTGCTGAAATGAGCATTGTGGTGAATGTGCCTTTTTGATTTATGGTTTTCTCTGGGTATATGCCCAGAAGTGGGATTGCTGGATCATATGGTAATTCTATTTCTAGTTTTTTTAAGGAAACTCCATACTGTTCTCCATCGTGACTGTATCAATTTACATTTCCACCTCTAGTGGAAGAGGGATCCTTTTGTCCACACCCTCCCCAGAATTCGTTGTTTATAGATTTTCTGATGATGCCGATTCTAACAGGTGTGAGGTGATACCTCATTGTAGTTTTGATTTGCATTTCTCTAATAATTAGTGATGTTGAGCAGCTTTTCATGTGCGTCTTGGCCATCTCTGTGTCTCCTTTGAAGAAACGTCTCTTTAGATCTTCTGCCCATTTTTGTATTGGGTTGTTTGTTTTTTTAATATTACGCTGCATGAGCTCTTTATATATATTGGAGATTAAACCTTTGTCCATTGATTCGTTTGCAAATATTTTCGCCCATTCTGAGGGATGCCTTATTCCATTCCCGTTTTTTTAACAAAAAAAGAAAGAAAGAAAAAGAAGCAGAACACTAATGTGTGTAAAATATGCCTTTTGAAACTGTCGTTTTGAAATATGGACGTCCTTTGAATTTTTTGGTCGATATATGACCCCAGGATTTGTTTTCAGGGCAGGTGTCATTTACAGGCCTGCAATGATTTTGAATATCAACAGACCATTAGCGCTGGAATTAAAGCTGCTGTTGTGTGAAACGGCCACAAGGTGGCAGCAGCTCTCCCTTACCAAATCTGGTTACTAGGGCAACAGAGCCTCAATGGAAGTCCTGTTCTAGATTGGAATTTAGAATGCAATGTGCCAGGAGAAAGACCCTCATGTTTGTCTCACTACTTCTTGTTCGTGTTTTTAATTTAATTTTTTATTTTTTCTTACAGCAAATTTGATTACAATGTTTGGCTTGTTGTAGGTGTGGAAGATGTGGTTCTTTTACACATATACATATGTCTGTTCTTCCTGGGATCCTTTTCCCATGTACCTTATGACAGAATGTTGAGTAGTCTTCTCTTGGTATTCTGTAGGTCTTTGGTGATTATATATGTCACCTGTGTTTGTATATGTCTGTTAACCCCAATATCATAATGAAACCAACCCTTACACCTTTCCATTGGTGAACCATAAGTTTGTTGAATGAATCTGTGATTGCCCTTCTCCGTGGAAATATCTGCCCTGGTATCCATTTTTCGGTCACACCTATAAGAGATAAGATATCATATGTGTCTTTCACTTTCTTACTTACTTCAAGTCACGTGATTACCTCTAGACACGTCTACGGTGCTGCAAAAGGCATTGTGTCCTTTTATTCCTTGGCTTCTATTCTGCGTTAGCGAGGTCCATTTTCAACAATGTGATTCCCTGAGGGCTGAGGATTAGCTGACCTGTGTAGCCTGACCCTGCCGGCCTGCCCTCTCCAGGTGTGCCTGGGATGAGGTCAATATAAACAGTGTTGCAGGCAGCAATAGCCACTAAAGCTGTGCCTGACTCCATATTCTCTGCCCCATCAGCAGTCTCGGTGCTGTGCTGGTGGGAGGAAGTGAGGGGCCACGGCTTTGTGGGTGGCCCGTTGTGAGTGGTTCTCTGCTGGACTTTCTCCAGGAGTTGCCAGGCTGCCACCAGTAAACAGGAAGATGTGGCACCCATACCTTCCGCTGGAATATCTCTCTGGACAAGGGTGAGGAAGGAAAAAAACAGTTGGGGCCGGGACACTAGGGGTATCTCAGGCAGGGCAATGGAAAGCTTTCAGAAGAGCACCCAAGGCCAGGACCATCATGGCTGGCCTGCAGGCACCAAGTTGGCCTGCGTGCTGTCGCTGGTGTGGCTCCACGGCCCTTCCTCTAGGCTTTCAAGGCCTTGTACATATTCAGGTGTTTTACCTGGGAAGGGTGGGAAAAGTTCAACAGCATCTGGCCTGGGGCTCAGCTCACGGTTACTCACAGATGCCTCGGCATGCCCCGCAGCTTTGCAATGAGAACGCTCCTTGCATAGGAGTGGGCTGCTGGCTCTATGGGAGATGATTCCCCACCTCTGACCAATTTCAGAATTGTTTACCACTGGAGCAAGTGCCCTGATAGGGTTTTCCTGTGTATAACTGGTGGGTTCAGGGTTTTTTTTTCTTTTTTGGTTCAAGTTAGATTTTATTCCTCTTTTATGTATTTAGAGATATAAGCATGGAAATAATTCATTCATATAAATACATCTGTGTGAAGTGAAGAAATTTTTTCTGTTTTATTTTTAAATTTTATTTTTTAATATTTTGAAATTTTATTTTATTTATTTTTTTATACAGCAGGTTATTATTAGTTATGTATTTTATGCATATACATGTATACAGGTCAATCCCAATCTCCCAACTCATCCCACCACCACCACCCCATGGCTTCCCACACTTGGTGTCCATACATGTGTTCTCTACCTCTGTGTCTCTATTTCTTCCCTGCAAACCAGTTCATCTGTACCATTTTTCTAGGTTCCACATATATGCATTAATATACAATATTTGTTTTTCTCTTTCTGACTTACTTCATTCTGTATGACAGTCTCTAGATCCATCGACGTCTCTACAAATGACCCAGTTTCATTCCTTCTTATGGCTGAGTAATATTCCATTTTATATATGTACCACATCTTTATCCATTCGTCTGTCTATGGGTATTTAGGTTGCTTCCGTTACCTGGCTATTGTAAATAGTGCTGAAATGACCATTTTGGTGAATGTGCATTTTTGATTTATGGTTTTCTCTGGGTATATGCCCAGAAGTGGGATTGCTGGATCATATGGTAATTCTATTTCTAGGTTTTTAAGGAAACTCCATACTGTTCTGCATCGTGACTGTATCAATTTACATTTCCACCACTAGTGGAAGAGGGATCCTTTTGTCCACACCCTCCCCAGAATTCGTTGTTTGTAGATTTTCTGATGATGCCGATTCTAACAGGTGTGAGGGGATACCTCATTGTAGTTTTGATTTGCATTTCTCTAATAATTAGTGATGTTGAGCAGCTTTTCATATGCGTCTTGGCCATCTCTGTGTCTTCTTTGAAGAAACGTCTCTTTAGATCTTCTGCCCATTTTTGTATTGGGTTGTTTGTTTTTTTAATATTAAGCTGCATGAGCTCTTTGTATATATTGGAGATTAAACCTTTGTCCATTGATTCGTTTGTAAATATTTTCGCCCATTCTGAGGGATGCTTTTTGCCATTCCCGTTTTTTTAACAAAAAAAGAAAGAAAGAAAAAGAAGTAGAACACTAATGTGTGTAAAATATGCCTTTTGAAACTGTTGTTTTGAAATATGGACGTCCTTTGAAATTTTTGGTCGATATATGAATCCAGGATTTGTTTTCAGGGCAGGTGTCATTTACAGGCCTGCAATGATTTTAAATATCAACTGACCATTAGCGCTGGGATTAAAGCTGCTGTTGTGTGAAACGGCCACAAGGTGGCAGCAGTTCTCCCTTACCAAATCTGGTTACTGGGGCAACAGAGCCTCAATGGAAGTTGTGTTCTAGATTGGAATTTACAATGGAATGTGCCAGGAGAAAGCCCCTCAAGTTTGTCTCACTACTTCTTGTTCGTGTTTTTAATTTTTTATTTTTTATTACAACAAATTTGATTACAATGTTTGGCTTGTTGTAGGTGTGGAAGATGTGGTTCTTTTACACATATACATATGTCTGTTCTTCCTGGGATCCTTTTCCCATGTACCTTATGACAGAATGTTGAGTAGTCTTCTCTTGGTATTCTGTAGGTCTTTGGTGATTATATATGTCACCTGTGTTTGTATATGTCTGTTAACCCCAATATCATAATGAAACCAATCCTCACACCTTTCCATTGGTGAACCATAAGTTTGTTTAATGAATCTGTGATTGCCCTTCTCAGTGGAAATATCTGCCCTGGTATCCATTTTTTGGTCACACCTATAAGAGATATGATATGATATGTGTCTTTCATTTTCTGACTTACTACAAGTCACGTGATTACCTCTAGACACACCTACGGTGCTGCAAATGTCATTGTGTCCTGTTATTCCTTGGCTTCTATTCTGCCTTAGCGAGGTCCATTTTCAACAATGTGATTCCCTGAGGGCTGAGGATTAGCTGACCTGGGTAGCCTGACCCTGCCGGCCGGCGGACCCTCCCCAGGTGTGCCTGGGTTGAGGTCAATATAAACAGCGCTGCAGGCAGCAATAGCCCCTGAAGCTGTGCCTGACTCCATGGTCTCTGACCAGTCAGCAGTCTCGGGGCTGTGCTGGTGGGAGTGAGTGTGGGGCCACGGCTTTGTGGGTGGCCCGGTGTGAGTGGGTCTCTGCTGGACTTTCTGCAGGAGTTGCCAGGATGCCACGTGTAAACAAGAGGATGTATCACCCACACATTCCGTTGGAATTTCTCTCCGGACAGAGGTGAGGAAGGAAAAAAGCAGTGGGGGCCTGGACAGGAGGGGTATCTCAGGCAGGGCAATGGAAAGCTTCCAGAAGAGCGCCCAGGGACAGGACCATCCTGGCTGGCCTGCAGGCACCAAGTTGGCCTGCGTGCTGTCGCTCTTGTGGCTCCACGGCCGTTTCTCTAAGCTTTCAATCCCTTGTAAATATTCAGGTGTTTTACCTGGGAAGGGTGGGAAAAGTTCAGCAGCAGCTGGCCTGGGGCTCAGCTCACGGTTACTCACAGATGCCTCAAGTCCCTTTCACTGAGGAAGGTGTAGGTCTTGTCTATTCCATAGTTTGTTTTTGGAACGGTAACTGTGCTTATATCAAACTCTGGTTTTATGCATCACCCCACCTCTCATTCCCCCTTAAGCAGGCATCAGAGTGTTTTCCAAAGGTGAGACTCTGTTCTCTTTCCTAACTGAGTTAAAGTGTAGCCATGTTTACAGGATCTTCATAAGTGATATGTTAATATAAGTTCCTTTTTCTGTGTGACTTATTTCACTTAGAAGCATCATACCTCAATCCACTCATTTTGCTGCTACTGGTCTTATGCCATTGATCGCATGGCTGAGGGATATTCCATCGTACGGAAGTTCCAAAATTTTTTGAACCATTTTTATATTTCCTGGGATATTTAAGGTGTACCCAAGTTGAGGTCCTTGTAAGCAGTGCAGCCCTAAATTTTGGGGTGGCTCTGTCTTATTGATTTTCAGTTTTCCCAAGGTATATTCCCTAGACAGGAAGTGCCCTTGGCTCTGTAGCTCTGTTCTTTACTTGTTTTAGGGAACACAATGCACTCCTCCAGAGAGGCAGTTGGCAATTTACATGCCGCCCATCAGCATAACAAAGCTCCCTGTTCTCCAGGACCTGTCTTGCCTTTCTGGTTTTTACACATTTTGTGGATGTCCCTTTTGACCGGTGGGAAGTGATACTTCTTTGTAGTGCAGATTTGCATTGCCCGCTTGCTTGCTTGGCTAAAAAGGGCGTATGCGTTTTCTCCTGAATATATTCAGGAGAAAACGCATACGCCCTTTTTCGCCAAGTGCATCATTGTCGAAGTTTTGCCCCTCTTCCTGTGCTTTAAAGGCGATTCCAACGTACTTCTTGAAATCTGTTTCCTGCTATTCTGCCTCGCTTTCAAGTCCACCTCGTTGCCTTCCCTCAACAGATTTTTGGATGATAGTTGTCCTTTATTACTCGGCCAGTTTGTGAATTGCTGTGCCCCTGAGCTCCATTTTTCAACTCGTTTTTGGTGAGCTGACCGCAAGTCCAAAATTTTGTTTCAGGACCTATACTGGTTCCCGGTGGGTGGTTGAGACTTTGGTTAATTCTTCTACCTGCAGGGAAATTACAGTGATATGTGCCCGTCCAAATGCCTAACAGCTACTCTCTCATTGGTTCTCCCTCTTCCCTTTCATCCTCTGCCAAATTGGAAACCTGTGCGAAACAGGAGGTTAAAGGGGCTGTCTCTCCAAGTTGGGAGGTTGATAGTAAAGCAGATGGAAAGTCAAACCCGAGCACAAGGAGAAGGACTATTCGTTGAGTTTTAGAAACCTTTCGTATTCACAGTGTGTCCATTCTCTAGGTTTCCCGTACATGTTATAGCTGTAGTAATATTCCCTTTAACCTGGAGAGTTGGGACCCATGGAATGGGTGCCAGGCATTTGTGCTTTAAAGGGTCTGCATTTGCTCACACAATCTCACCAATCCTCTAAGTCCCAAGTGTCCAGGCTTATGCCACATCCAGCTGTCGTTGTACATAGGGTCATTCCAGGTTTCATCAGAGACCCTGAAGCAATTGGAAAGAATTTCCCAGTTTTTTTGTTTTGTTTTTGAAATTCCTTTTTATAGTGGGTTTGAGCTGATTCTCGCTGCCATGTTTATGCCAGTCTAGACACACTTGATTCCCTTATGGAGACATATCAATACATAGGTTTTAAGATTCTTACTAGTCAGATATATTCCTCTGCGGGAAATATGGGGTTTTGAGTCCCTTTCACTGAGGAAGGTGTAGGTCTTGTCTATTCCATAGTTGGTTTTTGGAACGGTACCTGTGCTTATATCAAACTCTGGTTTTATGCATCACCCCACCTCTCCTTCCCCCTTAAGCAGGCATAAGAGTGTTTTCTAAATGTGAGACACTGTTCTCTTTCCTAACTCAGTTCAAGTGTAGCCATGTTTACAGGATCTTCATAAGTGATATCTTATGATAAGTTTCTTTTTCTGTGTGACTTATTTCACTTAGAATCATCGTAACTGAATCCACCCATTTTGCTGCTACTGGTCTTATGACATTGATTTCATGGCTGAGGGATATTCCATCGTACGTAAGTACCACAATTTTTTAAAACATTTTTATATTTCCTGGGATATTTAAGGTGAACCCAAGTTGAGGTCCTTGTAAGCAGTGCAGCCCTAAATTTTGGGGTGGCTCTGGCTTATCAATTTTCAGTTTTCCCAGGGTATATTCCCTAGACTGGAAGTGCCCTTGGCTCTGTAGCTCTGTTGTTTATTTGTTTTAGGGAACACAATGCACTCCTCCAGAGAGGCAGTTGGCAATTTACATCCCGCCCATCAGCATAACAAGGCTCCATGTTCTCCAGGGCCTGTCTTGCCTTTCTGGATTTTACACATTTTGTGGATGTCCCTTTTGCCCGGTGGGAAGTGATACTTCTTTGTAGTGCAGATTGGCATTGCCCGCTTGCTTGCTTGGCCAAAAAGGGCATATGCGTTTTCTCCTGAATATATTCAGGAGAAAACGAATACGACGTTTTTGGCCAAGTGCATCATTGTCAAAGTTGTGCCCCTCTTCCTGTGCTTTAAAGGCGATTTCAACGTACCTCTTGAAATCTGTTTCCTGCTCTTCTGCCTCACTTTCAAGTCCGCCTCGTTGCCTTCCCTCAACAGATTTTTGGACGATACTTATCCTTTAATACTCGGCCAGTTTGTGAATTGCTGTGCCCCTGAGCTCCATTTTTCAACTCGCTTTTTATGAGCTGACCGCAAGTCCAAAATTTTGGTTCAGGACCTATACTGGTTTCCGGTGGGTGGCTGAGACTTTGGTTAATTCTTCTTCCTGCCGGGAAATTACAGTGATATGTGCCCGGTCAAATGCCTAACAGCTACTCTCTCATTGGTTCTCCCTCTTCCCTTTCCTCCTCTGCCAAATTGGCAACCTGTGCGAACCAGGAGGTTAAAGGGGCTGTCTCTCCAAGTTGGGAGGTTGATAGTAAAGCAGATGGAAAGTCAAACCCGATCACCAGGAGAGGTACCATTCGTTGAGTTTTAGAAACGTTTCGTATTCACAGTGTGTCCGTTCTCTAGGTTTCCCTTACATGTTATAGCTGTAGTAATATTCCCTTTAACCTGGAGAGTTGGGACCCATGGAATGGGTGCCAGGCATTTGTGCTTTAAAGGGTCTGCATTTGCTCACCCAATCTCACCAATCCTCTAAGTCACAAGTGTCCAGGCTTATGCCACATCCAGCTGTCGTTGTACCTAGGGTCATTCCAGGTTTCATCAGAGACCCTGAAGGAATTGTAAAGAATTTCCCAGTTTTTTTGTTTTGTTTTTGAAATTCCTTTTTATAGTGGGTTTGAGCTGATTCTCGCTGCCATGTTTATGCCAGTCTAGACACACTTGATTCCCTTACGGAGACATATCAATACATAGGTTTTAAGATTCTTACTAGTCAGATATATTCCTCTGCGGGAAATATGGGGTTTTGAGTCCCTTTCACTGAGGAAGGTGTAGGTCTTGTCTATTCCATAGTTGGTTTTTGGAACGGTACCTGTGCTTATATCAAACTCTGGTTTTATGCATCACCCCACCTCTCCTTCCCCCTTAAGCAGGCATAAGAGTGTTTTCTAAATGTGAGACACTGTTCTCTTTCCCCACTCAGTTCAAGTGTAGCCATGTTTACAGGATCTTCATAAGTGATATCTTATGATAAGTTTCTTTTTCTGTGTGACTTATTTCACTTAGAATCATCGTACCTGAATCCACCCATTTTGCTGCTACTGGTCTTATGACATTGATTTCATGGCTGAGGGATATTCCATCGTACGTATGTACCACAATTTTTTGAACCATATTTATATTTCCTGGGATACTTAAGGTGTACCCAAGTTGAGGTCCTTGTAAGCAGTGCAGCCCTAAATTTTGGGGTGGATCTGTCTTATTGATTTTCAGTTTTCCCAAGGTATATTCCCTAGACTGGAAGTGCCCTTGGCTCTGTAGCTCTGTTGTTTACTTGTTTTAGGGAACACAATGCACTCTTCCAGAGAGGCAGTTGGCAATTTACATCCCACCCATCAGCATAACAAGGCTCCCTGTTCTCCAGGGCCTGTCTTGCCTTTCTGGTTTTTACACATTTTGTGGATGTCCCTTTTGACCGGTGGGAAGTGATACTTCTTTGTAGTGCAGATTTGCATTGCCCGCTTGCTTGCTTGGCCAAACAGGGCGTATGCGTTTTCTCCTGAATATATTCAGGAGAAAACGCATACGCCCTTTTTGGCCAAATGCATCATTGTCGAAGTTGTGCCCCTCTTCCTGTGCTTTGAAGGCGATTCCAACGTACCTCTTGAAATCTGTTTCCTGCTATTCTGCCTAGTTTTCACGTCCACCTCGTTGCCTTCCCTCAACAGATTTTTGATCGATAGTTGTCATTTATTACTCGGCCAGTTTGTGAATTGCTGTGCCCCTGAGCTCCATTTATCAACTCGTTTTTTGTGAGCTGACCGCATGTCCAAAATTTTGGTTCAGGACCTATGCTGGTTCCCGGTGGGTGGCTGAGACTTTGGTTAATTCTTCTTCCTGCCGGGAAATTAGAGTTAAATGTGCCCGTACAAATGACTAACAGCTACTCTCTCATTGGTTCTCCCTTTTCCCATTCTTCCTCTTCCAAATTGGCAACCTGTGCGAACCAGGAGGTTAAAGGGACAGTCTCTCCAATTTGGGAGGTTGATAGTAAAGCAGATGGAAAGTCGCACCAGAGCACCAGGAGAGGGAATATTCGTTGAGTTTTAGAAACCTTTCGTATTCACAGTGTGTCCGTTCTCTAGGTTTCCTGTACATGTTATAACTATAGTAATATTCCCTTTAACCTGGAGAGTTGGGACCCATGGAATGGGTGCCAGGCATTTGTGCTTTAAAGGGTCTGCATTTGCTCAACCAATCTCACCAATCGTCTCAGTCCCAAGTGTCCAGCCTTATGCCACATCCAGCTGTCGTTGTAGATAGGGTCATTCCAGGTTTCATCAGAGACCCTGAAGGAATTGTAAAGAATTTCCCAGTTTTTTTGTTTTGTTTTTGAAATTCCTTTTTATAGTGGGTTTGAGCAGATTCTCGCTGCCATGTTTATGCCAGTCTAGACACACTTGATTCCCTTACGGAGACATATCAATACATAGGTTTTAAGATTCTTACTCGTCAGATATATTCCTCTGCGGGAAATATGGGGTTTTGAGTCCCTTTCACTGAAGAACGTGTAGATTTTGTCTATTCCATAGTTGGTTTTTGGAACGGTACCTGTGCTTATATCAAACTCTGGTTTTATGCATCACCCCACCTCTCCTTCCCCCTTAAGCAGGCAAAAGAGTGTTTTCTAAATGTGAGACTCTGTTCTCTTTCCTAACTCAGTTCAAGTGTAGCCATGTTTACAGGATCTTCATAAGTGATATCTTATGATAAGTTTCTTTTTCTGTGTGACTTATTTCACTTAGAATCATCGTACCTGAATCCACCCATTTTGCTGCTACTGGTCTTATGACATTGATTTCATGGCTGAGGGATATTCCATCGTACGTAGGTAACACAGTTTTTTGAACCATTTTTATATTTACAGGGATATTTAAGGTGTACCCAAGTTGAGGTCCTTGTAAGCAGTGCAGCCCTAAATTTTGGGGTGGCTCTGTCTTATTGATTTTCAGTTTTCCCAAGGTACATTCCCTAGACTGGAAGTGCCCTTGGCTCTGTAGCTCTGTTGTTTAATTGTTTTTGGGAACACTGTGCACTCCTCCAGAGAGTCAGTTGGCAATTTACCTCCCGCCCATCAGCATAACAAGGCTCCCTGTTCTCCAGGGCCTGTCTTGCCTTTCTGGTTTTTACACATTTTGTGGATGTCCCTTTTGACCGGTGGGAAGTGATACTTCTTTGTAGTGCAGATTTGCATTGCCCGCTTGCTTGCTTGCTTGGCCAAAAAGGGCGTATTCGTTTTCTCCTGAATATATTCAGGAGAAAACGCATACGCCCTTTTTGGCCAAGTGAATCATTGTCGAAGTTGTGCCCCTCTTCCTGTGCTTTAAAGGCGATTCCAACGTACCTCTTGAAATCTGTTTCCTGCTATTCTGCCTCGCTTTCAAGTCTGCCTCGTTGCCTTCCCTCAACAGCTTTTTGGACGATAGTTGTCCTTTATTACTCGGCCAGTTTGTGAATTGCTGTGCCCCTGAGCTCCATTTTTCAACTCGTTTTTGGTGAGCTGACCGCAAGTCCAAAATTTTGGTTCAGGACCTATACTGGTTCCCAGTGGGGGGCTGAGACATTGGTTAATTCTTCTTCCTGCCGGGAAATTACAGTGATATGTGCCCGTCCAAATGCCTAACAGCTACTCTCTCATTGGTTCTCCCTCTTCCCTTTCCTCCTCTGCCAAATTGGCAACCTGTGCGAACCAGGAGGTTAAAGGGGCTGTCTCTCCAAGCTAGCAGGTTGATAGTAAAGCAGATGGAAAGTCAAACCGGAACACCAGGAGAGGGACTATTCGTTGAGTTTTAGAAACCTTTGGTATTCACAGTGTGTCCGTTATCTAGGTTTCCCGAACATGTTATAACTGTAGTAATATTCCCTTCAACCTGGAGAGTTGGGACCCATGGAATGGGTGCCATGCATTATTGCTTTATAGGGTCTGCATTTGCTCACCCAATCTCACCAATCATCTCAGTCCCAAGTGTCCCTCCTTATGCCACATCCAGCTGTCATTGTAGATAGGGTCATTCCAGGTTTCATCAGAGACCCTGAAGGAATTGTAAAGAATTTCCCAGTTTTTTTGTTTTGTTTTTGTAATTCCTTTTTATAGTGGGTTTGAGCTGATTCTCGCTGCCATGTTTATGCCAGTCTAGACACACTTGATTCCCTTATGGAGACATATCAATACATAGGTTTTAAGATTCTTACTAGTCAGATATATTCCTCTGCGGGAAATATGGGGTTTTGAGTCCCTTTCACTGAGGAAGGTGTAGGTCTTGTCTATTCCATAGTTGGTTTTTGGAACGGTACCTGTGCTTATATCAAACTCTGGTTTTATGCATCTCCCTACCTCTCCTTCCCCCTTAAGCAGGCATAGGAGTGTTTTCTAAATGTGAGACACTGTCCTCTTTCCTAACTCAGTTCAAGTGTAGCCATGTTTACAGGATCTTCATAAGTGATATCTTATGATAAGTTTCTTTTTCTGTGTGACTTATTTCACTTAGAATCATCGTACCTGAATCCACCCATTTTGCTGCTACTGGTCTTATGACATTGATTTCATGGCTGAGGGATATTCCATCGTACGTAAGTACCACAATTTTTTGAATCATTTTTATATTTCCTGGGATATTTAAGGTGTACCCAAGTTGAGGTCCTTGTAAGCAGTGCAGCCCTAAATTTTGGAGTGGCTCTGTCTTATTGATTTTCAGTTTTCCCAAGGTATATTCCCTAGACTGGAAGTGCCCTTGGCTCTGTACCTCTGTTCTTTACTTGTTTTAGGGAACACAATGCACTCCTCCAGAGAGGCAGTTGGCAATTTACATCCCGCCCATCAGCATAACAAGGCTCCCTGTTCTCCAGAGCCTGTCTTGCCTTTCTGGTTTTTACACATTTTGTGGATGTCCCTTTTGACTGGTGGGAAGTGATACTTCTTTGTAGTGCAGATATGCATTGCCCGCTTGCTTGCTTGGCCAAAAAGGGCGTATGCATTTTCTCCTGAATATATTCAGGAGAAAACGCATACGCCCTTTTTGGCCAAGTGCATCATTGTCGAAGTTGTGCCCCTCTTCCTGTGCTTTAAACGCGATTCCAACGTACCTCTTGAAATCTGTTTCCTGCTATTCTGCCTGCCTTTCAAATACGCCTCGTTTCCTTCCCTCAACAGATTTTTGGACGATAGTTGTCCTTTATTACTCGGCCAGTTTGTGAATTGCTGTGCCCCTGAGCTCCATTTTTCAACTCGTTTTTGGTGAGCTGACCGCAAGTCCAAAATTATGGTTCAGGACCTATGCTGGTTCCCAGCGGGGGGCTGAGACTTTGGTTAATTCTTCTTCCTGCCGGGAAATTACAGTGATATGTGCCCGTCCAAATGCCTAACAGCTACTCTCTCATTGGTTCTAGCTCATCCCTTTCATCCTCTGCCAAATTGGCAACCTGTGCGAAGCAGGAGGTTAAAGGGGCTGTCTCTCCAAGTTGGGAGGTTGATAGTAAAGCAGATGGAAAGTCAAAACGGAGCGCCAGGAGAGGGACTATTCGTTGAGTTTTAGAAACCTTTCGTATTCACAGTGTGTCCGTTCTCTAAGTTTCCCGTACATATTATAGCTGTAGTAATATTGCCTTCAACCTGGAGAGTTGGGACCCATTGAATGGGTTCCAGGCATTTGTGCTTTAAAGGGTCTGCATTTGCTCACCCAATCTCACCAATCGTCTCAGTCCCAAGTGTCCCTCCTTATGCCACATCCAGCTGTCATTGTAGATAGGGTCATTCCAGGTTTCATCAGAGACCCTGAAGGAATTGTAAAGAATTTCCCAGTTTTTTTGGTTTGTTTTTGAAATTCCTTTTTATAGTGGGTTTGAGCTGATTCTCGCTGCCATGTTTATGCCAGTCTAGACACACTTGATTCCCTTACGGAGACATATCAATACATAGGTTTTAAGATTCTTACTGGTCAGATATATTCCTCTGCGGGAAATATGGGGTTTTGAGTCCCTTTCACTGAGGAAGGTGTAGGTCTTGTCTATTCCATAGTTGGTTTTTGGAACGGTACCTGTGCTTATATCAAACTCTGGTTTTATGCATCACCCCACCTCTCCTTATCCATTAAGCAGGCATAAGCGTGTTTTCTAAATGTGAGACACTGTTCTCTTTCCTAACTCAGTTCAAGTGTAGCCATGTTTACAGGATCTTCATAAGTGATATCTTATGATAAGTTTCTTTTTCTGTGTGACTTATTTCACTTAGAATCATCGTACCTGAATCCACCCATTTTGCTGCTACTGGTCTTATGACATTGATTTCATGGCTGAGGGATATTCCATCGTACGTATGTACCACAATTTTTTGAACCATTTTTATATTTCCTGGGATATTTAAGGTGTACCCAAGTTGAGGTCCTTGTAAGCAGTGCAGCCCTAAATTTTGGGGTGGCTCTGTCTTATTGATTTTCAGTTTTCCCAAGGTATATTCCCTAGACTGGAAGTGCCCTTGGCTCAGTAGCTCTGCTCTTTACTTGTTTTAGGGAACACAATGCACTCCTACAGAGAGGCAGTTGGCAATTTACATCCCGCCCATCAGCATAACAAGGCTCCCTGTTCTCCAGGGCCTGTCTTGCCTTTCTGGTTTTTACACATTTTGTGGATGTCCCTTTTGACCGGTGGGAAGTGATACTTCTTTGTAGTGCAGATTTGCATTGCCCGCTTGCTTGCTTGTCCAAAAAGGGCGTATGCGTTTTCTCCTGATTATATTCAGGAGAAAACGCATACGCCCTTTTTGGGCAAGTGCATCATTGTCGAAGTTGTGCCCCTCTTCCTGTGCTTTAAAGGCGATTCCAACGTACCTCTTGAAATCTGTTTACTGCTATTCTCCCTCGCTTTCAAGTCTGCCTCGTTGCCTTCCCTCAACAGATTTTAGGACGATAGTTGTCCTTTATTACTCGGCCAGTTTGTGAATCGCTGTGCCCCTGAGCTCCATTTTTCAATTCGTTTTTTGTGAGCTGAGCGCAAGTCCAAAATTTTGGTTCAGGACCTATGCTGGTTCCCTGTGGGGGGCTGAGACTTTGGTTAATTCTTCTTCCTGCCGGGAAGTTAGAGTGATATGTGCCCGTCCAAATGCCTAACAGCTACTCTCTCATTGGTTGTCCCTCTTCCCTTTCATCCTCTGCCAAATTGGCAACCTTTGCGAACAAGGAGGTTAAAGGGGACGTCTCTCCAAGTTGGGAGGTTGATAGTAAAGCAGATGGAAAGTCAAACCGGAGAACCAGGAGAGGGACTATTCGTTGAGTTTTAGAAACCTTTCGTATTCACAGTGTGTCCGTTCTCTAGGTTTCCCGTACCTGTTATAGCTGTAGTAATATTCCCTTCAACCTGGAGAGTTGGGACCCATGGAATGGGTGCCATGCATTATTGCTTTAAAGGGTCTGCATTTGCTCACCCAATCTCACCAATCCTCTCAGTCCCAAGTGTCCCTCCTTATGCCACATCCAGCTGTCATTGTAGATAGGGTCATTCCAGGTTTCATCAGAGACCCTGAAGGAATTGTAAAGAATTTCCCTGTTTTTTTGTTTTGTTTTGGAAATTCCTTTTTATAGTGGGTTTGAGCTGATTCTCGCTGCCATGTTTATGCCAGTCTAGACACACTTGCTTCCCTTATGGAGACATATCAATACATAAGTTTTAAGATTCTTACTAGTCAGATATATTCCTCTGTGGGAAATATGGGGTTTTGAGTCCCTTTCACTGAGGAAGGTGTAGGTCTTGTCTATTCCATAGTTGGTTTTTGGAACGGTACCTGTGCTTATATCAAACTCTGGTTTTATGCATCACCCCACCTCTCCTTCCCCCTGAAGCAGGCATAAGAGTGTTTTCTAAATGTGAGACACTGTTCTCTTTCCTAACTCAGTTCAAGTGTAGCCATGTTTACAGGATCTTCATAAGTGATATCCTATGATAAGATTCTTTTTCTGTGTGACTTATTTCACTAAGAATCATCATACCTGAATCCACCCATTTTGCTGCTACTGGTCTTATGACATTGATTTCATGGCTGAGGGATATTCCATCGTACGTAAGTACCACAATTTTTTGAACCATTTTTATATTTCCTGGGATATTTAAAGTGTACCCAAGTTGAGGTCCTTTTAAGCCTTGCAGCCCTAAATTTTGGGGTGGCTCTGTCTTATTGATTTTCAGTTTTCCCAAGGTATATTCCCTAGACTGGAAGTGCCCTTGGCTCAGTAGCTCTGCTCTTTACTTGCTTTAGGGAACAGAATGCACTCCTCCAGAGAGGCAGTTGGCAATTTTACATCCCGCCCATCAGCATAACAAGGCTCCCTGTTCTCCAGGGCCTGTCTTGCCTTTCTGGTTTTTACACATTTTGTGGATGTCCCTTTTGACTGTGGGGAAGTGATACTTCTTTGTAGTGCAGATTTGCATTGCCCGCTTGCTTGCTTGGCCAAAAAGGGCATATGCGTTTTCTCCTGAATATATTCAGGAGAAAACGCATACGCACTTTTTGGCCAAGTGCATCATTGTCGAAGTTGTGCCCCTCTTCCTGTGCTTTAAAGGCGATTCCAACGTACCTCTTGAAATCTGTTTCCTGCAATTCTGCCTCGCTTTCAAGTCCGCCTCGTTGCCTTCCCTCAACAGATTTTTGGACGATAGTTGTCCTTTATTACTCGGCCAGTTTGTGAATTGCTGTGCCCCTGAGCTCCATTTTTCAACTCGGTTTTGGTGAGCTGACCGCAAGTCCAACATTTTGGTTCAGGACCTATGCTGGTTACCGGTGGGGGGCTGAGACTTTGGTTAATTCTTCTTCCTTTCGGGAAATTACAGTGATATGTGGCCGGCCAAAAGCCTAACAGCTACTCTCTCATTGGTTCTCCCTCTTCCCTTTCATCCTCTGCCAAATTGGCAACCTGTGCGAACCAGGAGGTTAAAGGGGCTGTCTCTCCAAGTTGGGAGGTTGATAGTAAAGCAGATGGAAAGTCAAACCGGAGCACCAGGAGAAGGACTATTCGTTGAGTTTTAGAAACATTTGTAATTCACAGTGTGTCCATTCTCTAGGTTTCCCGTACATGTTATAGCTGTAGTAATATTCCCTTCAACCTGGAGAGCTGGGACCCATGGAATGGGTGCCATGCATTTGTGCTTTAAAGGGTCTGCATTTGCTCACCCAATCTCACCAGTCGTCTCAGTCCCAAGTGTCCCTCCTTATGCCACATCCAGCTGTCATTGTAGATAGGGTCATTCCAGGTTTCATCAGAGACCCTAAAGGAATTGTAAAGAATTTCCCAGTTTTTTTTGTTTTCTTTTTGAAATTCCTTTTTATAGTGTGTTTCAGCTGATTCTCGCTGCCATGTATATGCCAGTCTAGACACACTTGATTCCCTTACGGAGACATATCAATACATAGGTTTTAAGATTCTTACTAGTCAGGTATATTCCTCTGTGGGAAATATGGGGTTTTGAGTCCCTTTCACTGAGGAAGGTGTAGGTCTTGTATATTCCATAGTTGGTTTTTGGAACGGTACCTGTGCTTATATCAAACTCTGGTATTATGCATCACCCCACCTCTCCTTCCCCCTTAACAAGGCATAAGTGTGTTTTCTAAATGTGAGACACTGTTCTCTTTCCTAACTCAGTTCAAGTGTAGCCATGTTTACAGGATCTTCATAAGTGATATCTTATGATAAGTTTCTTTTTCTGTGTGACTTATTTCACTAAGAATCATCTTACCTGAATCCACCCATTTTGCTGCTACTGGTCTTATGACATTGATTTCATGGCTGAGGGATATTCCATCGTACGTAAGTACCACAATTTTTTGAACCATTTTTATATTTCCTGGGATATTTAAGGTGTACCCACGTTGAGGTCCTTGTAAGCTGTGCAGCCCTAAATTTTGGGGTGGCTCTTTCTTATTGATTTTCAGTTTTCCCAAGGTATATTCCCTAGACTGGAAGTGCCCTTGGCTCTGTAGCTCTGTTCTTTACTTGTTTTAGGGAACACAATGTACTCCTCCAGGGAGGCAGTTGGCAATTTACATCCCGCCCATCAGCATAACAAGGCTCCCTGTTCTCCAGGGCCTGTCTTGCCTTTCTGGTTTTTACACATTTTGTGGGTGTCCCTTTCGACCGGTGGGACTTGATACTTTTTTGTAATGCAGATTTGCATTGGCGGCTTGTTTGCTTGGCCAAAAAGGGCGTATGCGTTTTCCCCTGAATATATTCAGGAGAAAACGCATACGCCCTTTTTGCCCAAGTGCATCATTGTCGACGTTGTGCCCCTCTTCCTGTGCTTTAAAGGCAATTCCAACGTACCTCTTGAAACCTGTTTCTTGCTATTCTGCCTCGCTTTCAAGTCCGCCTCGTTGCCTTCCCTCAACAGCTTTTTGGACGATAGTTGTCCTTTATTACTCGGCCAGTTTGTGAATTGCTGTGCCCCTGAGCTCCATTTTTCAACTCGTTTTTGGTGAGCTGACTGCAAGTCCAAAATTTAGGTTCAGGACCTATGCTGGTTCCCGGTGGGTGGCTGAGACTTTTGTTAATTCTTCTTCCTGCCGGGAAATTACAGTGATATGTGGACGGCCAAAAGCCTAACAGCTACTCTCTCATTGGTTCTCCGTCTTCCCTTTCAACCTCTGCCAAATTGGCAACCTGTGCGAACCAGGAGGTTAAAGGGGCTGTCTCTCCAAGTTGGGAGGTTGATAGTAAAGCAGATGGAAAGTCAAACCGGAGCACCAGGAGAAGGACTGTTCGTTGAGTTTTAGAAACCTTTGTAATTCACAGTGTGTCCGTTCTCTAGGTTTCCCGTACATGTTATAGCTGTAGTAATATTCCCTTCAACCTGGAGACCTGGGACCCATGGAATGGGTGTCATGCATTTGTGCTTTAAAGGGTCTGCATTTGCTCACCCAATCTCACAAGTCGTCTCAGTCCCAAGTGTCCCTCCTTATGCCACATCCAGCTGTCGTTGTAGATAGGGTAATTCCAGGTTTCATCAGAGACCCTGAAGGAATTGTAAAGAATTTCCCAGTTTTTTTGTTTTGTTTTTGAAATTCCTTTTTATAGTGGGTTTGAGCTGATTCTCGCTGCCATGTTTATGCCAGTCTAGACACACTTGCTTCCCTTATGGAGACATATCAATACATAAGTTTTAAGATTCTTACTAGTCAGATATATTCCTCTGTGGGAAATATGGGGTTTTGAGTCCCTTTCCCTGAGGAAGGTGTAGGTCTTGACTATTCCATAATTGGTTTTTGGAACGGTACCTGTGCTTATATCAATCTCTCGTTTTATGCATCACCCCACCTCTCCTTCCCCCTTAAGCAGGCATAAGAGTGTTTTCTAAATGTGAGACACTGTTCTCTTTCCTAACTCAGTTCAAGTGTAGCCATGTTTACAGGATCTTCATAAGTGATATCTTATAAGTTTCTTTTTCTGTGTGACTTATTTCACTTAGAATCATCGTACCTGAATCCACCCATTTTGCTGCTACTGGTCTTATGACATTGATTTCATGGCTGAGGGATATTCCATCGTACGTAAGTACCACAATTTTTTGAACCATTTTTATATTTCCTGGGATATTTAAGGTGTACCCAAGTTGAGGTCCTTGTAAGCAGTGCAGCCCTAAATTTTGGGGTGGCTCTGTCTTATTGATTTTCAGTTTTCCCAAGGTATATTCCCTAGACTGGAAGTGCCCTTGCCTCAGTAGCTCTGCTCTTTACTTGCTTTAGGGAACAGAATGCACTCCTCCAGAGAGGCAGTTGGCAATTTACATCCCGCCCATCAGCATAACAAGGCTCCCTGTTCTCCAGGGCCTGTCTTGCCTTTCTGGTTTTTACACATTTTGTGGATGTCCCTTTTGACCGGTGGGAAGTGATACTTCTTTGTAGTGCAGATTTGCATTGCCCGCTTGCTTGCTTGGCCAAAAAGGGCGTATGCGTTTTCTCCTGAATATATTCAGGAGAAAACGCATACGCCCTTTTTGGCCAAGTGCATCATTGTCGAAGTTGTGCCCCTCTTCCTGTGCTTTAAAGGTGATTCCAACGTACCTCTTGAAATCTGTTTCCTGCTATTCTGCCTCGCTTTCAAGTCAGCCTCGTTGCCTTCCCTCAACAGATTTTTGGAAGATAGTTGTCCTTTATTACTCGGCCAGTTTGTGAATTGCTGTGCCCCTGAGCTCCATTTGTCAACTCGTTTTTGGTGAGCTGACCGCAAGTCCAAAATTATGGTTCAGGACCTATGCTGGTTCCCAGTGGGGGGCTGAGACTTTGGTTAATTCTTCTTCCTGCCGGGAAATTACAGTGATATGTGCCCGTCCAAATGCCTAACAGCTACTCTCTCATTGGTTCTAGCTCATCCCTTTCATCCTCTGCCAAATTGGCAACCTGTGCGAAGCAGGAGGTTAAAGGGGCTGTCTCTCCAAGTTGGGAGGTTGATAGTAAAGCAGATGGAAAGTCAAAACGGAGCGCCAGGAGAGGGACTATTCGTTGAGTTTTAGAAACCTTTCGTATTCACAGTGTGTCCGTTCTCTAAGTTTCCCGTACATATTATAGCTGTAGTAATATTCCCTTCAACCTGGAGAGTTGGGACCCATGGAATGGGTGCCAGGCATTTGTGCTTTAAAGGGTCTGCATTTGCTCACCCAATCTCACCAATCGTCTCAGTCCCAAGTGTCCCTCCTTATGCCACATCCAGCTGTCATTGTAGATAGGGTCATTCCAGGTTTCATCAGAGACCCTGAAGGAATTGAAAAGAATTTCCCAGTTTTTTTGGTTTGTTTTTGAAATTCCTTTTAATAGTGGGTTTGACCTGATTCTCGCTGCCATGTTTATGCCAGTCTAGACACACTTGATTCCCTTACGGAGACATATCAATACATAGGTTTTAAGATTCTTACTGGTCAGATATATTCCTCTGCGGGAAATATGGGGTTTTGAGTCCCTTTCACTGAGGAAGGTGTAGGTCTTGTCTATTCCATAGTTGGTTTTTGGAACGGTACCTGTGCTTATATCAAACTCTGGTTTTATGCATCACCCCACCTCTCCTTACCCATTAAGCAGGCATAAGCGTGTTTTCTAAATGTGAGACACTGTTCTCTTTCCTAACTCAGTTCAAGTGTAGCCATGTTTACAGGATCTACATAAGTGATATCTTATGATAAGTTTCTTTTTCTGTGTGACTTATTTCACTTAGAATCATCGTACCTGAATCCACCCATTTTGCTGCTACTGGTCTTATGACATTGATTTCATGGCTGAGGGATATTCCATCGTACGTATGTACCACAATTTTTTGAACCATTTTTATATTTCCTGGGATATTTAAGGTGTACCCAAGTTGAGGTCCTTGTAAGCAGTGCAGCCCTAAATTTTGGGGTGGCTCTGTCTTATTGATTTTCAGTTTTCCCAAGGTATATTCCCTAGACTGGAAGTGCCCTTGGCTCTGTAGCTCTGTTGTTTACTTGTTTTAGGGAACACAATGCACTCCTACAGAGAGGCAGTTGGCAATTTACATCCCACCCATCAGCATAACAAGGCTCCCTGTTCTCCAGGGCCTGTCTTGCCTTTCTGGTTTTTACACATTTTGTGGATGTCCCTTTTGACCGGTGGGAAGTGATACTTCTTTGTAGTGCAGATTTGCATTGCCCGCTTGCTTGCTTGTCCAAAAAGGGCGTATGCGTTTTCTCCTGAATATATTCAGGAGAAAACGCATACACCCTTTTTGGGCAAGTGCATCATTGTTGAAGTTGTGCCCCTCTTCCTGTGCTTTAAAGGCGATTCCAACGTACCTCTTGAAATCTGTTTCCTGCTATTCTGCCTCACTTTCAAGTCCGCCTCGTTGCCTTCCCTCAACAGATTTTTGGACGATAGTTGTCCTTTATTACTCGGCCAGTTTGTGAATCGCTGTGCCCCTGAGCTCCATTTTTCAACTCGTTTTTTGTGAGCTGAGCGCAAGTCCAATATTTTGGTTCAGGACCTATGCTGGTTCCCTGTGGGGGGCTGAGACTTTGGTTAAATCTTCTTCCTGCCGGGAAGTTAGAGTGATATGTGCCCGTCCAAATGCCTAACAGCTACTCTCTCATTGGTGTCCCTCTTCCCTTTCATCCTCTGCCAAATTGGCAACCTTTGCGAACAAGGAGGTTAAAGGGGATGTCTCTCCAAGTTGGGAGGTTGATAGTAAAGCAGATGGAATGTCAAACCGGAGCACCAGGAGAGGGACTATTCGTTGAGTTTTAGAAACATTTCGTATTCACAGTGTGTCCGTTCTCTAGGTTTCCCGTACCTGTTATAGCTGTAGTAATATTCCCTTCAACCTGGAGAGTTGGGACCCATGGAATGGGTGCCATGCATTATTGCTTTAAAGGGTCTGCATTTGCTCACCCAATCTCACCAATCCTCTCAGTCCCAAGTGTCCCTCCTTATGCCACATCCAACTGTCGTTGTAGATAGGGTCATTCCAGGTTTCATCAGAGACCCTGAAGGAATTGTAAAGAATTTCCCTGTTTTTTTGTTTTGTTTTTGAAATTCCTTTTTATAGTGGGTTTGAGCTGATTCTCGCTGCCATGTTTATGCCAGTCTAGACACACTTGCTTCCCTTATGGGGACATATCAATACATAAGTTTTAAGATTCTTACTAGTCAGATATATTCCTCTGTGGTAAATATGGGGTTTTGAGTCCCTTTCACTGAGGAAGGTGTAGGTCTTGTCTATTCCATAGTTGGTTTTTGGAACGGTACCTGTGCTTATATCAAACTTTGGTTTTATGCATCACCCCACCTCTCCTTCCCCCTTAAGCAGGTATAAGAGTGTTTTCTAAATGTGAGACACTGTTCTCTTTCCTAACTCAGTTCAAGTGTAGCCATGTTTACAGGATCTTCATAAGTGATATCCTATCATAAGTTTCTTTTTCTGTGTGACTTATTTCACTAAGAATCATCATACCTGAATCCACCCATTTTGCTGCTACTGGTCTTATGACATTGATTTCATGGCTGAGGGATATTCCATCGTACGTAAGTACCACAATTTTTTGAACCATTTTTATATTTCCTGGGATATTTAAGGTGTACCCAAGTTGAGGTCCTTTTAAGCCTTGCAGCCCTAAATATTGGGGTGGCTCTGTCTTATTGATTTTCAGTTTTCCCAAGGTATATTCCCTAGACTGGAAGTGCCCTTGGCTCAGTAGCTCTGCTCTTTACTTGCTTTAGGGAACAGAATGCACTCCTCCAGAGAGGCAGTTGGCAATTTACATCCCGCCCATCAGCATAACAAGGCTCCCTGTTCTCCAGGGCCTGTCTTGCCTTTCTGGTTTTTACACATTTGTGGATGTCCCTTTTGACTGCTGGGAAGTGATACTTCTTTGTAGTGCAGATTTGCATTGCCCGCTTGCTTGCTTGGCCAAAAAGGGCGTATGCGTTTTCTCCTGAATATATTCAGGAAAAAACGCATACGCCCTTTTTGGCCAAGTGCATCATTGTCGAAGTTGTGCCCCTCTTCCTGTGCTGTAAAGGCGATTCCAACGTACCTCTTGAAATCTGTTTCCTGCTATTCTGCCTCGCTTTCAAGTCAGCCTCGTTGCCTTCCCTCAACAGATTTTTGGACGATAGTTGTCCTTTATTACTCGGCCAGTTTGTGAATTGCTGTGCCCCTGAGCTCAATTTGTCAACTAGTTTTTCGTGAGCTGACCGCAAGTCCAAAATTATGGTTCAGGACCTATGCTGGTTCCCAGTGGGGGGCTGAGACTTTGGTTAATTCTTCTTCCTGCCGGGAAATTACAGTGATATGTGCCCGTCCAAATGCCTAACAGCTACTCTCTCATTCGTTCTAGCTCATCCCTTTCATTCTCTGCCAAATTGGCAACCTGTGCGAAGCAGGAGGTTAAAGGGGCTGTCTCTCCAAGTTGGGAGGTTGATAGTAAAGCAGATGGAAAGTCAAAACGGAGCGCCAGGAGAGGGACTATTCGTTGAGTTTTAGAAACCTTTCGTATTCACAGTGTGTCCGTTCTCTAAGTTTCCCGTACATATTATAGCTGTAGTAATATTCCCTTCAACCTGGAGAGTTGGGACCCATGGAATGGGTGCCAGGCATTTCTGCTTTAAAGGGTCTGCATTTGCTCACCCAATCTCACCAATCGTCTCAGTCCCAAGTGTCCCTCCTTATGCCACATCCAGCTGTCATTGTAGATAGGGTCATTCCAGGTTTCATCAGAGACCCTGAAGGAATTGTAAAGAATTTCCCAGTTTTTTTGTTTTGTTTTTGAAATTCCTTTTTATAGTGGGTATGAGCTGATTCTCGCTGCCATGTTTATGCCAGTCTAGACACACTTGATTCCCTTACGGAGACATATCAATACATAGGTTTTAAGATTCTTACTGGTCAGATATATTCCTCTGCGGGAAATATGGGGTTTTCAGTCCCTTTCACTGAGGAAGGTGTAGGTCTTGTCTATTCCATAGTTGGTTTTTGGAACGGTACCTGTGCTTATATCAAACTCTGGTTTTATGCATCACCCCACATCTCCTTACCCATTAAGCAGACATAAGCGTGTTTTCTAAATGTGAGACACTGTTCTCTTTCCTAACTCAGTTCAAGTGTAGCCATGTTTACAGGATCTTCATAAGTGATATCTTATGATAAGTTTCTTTTTCTGTGTGACTTATTTCACTTAGAATCATCGTACCTGAATCCACCCATTTTGCTGCTACTGGTCTTATGACATTGATTTCATGGCTGAGGGATATTCCATCGTACGTATGTACCACAATTTTTTGAACCATTTTTATATTTCCTGGGATATTTAAGGTGTACCCAAGTTGAGGTCCTTGTAAGCAGTGCAGCCCTAAATTTTGGGGTGGCCCTGTCTTATTGATTTTCAGCTTTCCCAAGGTATATTCCCTAGACTGGAAGTGCCCTTGGCTCTGTAGCTCTGTTGTTTACTTGTTTTAGGGAACACAATGCACTCCTACAGAGAGGCAGTTGGCAATTTACATCCCGCCCATCAGCATAACAAGGCTCCCTGTTCTCCAGGGCCTGTCTTGCCTTTCTGGTTTTTACACATTTTGTGGATGTCCCTTTTGACTGGTGGGAAGTGATACTTCTTTGTAGTGCAGATTTGCATTGCCCGCTTGCTTGCTTGTCCAAAATGGGCGTATGCGTTTTCGCCTGAATATATTCAGGCGAAAACGCATACGCCCTTTTTGGGCAAGTGCATCATTGTCGAAGTTGTGCCCCTCTTCCTGTGCTTTAAAGGCGATTCCAACGTACCTCTTGAAATCTGTTTACTGCTATTCTGCCTCGCTTTCAAGTCCGCCTCGTTGCCTTCCCTCAACAGATTTTTGGATGATAGTTGTCCTTTATTACTCGGCCAGTTTGTGAATCGCTGTGCCCCTGAGCTCCATTTTTCAACTCGTTTTTTGTGAGCTGAGCGCAAGTCCAACATTTTGGTTCAGGACCTATGCTGGTTCCCTGTGGGGGGCTGAGACTTTGGTTAATTCTTCTTCCTGCCGGGAAGTTAGAGTGATATGTGCCCGTCCAAATGCCTAACAGCTACTCTCTCATTGGTGTCCCTCTTCCCTTTCATCCTCTGCCAAATTGGCAACCTTTGCGAACAAGGAGGTTAAAGGGGATGTCTCTCCAAGTTGTGAGGTTGATAGTAAAGCAGATGGAAAGTCAAACCATTGCACCAGGAGAGGGAGTATTCGTTGAGTTTTAGAAACCTTTCGTATTCACAGTGTGTCCGTTCTCTAGGTTTCCCGTACCTGTTATAGCTGTAGTAATATTCCCTTCAACCTGGAGAGTTGGGACCCATGGAATGGGTGCCATGCATTATTGCTTTAAAGGGTCTGCATTTGCTCACCCAATCTCACCAATCCTCTCAGTCCCAAGTGTCCCTCCTTATGCCACATCCAGCTGTCGTTGTAGATAGGGTCATTCCAGGTTTCATCAGAGACCCTGAAGGAATTGTAAAGAATTTCCCTGTTTTTTTGTTTTGTTTTTGAAATTCCTTTTTATAGTGGGTTTGAGCTGATTCTCGCTGCCATGTTTATGCCAGTCTAGACACACTTGCTTCCCTTATGGAGACATATCAATACATAAGTTTTAAGATTCTTACTAGTCAGATATATTCCTCTGTGGGAAATATGGGGTTTTGAGTCCCTTTCACTGAGGAAGGTGTAGGTCTTGTCTATTCCATAGTTGGTTTTTGGAACGGTACCTGTGCTTATATCAAACTCTGGTTTTATGCATCACCCCACCTCTCCTTCCCCCTTAAGCAGGCATAAGAGTGTTTTCTAAATGTGAGACACTGTTCTCTTTCCTAACTCAGTTCAAGTGTAGCCATGTTTACAGGATCTTCATAAGTGATATCCTATGATAAGTTTCTTTTTCTGTGTGACTTATTTCACTAAGAATCATCATACCTGAATCCACCCATTTTGCTGCTACTGGTCTTATGACATTGATTTCATGGCTGAGGGATATTCCATCGTACGTAAGTACCACAATTTTTTGAACCATTTTTATATTTCCTGGGATATTTAAGGTGTACCCAAGTTGAGGTCCTTTTAAGCCTTGCAGCCCTAAATTTTGGGGTGGCTCTGTCTTATTGATTTTCAGTTTTCCCAAGGTATATTCCCTAGACTGGAAGTGCCCTTGGCTCAGTAGCTCTGCTCTTTACTTGCTTTAGGGAACAGAATGCACTCCTCCAGAGAGGCAGTTGGCAATTTACATCCCGCCCATCAGCATAACAAGGCTCCCTGTTCTCCAGGGCCTGTCTTGCCTTTCTGGTTTTTACACATTTTGTGGAAGTCCCTTTTGACTGCTGGGAAGTGATACTTCTTTGTAGTGCAGATTTCCATTGCCCGCTTGCTTGCTTGGCCAAAAAGGGCGTATGCGTTTTCTCCTGAATATATTCAGGAGAAAATGCATACGCCCTTTTTGGCCAAGTGCATCATTGTCGAAGTTGTGCCCCTCTTCCTGTGCTTTAACGGCGATTACAACGTACCTCTTGAAATCTGTTTCCTGCTATTCTGCCTCGCTTTCAAGTCAGCCTTGTTGCCTTAACTCAACAGATTTTTGGACGATAGTTGTCCTTTATTACTCGGCCAGTTTGTGAATTGCTGTGCCCCTGAGCTCCATTTGTCAACTCGTTTTTGGTGAGCTGACCGCAAGTCCAAAATTATGGTTCAGGACCTATGCTGGTTCCCAGTGGGGGGCTGAGACTTTGGTTAATTCTTCTTCCTGCCGGGAAATTACAGTGATATGTGCCCGTCCAAATGCCTAACAGCTACTCTCTCATTGGTTCTAGCTCATCCCTTTCATCCTCTGCCAAATTGGCAACCTGTGCGAAGCAGGAGGTTAAAGGGGCTGTCTCTCCAAGTTGGGAGGTTGATAGTAAAGCAGATGGAAAGTCAAAACGGAGCGCCAGGAGAGGGACTATTCGTTGAGTTTTAGAAACCTTTCGTATTCACAGTGTGTCCGTTCTCTAAGTTTCCCGTACATATTATAGCTGTAGTAATATTCCCTTCAACCTGGAGAGTTGGGACCCATGGAATGGGTGCCATGCATTTGTGCTTTAAAGGGTCTGCATTTGCTCACCCAATCTCACCAATCGTCTCAGTCCCAAGTGTCCCTCCTTATGCCATAAACAGCTGTCATTGTAGATAGGGTCATTCCAGGTTTCATCAGAGACCCTGAAGGAATTGTAAAGAATTTCCCAGTTTTTTTGTTTTGTTTTTGAAATTCCTTTTATAGTGGGTTTGAGCTGATTCTCGCTGCCATGTTTATGCCAG
Organism: Hyperoodon ampullatus; assembly: GCF_949752795.1. Taxonomy (NCBI): domain Eukaryota; kingdom Metazoa; phylum Chordata; class Mammalia; order Artiodactyla; family Ziphiidae; genus Hyperoodon; species Hyperoodon ampullatus. The sequence continues at coordinate 80,902 of NW_027640524.1, forward strand.
TCTAGACACACTTGATTCCCTTACGGAGACATATCAATACATAGGTTTTAAGATTCTTACTGGTCAGATATATTCCTCTGCGGGAAATATGGGGTTTTGAGTCCCTTTCACTGAGGAAGGTGTAGGTCTTGTCTATTCCATAGTTGGTTTTTGGAACGGTACCTGTGCTTATATCAAACTCTGGTTTTATGCATCACCCCACCTCTCCTTACCCTTTAAGCAGGCATAAGCGTGTTTTCTAAATGTGAGACACTGTTCTCTTTCATAACTCAGTTCAAGTGTAGCCATTTTTACAGGATCTTCATAAGTGATATCTTATGATAAGTTTCTTTTTCTGTGTGACTTATTTCACTTAGAATCATCGTACCTGAATCCACCCATTTTGCTGCTACTGGTCTTATGACATTGATTTCATGGCTGAGGGATATTCCATCGTACATATGTACCACAATTTTTTGAACCATTTTTATATTTCCTGGGATATTTAAGGTGTACCCAAGTTGAGGTCCTTGTAAGCAGTGCAGCCCTAAATTTTGGGGTGGCTCTGTCTTATTGATTTTCAGCTTTCCCAAGGTATATTCCCTAGACTGGAAGTGCCCTTGGCTCTGTAGCTCTGTTGTTTACTTGTTTTAGGGAACACAATGCACTCCTACAGAGAGGCAGTTGGCAATTTACATCCCGCCCATCAGCATAACAAGGCTCCCTGTTCTCCAGGGCCTGTCTTGCCTTTCTGGTTTTTACACATTTTGTGGATGTCCCTTTTGACCGGTGGGAAGTGATACTTCTTTGTAGTGCAGATTTGCATTGCCCGCTTGCTTGCTTGTCCAAAAAGGGCGTATGCTTTTTCTCCTGAATATATTCAGGAGAAAACGCATACACCCTTTTTGGGCAAGTGCATCATTGTCGAAGTTGTGACCCTCTTCCTGTGCTTTAAAGGCGATTCCAACGTACCTCTTGAAATCTGTTTACTGCTATTCTGCCTCGCTTTCAAGTCCGCCTCGTTGCCTTCCCTCAACAGATTTTTGGACGATAGTTGTCCTTTATTACTCGGCCAGTTTGTGAATCGCTGTGCCCCTGAGCTCCATTTTTCAACTCGTTTTTTGTGAGCTGATCGCAAGTCCAACATTTTGGTTCAGGACCTATGCTGGATCCCTGTGGGGGGCTGAGACTTTGGTTAAATCTTCTTCCTGCCGGGAAGTTAGAGTGATATGTGCCCGTCCAAATGCCTAACAGCTACTCTCTCATTGGTGTCCCTCTTCCCTTTCATCCTCTGCCAAATTGGCAACCTTTGCGAACAAGGAGGTTAAAGGGGATGTCTCTCCAAGTTGGGAGGTTGATAGTAAAGCAGATGGAAAGTCAAACCGGAGCACCAGGAGAGGGACTATTCGTTGAGTTTTAGAAACCTTTCGTATTCACAGTGTGTCCGTTCTCTAGGTTTCCCGTACCTGTTATAGCTGTAGTAATATTCCCTTCAACCTGGAGAGTTGGGACCCATGGAATGGGTGCCATGCATTATTGCTTTAAAGGGTCTGCATTTGCTCACCCAATCTCACCAATCCTCTCAGTCCCAAGTGTCCCTCCTTATGCCACATCCAGCTGTCGTTGTAGATAGGGTCATTCCAGGTTTCATCAGAGACCCTGAAGGAATTGTAAAGAATTTCCCAGTTCTTTTGTTTTGTTTTTGAAATTCCTTTTTATAGTGGGTTTGAGCTGATTCTCGCTGCCATGTTTATGCCAGTCTAGACACACTTGCTTCCCTTATGGAGACATATCAATACATAAGTTTTAAGATTCTTACTAGTCAGATATATTCCTCTGCGGGAAATATGGGGTTTTGAGTCCCTTTCACTGAGGAAGGTGTAGGTCTTGTCTATTCCATAGTTGGTTTTTGGAACGGTACCTGTGATTATATCAAACTCTGGTTTTATGCATCACCCCACCTCTCCTTCCCCCTTAAGCAGGCATAAGAGTGTTTTCTAAATGTGAGACACTGTTCTCTTTCCTAACTCAGTTCAAGTGTAGCCATGTTTACAGGATCTTCATAAGTGATATCCTATGATAAGTTTCTTTTTCTGTGTGACTTATTTCACTAAGAATCATCATACCTGAATCCACCCATTTTGCTGCTACTGGTCTTATGACATTGATTTCATGGCTGAGGGATATTCCATCGTACGTAAGTACCACAATTTTTTGAACCATTTTTATATTTCCTGGGATATTTAAGGTGTACCCAAGTTGAGGTCCTTTTAAGCCTTGCAGCCCTAAATTTTGGGGTGGCTCTGTCTTATTGATTTTCAGTTTTCCCAAGTTATATTCCCTAGACTGGAAGTGTCCTTGGCTCAGTAGCTCTGCTCTTTACTTGCTTTAGGGAACAGAATGCACTCCTCCAGAGAGGCAGTTGGCAATTTACATCCCGCCCATCAGCATAACAAGGCTCCCTGTTCTCCAGGGCCTGTCTTGCCTTTCTGGTTTTTACACATTTTGTGGATGTCCCATTTGACTGCTGGGAAGTGATACTTCTTTGTAGTGCAGATTTGTATTGCCCGCTTGCTTGCTTGGCCAAAAAGGGCGTATGCGTTTTCTCCTGAATATATTCAGGAGAAAATGCATACGCCCTTTTTGGCCAAGTGCATCATTGTCGAAGTTGTGCCCCTCTTCCTGTGCTTTAAAGGCGATTCCAACGTACCTCTTGAAATCTGTTTCCTGCAATTCTGCCTCGCTTTCAAGTCGGCCTCGTTGCCTTCCCTCAACAGATTTTTGGACGATAGTTGTCCTTTATTACTCGGCCAGTTTGTGAATTGCTGTGCCCCTGAGCTCCATTTTTCAACTCGTTTTTGGTGAGCTGACCGCAAGTCCAACATTTTGGTTCAGGACCTATGCTGGTTGCCGGTGGGGGGCTGAGACTTTGGTTAATTCTTCTTCCTTTCGGGAAATTACAGTGATATGTGCCCATCCAAATGCCTAACAGCTACTCTCACATTGGTTCTCCCTCTTCCCTTTCATCCTCTGCCAAATTGGCAACCTGTGTGAACCAGGAGGTTAAAGGGGCTGTCTCTCCAATTTGGGAGGTTGATAGTTAAGCAGATGGAAAGTCAAACCGGAGCACCAGGAGAGGGACTATTCGTTGAGTTTTAGAAACATTTTGTATTCACAGTGTGTCCGTTCTCTAGGTTTCCCGTACATGTTATAGCTGTAGTAATATTCCCTTCAACCTGGAGAGTTGGGACCCATGGAATGGGTGCCAGGCATTTGTGCTTTAAAGGGTCTGTATTTGCTCACCCAATCTCACCAATCGTCTCAGTCCCAAGTGTCCCTCCTTATGCCACATCCAGCTGTCATTGTAGATAGGGTCATTCCAGGTTTCATCAGAGACCCTGAAGGAATTGTAAAGAATTTCCCACTTTTTTTGTTTTGTTTTTGAAATTCCTTTTTATATTGGGTTTGAGCTGATTCTCGCTGCCATGTTTATGCCAGTCAAGACACACTTGATTCCCTTACGGAGACATATCAATACATAGGTTTTAAGATTCTTACTAGTCAGATATATTCCTCTGCGGGAAATATGGGGTTTTGAGTCCCTTTCCCTGAGGAAGGTATAGGTCTTGAATATTCCATAATTGGTTTTTGGAACGGTACCTGTGCTTATATCAAACTCTGGTTTTATGCATCACCCCACCTCTCCTTCCCCCTTAAGCAGGCATAAGAGTGTTTTCTAAATGTGAGACACTGTTCTCTTTCCTAACTCAGTTCAAGTGTAGCCATGTTTACAGGATCTTCATAAGTGATATCTTATAAGTTTCTTTTTCTGTGTGACTTATTTCACTTAGAATCATCGTACCTGAATCCACCCATTTTGCTGCTACTAGTCTTATGACATTGATTTCATGGCTGAGGGATATTCCATCGTACGTAAGTACCACAATTTTTTGAACCATTTTTATATTTCCTGGGATATTTAAGGTGTACCCAAGTTGAGGTCCTTGTATGCAGTGCAGCCCTAAATTTTGGGGTGGCTCTGTCTTATTGATTTTCAGTTTTCCCAAGGTATATTCCCTAGACTGGAAGTGCCCTTGGCTCTGTAGCTCTGTTCTTTACTTGTTTTAGGGAACACAATGTACTCCTACAGAGAGGCAGTTGGCAATTTACATCCCACCCATCAGCATAACAATGCTCCCTGTTCTCCAGAGCCTGTCTTGCCTTTCTGGTTTTTGCACATTTTGTGGATGTCCCTTTTGACCGGTGGTAAGTGATACTTCTTTGTAGTGCAGATTTCCATTGCCCGCTTGCTTGCTTAGCCAAAAAGGGCGTATGCGTTTTCTCCTGAATATATTCAGGAGAAAATGCATTCGCACTTTTTGGCCAAGTGCATCATTGTCGAAGTTGTGCCCCTCTTCCTGTGCTTTAAAGGCGATTCCAACGTACCTCTTGAAATCTGTTTCCTGCTATTCTGCCTCGATTTCAAGTCCGCCTCGTTGCCTTCCCTCAACAGATTTTTGGACGATAGTTGTCCTTTATTACTCGGCCAGTTTGTGAATTGCTGTGCCCCTGAGCTCCATTTTTCAACTCATTTTTGGTGAGCTGACCGCAAGTCCAAAATTTTGGTTCAGGACCTATGCTGGTTCCCGGTGGGTGGCTGAGACTTTGGTTAATTCTTCTTCCTTCCGGGAAATTACAGTGATATGTGGCCGGCCAAAAGCCTAACAGCTACTCTCTCATTGGTTCTCCCTCTTCCCTTTCATCCTCTGCCAAATTGGCAACCTGTGCAAACCAGGAGGTTAAAGGGGCTGTCTCTCCAAGTTGGGAGGTTGATAGTAAAGCAGATGGAAAGTCAAACCGGAGCACCAGGAGAGGGACTATTCGTTGAGTTTTAGAAACCTTTCGTATTCACAGTGTGTCCGCTCTCTAGGATTCCCGTACATGTTATAGCTGTAGTAATATTCCCTTCAACCTGGAGAGTTGGGACCCATGGAATGGGTGCCAGGCATTTGTGCTTTAAAGGGTCTGCATTTGCTCACCCAATCTCACCAATCGTCTCAGTCCCAAGTGTCCCTCCTTATGCCACATCCAGCTGTCGTTGTAGATAGGGTCATTCCAGGTTTCATCAGAGACCCTGAAGGAATTGGAAAGAATTTCCCTGTTTTTTTGTTTTGTTTTTGAAATTCCTTTTTATAGTGGGTTTGAGCTGATTCTCGCTGCCATGTTTATGCCAGTCGAGACACACTTGATTCCCTTACGGAGACATATCAATACATAGGTTTTAAGATTCTTACTAGTCAGATATATTCCTCTGCGGGAAATATGGGGTTTTGATTCCCTTTCCCTGAGGAAGGTGGAGGTCTTGACTATTCCATAATTGGTTTTTGGAACGGTACCTGTGCTTATATCAAACTCTGGTTTTATGCATCACCCCACCTCTCCTTCCCCCTTAAGCAGGCATAAGAGTGTTTTCTAAATGTGAGACACTGTTCTCTTTCCTAACTCAGTTCAAGTGTAGCCATGTTTACAGGATCATCATAAGTGATATCTTATAATAAGTTTCTTTTTCTGTGTGACTTATTTCACTTAGAATCATCGTACCTGAATCCACCCATTTTGCTGCTACTGGTCTTATGACATTGATTTCATGGCTGAGGGATATTCCATCGTACGTAAGTACCACAATTTTTTGAACCATTTTTATATTTCCTGGGATATTTAAGGTGTACCCAAGTTGAGGTCCTTGTAAGCAGTGCAGCCCTAAATTTTGGGGTGGCTCTGTCTTATTGATTTTCAGTTTTCCCAAGGTATATTCCCTAGACTGGAAGTGCCCTTGGCTCTGTAGCTCTGTTCTTTACTTGTTTTAGGGAACACAATGTACTCCTCCAGAGAGGCAGTTGGCAATTTACATCCCACCCATCAGCATAACAAGGCTCCCTCTTCTCCAGGTCCTGTCTTGCCTTTCTGGTTTTTACACATTTTGTGGATGTCCCTTTTGACCGGTGGGAAGTGATACTTCTTTGTAGTGCAGATTTGCATTGCCCGCTTGCTTGCTTGGCCAAAAAGGGCATGTGCCTTTTCTCCTGAATATATTCAGGAGAAAACACATACGCCTTAATTGGCCAAGTGCATCATTGCCGAAGTTGGGCCCCTCTCCCTGTGCTTTAAAGGTGATTCCAACGTACCTCTTGAAATCTGTTTCCTGCTATTCTGCCTCGCTTTCAAGTCCGCCTCGTTGACTTCCCTCAACAGATTTTTGGACGATAGTTGTCCTTTATTACTCGGCCAGTTTGTGAATTGCTGTGCCCCTGAGCTCCATTTTTCAACTCGGTTTTGGTGAGCTGACCGCAAGTCCAAAATTTAGGTTCAGGACCTATGCTGGTTCCCGGTGGGTGGCTGAGACTTTGGTTAATTCTTCTTCCTGCCGGGAAGTTAGAGTGATATGTGCCCGTCCTAATGCCTAACAGCTACTCTCTCATTGGTTCTCCCTCTTCCCTTTCATCCTCTGCGAAATTGGAAACCTGTGCGAACCAGGAGGTTAAAGGGGCTCTCTCTCCATGTTGGGAGATTGATAGTAAAGCAGATGGAAAGTCAAACCGGAGCACCAGGAGAGGGACTATACGTTGAGTTTTAGAAACCTTTCATATTCACTGTGTGTCCGTTCTCTAGGTTTCCCGTACATGTTATAACTGTAGTAATATTCCCTTCATCCTAGAGAGTTGGGACCCATGGAATGGGTGCCATGCATTATTGCTTAAAAGGGTCTGCATTTGCTCACCCAATCTCACCAATCCTCTCAGTCCCAAGTGTCCAGCCTTATGCCACATCCAGCTGTCGTTGTAGATAGGGTCATTCCAGGTTTCATCAGAGACCCTGAAGGAATTAAAAAGAATTTCCCAGTTTTTTTGTTTTGTTTTTGAAATTTCTTTTTATAGTGGGTTTGAGCTGATTCTCGCTGCCATGTTTATGCCAGTCTAGACACACTTGATTCCCTTATGGAGACATATCAGTTTATAGGTTTTAAGATACTTACTAGTCAGATATATTCCTCTGCGGGAAATATGGGGTTTTGAGTCCCTTTCACTGAGGAAGGTGTAGGTCTTGTCTATTCCATAGTTGGTTTTTGGAACGGTACCTATGCTTATATCAAACTCTGGTTTTATGCATCACCCCACCTCTCCTTCCCCCTTAAGCAGGCATAAGAGTGTTTTCTAAATGTGAGACTCTGTTCTCTTTCCTAACTCAGGTCAAGTTTAGCCATGTTTACAGGATCTTCATAAGTGATATCTTATGATAAGTTTCTTTTTCTGTTTGACTTATTTCACTTAGAATCATCGTACCTGAATCCACTCATTTTGCTGCTACTGGTCTTATGACTTTTATTTCATGGTTGAGGGATATTCCATCGTACGTAAGTACCACAATATTTTGAACCATTTTTATATTTCCTGGGATATTTAATGTGTACCCAAGTTGAGGTTCTTGTAAGCAGTGCAGCCCTAAATTTTGAGGTGGCTCTTTCTTATTGATTTTCAGTTTTCCCAAGGTATATTCCCTAGACTGGAAGTGCCCTTGGCTCTGTATCTCTGTTGTTTCCTTGTTTTAGGCCACACAATGCATTCCTCCAGAGAGGCAGTTGACAATTTTCATCTCGCCCAACACCATAACAAGGCTCGCTGTTCTCCAGGGCCTGTCTTGCCTTTCTGGATTTTACACATTTTGTGGCTGTCCCTTTTGACCAGTGGGAAGTGGTACTTCTTTATAGTGCAGATTTGCATTGCCCGCTTTCTTGCTTGGCCAAAAAGGGCGTATGTGTTTTCTCCTGAATATATTCAGGAGAAAACGCATACGCCCTTTTTGGCCATGTGCATTATTGTCGAAGTTGTGCCCCTGTTCCCGTGCTTTAAAGGTGATTCCAACGTACCTCTTGAAATCTGTTTCCTGCTATTCTGCCTGCCTTTCAAATCCGCCTCGTTTCCTTCCCTCAACAGATTTTTGGACGATAGTTGTCCTTTATTACTCGGCCAGTTTGTGAATTGCTGTGCCCCTGAGCTCCATTTTTCAACTCGTTTTTTGTGAGCTGAACGCAAGTCCAAAATTTTGGTTCAGGACCTATACTGGTTCCCGGTGGGTGGCTGAGACTTTTGTTAATTCTTCTTCCTACCGGGAAATTACAGTGACATGTGCCCGTCCAAATACCTAACAGCTACTCTCTCATTGGTTCTCCCTCTTCCCTTTCATCCTCTGCCAAATTGGCAACCTGTGCGAACCTGCAGGTTAAAGTGGCTGTCTCTTCAAGTTGGGAGACTGATAATAAAGCAGTTGGAAAATCAAACCGGAGCACCAGGAGAGGGACTATTCTTTGAGTTTTAGAAACCTTTCGTATTCACAGTGTGTCCGTTCTCTAGGTTTTCCGTACATGATATAGCTGTAGTAACAGTTCCTTCAACCTGGAGAGTTGAGACCCATGGAATGGGTGCCACATATTATTGTTTTAAAGGGTCTGCATTTGCTCACCCACTCTCACCAACCCTCTCAGTCCCAAGTGTCCAGCCTTATGCCACATCCAGCTGTCGTTTTAGATAGGGTTATTCCAAGTTTCATCAGAGACCCTGAAGGAATTGTAAAGAATTTCCCTGTTTTTTGTTTTGTTTTTGAATTTCCTTTTCTAGTGGGTTTGAGCTGATTCTCGCTGCCATGTTTATGCCAGTGTAGATACACTTGATTCCCTTACGGAGACATATCAATACATAGGTTTTAAGATTATTACTAGTCAGATATATTCCTCTGCGGGAAATATGGGGTTTTGAGTCCCGTTCACAGAGGAAGTAGTAGGTCTTTTCTATTCTGTATTTGGATTATGGAACCGTACCTGTGCTAATATCAAACTCTGGTTTTATTCATCACCCCACCTCTGCTTTCCCCTTAAGCATGCATAAGAGTGTTTTCTATATATGAGACTCTGTTCCCTTTCCTAATTCCTTCCATGTGTAGCCATGTTTATATACCCTTCATAAGTGATATCTTATGATAAGTTTATTTTTCTGTGTGATTTTTTCAGTTAGAATCATCGTACATGAATCCCGTCATTATGCTGCTACTGGCCTTATGACACTGACTTCATGGCTGAGGGATATTCCATCATACGTATGTACCACAATTTCTTTACAATTTTTGTCTTTCCTGGTATTTAAAAGGTGTCCCGAAGTCGAGGTTCTTGTAAGCAGTGCTGCCATAAATTTTGGGGTCGCTGTGTCTTATTGATTTTCAATTTTCCCAAGGTATATTCCCGTGACTGGAAGTGCCTTAGGTTGTGAAGCACTGTTGTTTACTTCTTTTTGGGAACGCAATGCACTCCTCCAGAGTGGCTGTTGGCAATTTACATCCCACCCATCCGCATAACAAGGCTCCCTGTTCTCCAGATCCTGTCTTGCCTTTCTTGTTTTTACACATTTTACGGATGTCCCTTTTGACCGGTTGGAAGTGATACTTCTTTGTAGTGCAGATTTGCATTGTGCGGTTGCTTGGTTGGCCAAAATGGGCGTATGCGTTTTCTCCTGAATATATTCAGGAGAAAACGCATGCGCCCTTTATGGACAATTCCATAATAGTCGAAATTGTGATTCTTTTCCTGTGTTTAAAGGCGATTCCAATGTACTTCTGGAAATCTGTTTCGTGCACTTCTGCCTCATTTTCAAGTCCTCCTCATTGCTTTCTCTCAACAGATTTTTGGAAGAGAGTTGTCCTTTATAACTCTGCAAGTTAGTGAATTGCTGTGCCCCTGAGCTCCATTTTTCACCTCGCGTTATTGTGAGCTGACTGCCAATCCACAATTTTGCTTCAGGACCTATACTGGTTCCATTGGGGGGGCTGGCTCAGAGTTTGTTAATTCTTCTTCGTGACGGGAATTTAGAGTGACATGTGGCCATCCAAATGCCTACAGCTACTCTCTAATTGTTTCTCCCTCTTCCCTTATATCCTCTACACAACGTGCCAACTGTGCGAACCAGGAGTTTATAGGTGCTGACTCTGCAGTTTGGGAGATTGATACTAAAGCAGTTGGAATGTCAAACTGGTGCACAAGGAGAGAAAAAAATTAGTAGAGTTTTAGAAACCTTTCACCATCAGATGGTGTCCATTCTCTAGGTTTCCCATACATGTTATAACTGTAGTGATATTCCCTTCTACCTGGAGAGTTGGGACCCATGGAATGGGTGCCAGATATTATTGCTTTAAACGGTCTGCATTTTCTCACCCAATCTCACCAATCCTCTCAGTCCCAAGTGACCAGCCTTATGCCACATCCAGCTGTCGTTGTAGATAGGGTCATTCTAAGTTTCATCAGAACCCCTGAAGGTATTGTGTAAGAATTTCACTGTTTATTTGTTTTATTTTGAAATTCATTTTTATAGTGGGTTTGAGCTGATTCTCTCTGCCGTGTTTATGTCATTCTAGACACACTTGGTTACCTTATGGAGACATATCAATACATAGGTTTTAAGATTCTTACTAGTCAGATATACTACTCTGCGTGGAATAGGGGTGTTGAGCCCCGTTCAGTGAGGAAAGTGTAGGTCTTGTCTATTTTGTATTTGGATTATGCAACTGTACCTGTGCTAATATCAAACTCTGGTTTTATGCATCACCCCACCTCTCCTTTCCTCTTGAGCAGGCATAAGAGTGTTCTCTAAATGTGAGACTCTTCTCTTTCCTAATTCAGTTCATGTGTAGCCATGTTTACAAGACCTTCATAAGTGATATCTTATGATAAGTTTCTTTTTCTGTGTGACTTATTTCAGTTAGAATCATCGTACATGAATCCACTCATTATGCTGCTACTGGCCTTATGACATTGATTTCATGGCTGAGGGATATTCCATCGTACGTATGTACCACAATTTCTTTACTAATTTTGTCTTTACTGGGATATTTATGGTGTCCCGAAGTCGAGGTTCTTGTAAGCAATGCTGCCCTATATTTTGGGTTGGCTGTGTCTTATTGATTTTCAATTTCCCCAAGGTATATTCCCATGACTGGAAGTGCTTTAGGTTGTGAAGCTCTGTTGTTTAATTCTTTTAGGGAACACAATGCACTCCTCCATAGTGGCTGTTGGCAATCTGCATCCCACCCATCAGCATAACAAGGCTCCCTGTTCTCTAGAGCCCCTCTTGCCTTTCTGGTTTTTACACATTTTACGGATATCCCTTTTGACTGGTGGGAAGTGATACTTCTTTGTAGTGCAGATTTGCATTGTGCGGTTGCTTGGTTGGCTAAAATGGGTGTATGCGTTTTCTCCTGAATATATTCAGGAGAAAACGCATGCGCCCTTTATGGACAATTCCATAATTGTCGAAGTTGTGATGCTTTTCCTGTGTTTAAAGGCGATTCCAATGTACTTCTGGAAATCTGTTTCGTGCAAATCTCCCTCATTTTCAAGTCCGCCTCATGGCTTTTCCTCAACAGATTTTTGGAAGAGAGTAGTCCTGTATAACTCTGCAAGTTAGTGAATTGCTGTGCCCCTGAGCTCCGTTTTTCAACTTGTGTTTTTGTGAGCTGACCTTAAACCCACAATTTTGCTTCAGGACCTATACTAGTTATGGGGGTGGGGCAGGCTGAGAGTTTGGTTAATTCTTCTTCGTGACGGGAAATTAGAGTGACATGTGGCCGTCCAAATGCCTACAGCTACTCTCTCATTGGTTCTCCCTCTTCCCTTATATCCTCTGCACAATGTGCCAACTGTGCGAACCAGGAGGTTATAGGGGCTGACTCTCCAAGTTGGGAGATTGATATTAAAGCAGTTGGAATGTCAAGCTGCAGCACATGGAGAGAAAATATTAGTAGAGTTTTAGAAACCTTTCACCATCAGAGGGTGTCCATTCTCTAGGTTTCCCATACATGTTATAACTGTAGTGATATTCCCTTCTACCTGGAGAGTTGGGAACCATGGAATCAGTGGCAGGCATTATTGCTTTAAAGCGTCTGCATTTTCTCACCCAATCTCACCAATCCTCTCAGTCCCAGGTGAACAGCCTTATGCCACATCCAGCTGTTGTTGTAGATAGGGTCATTCCAAGTTTCATCAGAACCCCTGAAGGTGTTGTTTAAGAATTTCACTGTTTCTTTGTTTTGTTTTGAAATTCCTTTTTATAGTGGGTTTGAGCTGATTCTCACTGCCGTGTTTATGTCATTCTAGACACACTTGGTTCCCTTATGGAGACTTATCAATACATAGGTTTTAAGATCCTTACTAGTCAGATATATTTCTCTGTGGGGAATAGGGGTGTTGAGTCCCATTCACTGAGGAAGGAGTCGGGATTGTCTCTTCTGTATTTGGATTATGGAACAGTACCTGTGTTAATATCAAACTCTGGTCTTGTGTGTCTCCCCACCTCTCCTTCCCCCTTAAGCAAGCATAAGAGTGTTTTCTAAATCTGAGACTCTGTTCTCTTTCCTAATTCAGTTCATATGTAGCCAGGTTTACATTCCCTTCATAAATGATATCTTATATCAGAATGCACCATGGCCCTTGTCATAATAATGCTCCATGACCCCTGTCATCACAATGCTCCATTCCCTGGTTATCACAATGCTCCATGTCCCTTGTCATAACAATTCTCCACGTACTTGTCATCACAATGCTACATGACACTTCTCATCACAAAGTTACATGCTCGTTTCATCACAATTCTCCATGCACTTGTCATTGCAATGTTCCATGACCCCTGTCATAGCAAGCTCCAAGTGTTTGTCATCACAATGCTTCACGACTTTATCATCAAAATTCTCAATGGCACTTTTCATCACAATGTTCCGTACCCTTGTCATCACAATGCTCCATGCCCTTGTCATCACAATGCTCCATGACCCCTGTCATCACAATGCTCCCTGACACCTGTCATCACAATGCTTCATGCCCCTTGTCATTACAGTGCTCCATGATGCTCGTCATCACAATTACCCAAGGTCTTCTCATCACAATGCTCCACGGTTTTGCCATCACAATGCTCCATGCCCTGGTCATCTCAAAGCTCAATGTCCCTTGTCCTCACAATTCTCCACGTCCTTGTCATCACAATGCTCCATGGCACTTCTCATCACAATGTTATATGCTCTTGTCATAACAATACTCCATGCACTTGTCATCGCAATGCTCCATGACCCCTGTCATAGGAAGCTCCATGCGCTTGTCATCACAATGTTTCACGACATGGACATTAAAATTATCAATGGCCCTTGTCATCTCAATCTCCATGCGCTTATCATCACAATGCTCCTTTACCTTTGTCACAACAATCCTCCATGACACTTGGCATCACAATGCTCCGTGCTATTGTCATCACAATGGAACATGACATATGTCATCACAATGCTCCCTGACACCTGTCTTCACAATACTCCATGACCTTGTCATCACAATGCTCCATGCCCTTGTCATCACAATGTGCCATGCCCACTGTCATCAAAATAATCCATGAAACTTGTCAGACCAAAGCTCCATGCCACCTTTCATCACAATGCTCCATGAACCCTGTCATCACAATGCACCATGCCCATCATCATAATGCTTCATGCTCTTGTCATCACAATGAAATCAAAATGCTCCATGACCTCTGTCATCACAATGCTCCAAAACCTTGTGATCACAATGTTCCATAACACTTGTCATCACAATACCCCATGACTCTAGTCATCACAATTATCCATGGACTTCTCATGACAATGCCCCATGACATTTGTCATCACAATGCGCAATACACATGTCATCACAATGCTCCCTGACTCTTGCCATCAGTATGCTCCCTGAACCCTTTCATGACAAGGCTCCATGCCTTTTTCATCACAATGATCCATGCCATTTTCATCACAATGCTCCAAGACCCCTGTAATCACAATGCTCCATGCCCTTGTCATCACAAAGCTCCATGATGCATGTCATCAGAATGCTCCATGGCCTTCTCATCACAATGCTCCATGCCCTTGTCATCACAATGCTCCAAGACCCCTGTAATCACAATGGTCCATGCCCCTTTTCATCAGAATGCTCCATGAGACTTGTCATCAAAAGACTCCATGGTCTTCTCATCACAATGCTCCAGGACATTGTCATCAAAATGCCCCATTCCCTTATCATCACAATGCTCCATGACCCCTGTCATCACAATACTCCATGAACATTTTCAGCCCAATGCTCCATGACCTTCTCATCACAATGCTCCATGACCAATATCATCACAATGCTCCATGACCACAGTCATCACAACGCTCAATATCACCTGACAACACAATGATCCGGGACTCTTGTCATCACAATGCTCCATTCCCTAGTCATCACAATGCTCCATGACCCCTGTCATCACAATACTCCATGTACATTTTCAGCCCAATGCTCCATGACACCTGTCATCACAATGATGCATGCCCTTGTCATCCCAATGCTCCATGACCCCTGTAGTCACAATGCTCCGTGACGCTTGTCATCACAGTGCTCCATGACACCTGTCATCACAATGCTCCATGCCTTTGTCAGCAAAATGCTACATGACCTTGTCATTACAATGTTCTATGCACTTGTCATCACAATACTCCATTACCATTGCCATCACAATCCTCCATGAACCTTGGGATCACATTGCTCCATGCCCTTGTCATCACAATGCTCCATGATCCTTGAAATCAAAATGATCCATGACCTCTGTCATCACAATGCTCCAAACCCTTGTGATCACAATGTTCCATAACACTTGTCATCACAATGCTCCATGATGCCTGTCATCACAATACTCCATGCCCTTTTCATCACAATGCTCCATGACCTTTGTCATCACAATTCTCGATACACTTGTCATCACAATGCTCCCTGACACTTGTCATCGGAATGCTCCTTGAACCCTGTCACAAAAAGGCTCCATGCCTTTTTCATCAAAATGCACCATGCCGTTTTCAACACAATGCTCCATGCCATTGTCATCAAAATACTCCACAAGCTTGTCATCAGAATGCTCCATGTCCCTTGTCATCACAATTTTCCATGCACTTGTCAGCACAATGCTCCCTGACCCTTGTCATCACAATGCTCCAAGCCATTGTCATCACAATGCTCCATTACCTTTGTCATCAGAATCCTCCATGACACTTGGCATCACAATGCTCCATGGCATTGTCATCACAATGGGCCATTACATATGTCATCACAATGCTCCCTGACACCTGTCTTCAAAATAATGAATGACCTGGTCATCACAATGCTCCATGCCCTTGTCATCACAATGCGCCATTCCAACTGTCATCGCAATAAGCCATGAAACTTATTAGACCAATGCTCCATGCCCTTGTCATCACAATGCCCCATGCCCTTGTTATCACAATGCTCCATGACCCCTGTCATCACAATGCTCCATGACTCCAGTCATCACAAGGCTTCATGACCTTTGTCATCACAATGGTCCATGCCCTTGTCATCAACAGTCTCTGTGACCTTTTTAACCACAATGCTTCATGAACTTTTCATCACAATGCTCTTTGACCCTTGTCATCACAATGCTCTATGCCTTTCTCAGCACAATGCTCCATGACCCTTGTCATCACAATGCTCCATGCGCTTGTCAGCACAATGCTCCATGACCCATGTCATCACAATGCACCATGCGCTTGTCGTCACAGTGCTCCACAATCTTGTCATCACAATGCTCCATAAACCTTGTCATCACAATGCTCCATGCACTTCAAATCAAAATGCTCTCTCACCACTGATATCACAATGTTACATCACTATTCATCACAATACTCCCTCAACCCTGTCATCACAATGTTCCATGACTCCTGTCATCACAATGCTACATGCACTTATCATCACAATGTTCGATGATCCCTGACATCACAATGTTCCATAACCCCTGTCATCAAAATGCTCCATGACCCTTTTCATCAAAATGCTCCATGACCCCTGACATCACAATGTTACATAACGCCTCTCATCAAAATGTTCCATGACCCTTTTCATCAAATTGGTCCATGACAATGTCATCACAATGCTCCCTGCCCTTCTCATCACAATGCACCATGCCCTTGTCATCAAAATGCTCCATGACCTTTGTCATCACAAAGCTCCATGACCCTTGGCATCACAATGCTCCATGCCATTGTCATCACAATACTCCATGAAACCTCTCATCACATTGTTCCATGCAATTGTCATCAAAAAGCTCCATGGTGCTTGTCATCACACTGCTCGATGCCCTTCTCATCACAATGCTCCATGCCCTTGTCATTACAATCCTCCATGACCCATGTATCACTGTGTTCCGTGCCCTTGTCATCACAATGCTCCATGCCCACTCTCATCACAATAATCCATGAAACTTTTCAGACAAATGTTCTATGCCCTTGTCATCACAATGCTCCATTACCCCTGTCATAACAATGCTCCATGACCCCTGCCATCACGATGTTCCATGGCCTTGTCATCACAACGCTCCATGACCCTTCTCATCACAATGCTCCAAGACACCTGTAATCACAATGCTCCATGTCCCTTTTTATCTCAATGATCCATGAACCCTGTCATCACAATGCACCATGCCCATCATCATAATGCTTCAGGCTATTGTCATCACAATGAAATCAAAATTCTCCATGACCTCTGTCATAACACTGCTCCAAACCCTTGTGATCACAATATTCCATAACACTTGTCATCACAATGCCCCATGACGCTCGTCATCACAATTATCTATGGTCTTCTCATCACAATGCTCCATGACCTTTGTCATCACAATGCTCAATACACTTGTCATCAAAATGCTCCCAGACACTTGTTCTCTGTATGGTCCTTGAACCCTGTCATGACAAGGCTCCATGCCTTTTTCATCTCAATGATCCATGCCTTTTTCATCACAATGCTCCAAGACACCTGTAATTACAATGCTCCATGCCCTTGTCATCACAAAGCTCAATGACGCATGTCATCAGACTGCTCCTTGGCCTTCTCATCACAATGCTCCATGCCCTTGTCATCACAATTTTCCAAGACACTCTAATCACAATGCTCCATGCCCCTTTTCATCAGTATGCTCCATGAGACTTGTCTCACAAGGCTCCATGGTTTTCTCATCACAATGCTCCAGCACCTTGTCATCACAATGCTTCACGACCTTGTCATGAAAATTTTCAATGGCCCTTGTCATCATAATGCTCCAAGCCCTAGTCATCACAATGCTCCATTATATTTGTCATCACAATCCTCCATTACATTTGGCATCACAATGCTCCATGCCATTGTCATCGCAATGGACCATGACATATGTCATCACAATGCTCCCTGACACCTGTCTTCACAATACTCCATGCCCTTGTCATCACAATGCCCCATGCCCTTGTCATCACAATGCCCCATGCCCACTGTCATCACAATAATCTATTAAACTTGTCAGACCAATGCTCCATGCCCCTGTCATCACAATGCTCCATGCCCTTGTCATCACAATGCTCCATAACCCCTGTCATCACAATGCTCTGTGACTCCAGTCATCACAATGCTTCATAACATTTGTCAACACAGTGTTCCATGCCCACATCATCACAAGGCTCTGTGACCTTTGTAACCACAATACTCCATGAACTTTTCATCACAATGCTCCGTGACCCTTGTCATCACAATGCTCCATGCCTTTGTCAGAACAATGCTCCATGACCCTTGTCATCACAATGTGCCACGTGATTTTCATCACAACGGTCCACAACCTCGTCATCGTAATGCTCCATAAACCTTGTAATCACAATGCTCCATGCACTTCTCATCAAAATGCTCTCTCAACAGAGATATCACAATGTTCCATCACTAGTCATCACAATACTCCCTCACCCCTGAAATCACAATGTTCCATGACCCCTGTCATCACAATGCTACATCCCCTTATCATCACAATGTTCCATGACCCCTGACATCACAATGTTCCATAACCCCTGTCATCAAAATGCTCCATGACCCTTTTCATCCCAAAGTTCCATGACCCCTGACATCACAATGTTCTATAACCCCTGTCACCAAAATGTTCCATTACACTTTTCATCAAATTGCTGCATGAACCTGTCATCAAAATGCTCCCTGCCCTTCTCATCACAATGCAACACGCCCTTGACATCAAAATGCTCCATGACTTTTGTCATCACAAAACTCTATAACCCTTGGAATCACAATGTTCCATGAACCCTCTCATCACATTGTTCCATGCCCTTGTCATCACAAAGCTCCATGACGCTTGTCAAAACAATGTTCGATGCCCTTCTCATCACAATGCTCCATGCCCTTGTCATTACAATCCTCCATGACCCATGGATCACAGTGTTCCGTGACCTTGTCATCACAATGCTCCATGCCCACTCTCATCACAATAATCCATGAAACTTTTCAGACCAATGCTCCATGCCCTTCTCATCACAATGCTCCATTACCCCTGTCATAACAATGCTCCATGACCCCTGCCATCACAATGTTCCACACCATTGTCATCACAAGGCTCCATGACCCTTGTCATCACAATGCTCCAAGACCCCTGTAATCACAATGCTCCATGCCCTTGTCATCACAAAGCTCAATGACGCATGTCATCAGAATGCTCCATGGCCTTCTCATCACAATGCTCCTTGCCCTTGTCATCACAATGCTCCAAGACCCCTGTAATCACAATGCTCCATGCTCTTTTCCATCTCAATGCTCCATGAACGCTGTCATCACAATGCACCATGCCCATCACCATAATGCTTCAGGCTATTGTCATCACAATGAAATCAAAATGCTCCATGACCTCTGTCATCACAATGCTCCAAACCCTTGTGATCACAATGTTCCATAAAACTTATCATCACAACACCCCATGACGCTCATCATCACAATTATCCATGGTCTTCTCATCACAATGCTCCATGAACTTTGTCATCACAATGCTCAATACACTTGTCATCACAATGCTCCGTGACACTTGTCGTCAGTATGCTCCTTGAACCCTGTCATGACAAGGCTCCATGCCTTTTTCATAACAATGATCCATGCCATTTTCATCACAATGCTCCATGCCCTTGTCAGCACAAAGCTCCATGACGCATGTCATCAGAATGCTCCATGGCCTTCTCATCACAATGCTCCATGCCCTTGTCATCACAATGCTCCAAGACCCCTGTAATCACAATGCTCCATGCCCCTTTTCATCAGAATGTTCCATGAGAATTGTCATCACAAGGCTCCATGGACTTCCCATCACAATGCTCCAGGACCTTGTCATCACAGTGCTCAATTCCCTTCTCATTACAATGCTCCATGACCCCTGTCATCACAATACTCCATGAACATTTTCAGCCCAATGCTTCATGACCTTCTCATCACAATGCTCCACGACCCATATCATCACAGTCCTCCATGACCACTGTCATCACAACACTCCATGACCCCTGACAACACAATGATACGGGACTCTTGTCATCACAATGCTCCATTCCCTTGTCATCACAATGCTCCATGAACATTTTCAGCCCAATGCTCCATGGCACTTGTCATCACAATGATCCATGCCCTTGTCATCCCAATGCTCCATGACCCCTGTAATCACAATGCTCTGTGACGCTTATCATCACAGTGCTCCATGACCCTTATCATCACAATTCTCCATGCCTGTGTCATCAAAATCCTACATGACCTTGTCATCACAATGCTCCATGAGCTTGTCATCACAATACTCCATTACCATTTTCATCACAATCCTCCATGAACCTTGGGATCACATTGCTCCATGCCCTTGTCATCACAATGCTGCATGCTCCTTGAAATCAAAATGGTCCATGACCTCTGTCATCACAATGCTCCAACCCCTTGTGATCACAATGTTCCATAACACTTGTCATCACAACACTCCATGATGACTGTCATGACAATACTCCATGCACTTGTCATCACAATGCTCCATGACATTTTTCATCACAATTCTCAATACACTTGTCATCACAATGCTCCCTGACACTTGTTGTCAGAATACTCCTTGAACACTGTCATGAAAAGGCTCCATGCCTTTTTCATCAGAATGCTCCATGCCCTTTTCATCACAACGCTCCAGGTCATTGTCATCACAATACTCCAGAAGCTTGTCATGAGAATGCTCCCTGATCATTGTCTTCAGAATGCTCCATGACCCCTGTCATCACAATGCTCCATACCCCTTGTCATTACAGTGTTCCATGACGCTCGTCATCACAATTATCCATGGTCTTCTCATCACAATGCTCCACGGTCTTGCCATCACAATGCTCCATGCCCTGGTCATCACAATGCTCCATGTCCCCTGTCATCACAATTCTCCACGTTCTTGGCATCACTATGCTCCATGATACTTCTCATCACAGTGTTACATGTTTTGTCATCGCAATGCTCCATGACCCCTGTCATAGCAAGCTCCATGTGATTGTCATCACAATGCTTCATGAACATGTCATCAAAATTCTCAATGGCCCTTGTTATCACAATGCTCCATGACCCTTGTCATCACAATGCTCCAAGCCCTTGTCATCAAAATGCTCCATTACCTTTGTCATCACAATCCTCCATGACACTTGGCATCACAATGATACATTCCATTGTCATTGCAATAGACCATGACATATGTCATCACAATGCTCCCTGACACCCTTCTTCACAATACTCCATGACCTTCTCATCACAATGCTCCATTACCCCTGTCATAACAATGCTCCATGACCCCTGCCATCACAATGTTCCACACCATTGTCATCACAAGGCTCCATGACCCTTGTCATCACAATGCTCCAAGACCCCTGTAATCACAATGCTCCATGCCCTTGTCATCACAAAGCTCAATGACGCATGTCATCAGAATGCTCCATGGCCTTCTCATCACAATGCTCCTTGCCCTTGTCATCACAATGCTCCAAGACCCCTGTAATCACAATGCTCCATGCTCTTTTCCATCTCAATGCTCCATGAACGCTGTCATCACAATGCACCATGCCCATCACCATAATGCTTCAGGCTATTGTCATCACAATGAAATCAAAATGCTCCATGACCTCTGTCATCACAATGCTCCAAACCCTTGTGATCACAATGTTCCATAAAACTTATCATCACAACACCCCATGACGCTCATCATCACAATTATCCATGGTCTTCTCATCACAATGCTCCATGAACTTTGTCATCACAATGCTCAATACACTTGTCATCACAATGCTCCGTGACACTTGTCGTCAGTATGCTCCTTGAACCCTGTCATGACAAGGCTCCATGCCTTTTTCATAACAATGATCCATGCCATTTTCATCACAATGCTCCATGCCCTTGTCAGCACAAAGCTCCATGACGCATGTCATCAGAATGCTCCATGGCCTTCTCATCACAATGCTCCATGCCCTTGTCATCACAATGCTCCAAGACCCCTGTAATCACAATGCTCCATGCCCCTTTTCATCAGAATGTTCCATGAGAATTGTCATCACAAGGCTCCATGGACTTCCCATCACAATGCTCCAGGACCTTGTCATCACAGTGCTCAATTCCCTTCTCATTACAATGCTCCATGACCCCTGTCATCACAATACTCCATGAACATTTTCAGCCCAATGCTTCATGACCTTCTCATCACAATGCTCCACGACCCATATCATCACAGTCCTCCATGACCACTGTCATCACAACACTCCATGACCCCTGACAACACAATGATACGGGACTCTTGTCATCACAATGCTCCATTCCCTTGTCATCACAATGCTCCATGAACATTTTCAGCCCAATGCTCCATGGCACTTGTCATCACAATGATCCATGCCCTTGTCATCCCAATGCTCCATGACCCCTGTAATCACAATGCTCTGTGACGCTTATCATCACAGTGCTCCATGACCCTTATCATCACAATTCTCCATGCCTGTGTCATCAAAATCCTACATGACCTTGTCATCACAATGCTCCATGAGCTTGTCATCACAATACTCCATTACCATTTTCATCACAATCCTCCATGAACCTTGGGATCACATTGCTCCATGCCCTTGTCATCACAATGCTGCATGCTCCTTGAAATCAAAATGGTCCATGACCTCTGTCATCACAATGCTCCAACCCCTTGTGATCACAATGTTCCATAACACTTGTCATCACAACACTCCATGATGACTGTCATGACAATACTCCATGCACTTGTCATCACAATGCTCCATGACATTTTTCATCACAATTCTCAATACACTTGTCATCACAATGCTCCCTGACACTTGTTGTCAGAATACTCCTTGAACACTGTCATGAAAAGGCTCCATGCCTTTTTCATCAGAATGCTCCATGCCCTTTTCATCACAACGCTCCAGGTCATTGTCATCACAATACTCCAGAAGCTTGTCATGAGAATGCTCCCTGATCATTGTCTTCAGAATGCTCCATGACCCCTGTCATCACAATGCTCCATACCCCTTGTCATTACAGTGTTCCATGACGCTCGTCATCACAATTATCCATGGTCTTCTCATCACAATGCTCCACGGTCTTGCCATCACAATGCTCCATGCCCTGGTCATCACAATGCTCCATGTCCCCTGTCATCACAATTCTCCACGTTCTTGGCATCACTATGCTCCATGATACTTCTCATCACAGTGTTACATGTTTTGTCATCGCAATGCTCCATGACCCCTGTCATAGCAAGCTCCATGTGATTGTCATCACAATGCTTCATGAACATGTCATCAAAATTCTCAATGGCCCTTGTTATCACAATGCTCCATGACCCTTGTCATCACAATGCTCCAAGCCCTTGTCATCAAAATGCTCCATTACCTTTGTCATCACAATCCTCCATGACACTTGGCATCACAATGATACATTCCATTGTCATTGCAATAGACCATGACATATGTCATCACAATGCTCCCTGACACCCTTCTTCACAATACTCCATGACCTTCTCATCACAATGCTCCATGCCCTTGTCATCACAATGCGCTATGCCCACTGTCATCACAATAATCCATGAAACTTGTCAGAAAAATGCTCCATGACCCTGTCATCACAAGGCTCTATGCCCTTTCATCACAATGCTCTATGACCCCTGTCATCACAATGCTCCGTGACTCCAGTTATCACAATGCTTCATGACCTTTGTCATCACAATGGTCCATGCCCTCGTCATCACAAGGCTCTGTGACATTTGTGACCACAACACTCCATGAACATTTCATCACAATGCTCGGTGACCCTTGTCATCACAATGCTCCATGCCTTTGTCAGCACATTACTCCATGACACATGACATCAAATGTGCCACGCGCTTGTCATCACAATGCTCCACATCATTGTCATCACAATGCTCCACAAACCTTGTCATCACAATGCTCCATGCGTTTGTCAGCACAATGATCCATGACCCATGTCATCACAATGTGCCCTGCGTTTCTCATCACAATGCTCCACAGCCTTGTCATCACAATGCTCCATGCACCTCTCATCAAAATGCTCACTCACCACTGATATCACAATGTTCCATCACTAGTCAACACAATACTCCCTCCACCCTGTCATCCCAATGTTCCATGACCCTTGTCACAACAATGCTACATGCTCTTATCATCACAATGCTCCATGACCCCTGACATCACAATGTTCCATAACCCC
The DNA here is from genome assembly GCF_949752795.1 of Hyperoodon ampullatus. Classification (NCBI taxonomy): domain Eukaryota; kingdom Metazoa; phylum Chordata; class Mammalia; order Artiodactyla; family Ziphiidae; genus Hyperoodon; species Hyperoodon ampullatus. The sequence goes on from NW_027640524.1 coordinate 104,549, forward strand.
TGTCATCACAATGCTCCATGACCCTTTTCATCACAATGCTCCATGACCCCTAACATCACAATGTTCCATAAACACTGTCATCAAAATGTTCCATGACCCTTTTCATCCAATTGCTCCATGACCCTGTCATCACAATGCTCCCTGCCCTTCTCATCACAATGCACCACGCTCTTGTCATCAAAATGCTCCATGGCCTATGTCATCACAAAGCTCCATGACCCTTGGAATCACAATGCTCCATGCCATTGTCATCACAAAGCTCCATGAAACCTCTCATCACATTGCTCCATGCCGTTGTCATCACAAAGCTCCATGACGCTTGTCATCACAATGCTCCATGCCCTTGTCATTGCAATCCTCCATGACACATGTATCACTGTGTTCCGTGCCCTTGTCATCACAATGCTCCAGGCTCACTCTCATCACAATAATCCATGAAAATTTTCAGACCAATGCTCCATGCCCTTGTCATCACAATGCTCCATTACACCTGTCATAACAATGCTCCATGACCCCTGCCATCACAATGTTCTACGGCCTTGTCATCACAAGACTCCATGGCCCTTGTCATCACAATGCTCCAAGACCCATGTAATCACAATGCTCCATGCCCATGTCATCACAAAGCTCCCTGACGCATGTCATCAGAATGTTCCATGGCCTTCTCATCACAATACTCCATGCCCTTGTCATCACAATGCTCCAAGAGCCTTGTTATTACAATGATCCATGCCTCTTTGCATCTCAATGCTCCATGAACCCTGTCATCACAATGCACCATGCCCATCATCATAATGCTTCATGCTATTGTCATCACAATGAAATCAAAATTCTCCATGACCTCTCTCATCACAATGCTCCAAACCATTGTGATCACAATGTTCCATAACACTTGTCATCACAACGCCGCATGACGCTGGTCATCACAATTATCCATGGACTTCTCATCACAATGCTCCATGACCTTTGTCATCACAATTCTCAATACACTTGTCATCACAATGCTCCCTGATACTTGTCATCAGTATGCTCATTGAACCCTGTCATGACAAGTCTCCAGGCCTTTTTCATTACAATGATCCATGCCCTTTTCATCACAATGCTCCATGCCATTGTCATCACAATACTCCACAAGCTTGTCATCAGAATGCTCCGTGACACTTTTCATCTCAATGATCCATGACCCCTGTCATCACAATGCTCCATGACACCTGTCATCACAATGCTCCATGCCCCTTGTCATTACAGTGCTCCATGATGTTCGTCATCACAATTATCCATGGTCTTCTCATCACAGTGCTCCACGGTCTTGCCATCACAATGCTCCATGCCCTGGTCATCACAATGCTCCATGTCCCCAGTCATCACAATGCTCCATGACCCCTGTCATCACAATGCTCCATACCGCTTGTCATTACAGTGCTCCATGACACTCGTAATCACAATTGTCCATGGTCTTCTCATCACAATGCTCCATGACCCTTGTCATCACAATGCTCCATGACCACTGTCATAACAATGCTCCATGACCCCTGTCATCACAAGGCTCCATACCACTTGTCATTACAGTGCTCCATGACGCTCCTCATCACAATTATCCATGGTCTTCTCATCACAATGCTCCGCGGTCTTGCCATCACAGTGCTCCATGCCTTGGGCATCACAATGCTCCATGTCCCCGGTCATCACAATGCTCCATGACCACTGTCACCACAATGCTCTATACCCCTTGTCATTACAGTGCTCCATGACCCTCGCCATCACAATTATCCATGATCTTCTCATCACAGTGCTCCACGACCTTGCCATCTCAAGGCTCCATGCCCTGGTCATCACAATGCTCCATGTCCCCAGTCATCACAATGCTCCATGTCCCCGGTCATCACAATGCTTCATGACCACTGTCATCACAATGCTCTATACCCCTTGTCATTACAGTGCTCCATGACGCTCGTCATCACAATTATCCATGGTCTTCTCATCACAGTGCTCCACGGTCTTGCCATCACAATGCTCCATGCCCTGGTCATCACAATGCTCCATGTCCCCTGTCATCACAATTCTCCACGTTCTTGGCATCACTATGCTCCATGATACTTCTCATCACAGTGTTACATGTTTTGTCATCACAATTCTCTATGCACTTGTCATCGCAATGCTCCATGACCCCTGTCATAGCAAGCTCCATGTGATTGTCATCACAATGCTTCATGAACATGTCATCAAAATTCTCAATGGCCCTTGTTATCACAATGCTCCATGACCCTTGTCATCACAATGCTCCAAGCCCTTGTCATCAAAATGCTCCATTACCTTTGTCATCACAATCCTCCATGACACTTGGCATCACAATGCTCCATTCCATTGTCATTGCAATAGACCATGACATATGTCATCACAATGCTCCCTGACACCCTTCTTCACAATACTCCATGACCTTCTCATCACAATGCTCCATGCCCTTGTCATCACAATGTGCCATGCCCACTGTCATCACAATAATCCATGAAACTTGTCAGAAAAATGCTCCATGATCCTGTCATCACAATGCTCCATGCCCTTTCATCACAATGCTCTATGACCCCTGTCATCACAATGCTCCGTGACTCCAGTCATCACAATGCTTCATGACCTTTGTCATCACAATGGTCCATGACCTCGTCATCACAAGGCTCTGTGACCTTTGTGACCACAACACTCCATGAACATTTCATCACAATGCTCGGTGACCCTTGTCATCACAATGCTCCATGCCTTTGTCAGCACATTACTCCTTGACACATGGCATCAAATGTGCCATGCGCTTGTCATCACAATGCTCCACATCGTTGTCATCACAATGCTCCACAAACCTTGTCATCACAATGCTCCATGCGTTTGTCAGCACAATGATCCATGACCCATGTCATCACAATGTGCCCTGCGTTTCTCATCACAATGCTCCACAGCCTTGTCATCACAATGCTCCATACACCTCTCATCAAAATGCTCACTCACCACTGATATCACAATGTTCCATCACTAGTCAACACAATACTCCCTCCACCCTGTCATCCCAATGTTCCATGACCCTTGTCACAACAATGCTACATGCTCTTATCATCACAATGCTCCATGACCCCTGACATCACAATGTTCCATAACCCCTGTCATCACAATGCTCCATGACCCTTTTCATCACAATGCTCCATGACCCCTAACATCACAATGTTCCATAAACACTGTCATCAAAATGTTCCATGACCCTTTTCATCCAATTGCTCCATGACCCTGTCATCACAATTCTCCCTGCCCTTCTCATCACAATGCACCACGCCCTTGTCATCAAAATGCTCCATGGCCTATGTCATCACAAAGCTCCATGACCCTTGGAATCACAATGCTCCATGCCATTGTCATCACAAAGCTCCATGAAACCTCTCATCACATTGCTCCATGCCGTTGTCATCACAAAGCTCCATGACGCTTGTCATCACAATGCTCCATGCCCTTGTCATTGCAATCCTCCATGACATATGTATCACTGTGTTCCGTGCCCTTGTCATCACAATGTTCCATGCTCACTCTCATCACAATAATCCATGAAACTTTTCAGACCAATGCTCCATGCCCTTGTCATCACAATGCTCCATTACACCTGTCATAACAATGCTCCATGACCCCTGCCATCACAATGTTCTACGGCCTTGTCATCACAAGACTCCATGGCCCTTGTCATCACAATGCTCCAAGACCCCTGTAATCACAATGCTCCATGCCCATGTCATCACAAAGCTCCCTGACGCCTGTCATCAGAATGCTCCATGGCCTTCTCATCACAATACTCCATGCCCTTGTCATCACAATGCTCCAAGAGCCTTGTTATTACAAAGATCCATGCCTCTTTTCATCTCAATGCTCCATGAACCCTGTCATCACAATGCACCATGCCCATCATCATAATGCTTCATGCTATTGTCATCACAATGAAATCAAAATTCTCCATGACCTCTCTCATCACAATGCTCCAAACCCTTGTGATCACAATGTTCCATAACACTTGTCATCACAACGCCCCATGACGCTGGTCATCACAATTATCCATGGACTTCTCATCACAATGCTCCATGACCTTTGTCATCACAATTCTCAATACACTTGTCATCACAATGCTCCCTGATACTTGTTCTCAGTATGCTCATTGAACCCTGTCATGACAAGTCTCCATGCCTTTTTCATCACAATGATCCATGCCCTTTTCATCACAATGCTTCATGCCATTGTCATCACAATACTCCACAAGCTTGTCATCAGAATGCTCCGTGACCCTTGTCATCTCAATGATCCATGACCCCTGTCATCACAATGCTCCATGACACCTGTCATCACAATGCTCGATGCCCCTTGTCATTACAGTGCTCCATGATGTTCGTCATCACAATTATCCATGGTCTTCTCATCACAGTGCTCCACTGTCTTGCCATCACAATGCTCCATGCCCTGGTCATCACAATGCTCCATGTCCCCAGTCATCACAATGCTCCATGACCCCTGTCATCACAATGCTCCATACCGCTTGTCATTACAGTGCTCCATGACACTCGTAATCACAATTGTCCATGGTCTTCTCATCACAATGCTCCACGCCCTTGTCATCAAAATGCTCCATGACCCTTGTCATCACAATGCTCCATGACCACTGTCATAACAATGCTCCATGACCCCTGTCATCACAAGGCTCCATACCACTTGTCATTACAGTGTTCCATGATGCTCCTCATCACAATTATCCATGGTCTTCTCATCACAATGCTCCACGGTCTTGCCATCACAGTGCTCCATGCCTTGGGCATCACAATGCTCCATGTCCCCGGTCATCACAATGCTCCATGACCACTGTCATCACAATGCTCTATACCCCTTGTCATTACAGTGCTCCATGACCCTCGCCATCACAATTATCCATGGTCTTCTCATCACAATGCTCCACGATTTTGCCATCGCAATGCTCCATGCCCTGGTCATCACAATGCTCCATGTCCCCTGTCATCACAATTGTCCACGATCTTGGCATCACTATGCTTCATGACACTTCTCATCACAGTGTTACATGCTTTGTCATCACAATTCTCTATGCACTTGTCATCGCAATGCTCCATGACCCCGTCATAGCAAGCTCCATGTGCTTGTCATCACAATACTCCATGCCCTTGTCGTCACAATTCTCCATGACCTTTGTCATCACAATGCTCCCTGACACTTGTCGTCAGAATGCTCCCTGAAAACTGTCATGAAAAGGCTCCATGTCTTTTTCATCACAATGCCCCATGCCATTTTCATCAAAATGCTCCATGTCATTGTCATCAAAATACTCCACAAGCTTGTCATCAGAATGCTCCATGAAACTTGTCATCACAATGCTCCATGACCCCTGTTATCACAATGCTCCATACCCCTTGTCATTACAGTGCTCCATGATGCTCATCATCACAATTATCCATGGTCTTCTCATCACAATGCTCCACGGTCTTGCCATCACAATACTCCATGCCCTGGTCATTACAATGCTCCATGTCCCCTGTCATCACAATTCTCCACGTTCTTGGCATCACTGTGCTCCATGATGTTTTTCATCACAGTGTTACATGCTTTGTCATCACAATTCTCTATGCACTTGTCATCGCAATGCTCCATGATCCCTGTCACAGCAAGCTCCATGTGATTGTCATCACAATGCTTCATGAACATGTCATCAAAATTCTCAATGGCCCTTGTTATCACAATGCTCCATGACCCTTGTCATCACAATTCTCCAAGCCATTGTCATCAAAATGCTCCATTACCTTTGTCATCACAATCCTCCATGACACTTGGCAACACAATGCTCCATGCCCTTTCATCACAATGCTCTATGACCCCTGTCATCACAATGCTCCGTGACTCCAGTCATCACAATGCTTCATGACTTTTGTCATCACAATGGTTCATGCCCTCATCTTCACAAGGCTCTGTGACCTTTGTCACCACAGCGCTCCCTGAACATTTCATCACAATGCTCGGTGACCCTTGTCATCCCAATGCTCAATGCCTTTGTTAGCACAATACTCCATGACCCATGGCATCACAATGTGCCATGCGCTTGTCATCACAATGCTCCACATCTTTGTCATCACAATGCTCCATAAACCTTGTCATCACACTGCTCCATGCACTTCTCATCAAAATGCTCTCTCACCACTGATATCACAATGTTCCATCACTAGTCAACACAGTACTCCCTCACCCCTGTCATCACAATATACCATGACCCTTGTCACAACAATGCTACATGCCTTTATCATCACAATGCTCCATTCCCCTGACATCACAATGTTCCATAACCCCTGTCATCACAATGCTCCCTGCCCTTCACAACAGAATGCAACACACACTTGTCATCAAAATGCTCCATGACCTTTGTCATCACAAAGCTCAATGACCCTTGTCATCACAATGTTGCATGCCATTGTCATCACAATGCTCCAAGAACCCTATCATCACATTGTTCCATGCCCTTGTCATCACAGGCTCCATGATGCTTTTCATCACAATGCTCGATGCCATTCTTATCACAATGCTCCATGCGCTTCTCATTACAATCCTCCATGACCCATGTATCACAGTGTTCCATGCCCTTGTCATCACAATGCTCCTTGCCTCCTCTCATCACAATAATCCATGAAACTTTTCAGACCAATGCTCCATGCCCTTGTCATCACAATGCTCCATTACCCCTGTCATAACAATGCTCCATGACCCCTGCCATCACAATGTTCCACAGCCTTGTCATCACAAGGCTCCATGACCCTTGTCATCACAATGCTCCAAGACCCCTGTAATCACAATGCTCCATGCCCTTGTCATCACAAAGCTCCATGACGCATGTCAACAGAATGCTCCTTGGCCTTCTCATTCACGATGTTCCATGCCTTTGTCATCACAATGCTCCACGACTCCTGTAATCGCAATGCTCCATGCCCCTTTTCATCTCAATGCTCCATGAACCCTGTCATCACAATGCACCATGCCCATCATCATAATGCTTCAGGCTATTGTCATCACAATGAAACCAAAATGCTCCATGACCTCTGTCATCACAATGCTCCAAATCCTTGTGATCAATATGTTCCATAACACTTATCATCACAACGCCCCATGATGCTCGTCATCACAGTTATCCATGGTCTTCTCATCACAATGCTCCATGACATTTGTCATCACAATCCTCAATACCCTTGTCATCACAATGCTCCCTGACACTTGTTGTCAGTTTGCTCCTTGAACCCTGTCATGACAAGGCTCCATGCCTTTTTCATCACAATGATCCATGCCCTTTTCATCACAGTGCTCCAAGACCGCTGTAATCACAATGCTCCATGCCCTTGTCATCACAAAGCTCCATGATGCATTTCATCAGAACGCTCCATGGCCTTCTCATCCCAATGCTCCATGCCCTTGTCATCACAATGCTCCAAGACCCATGTAATCACAATGCTCCATGGCACTTTTCATCAGAATGCTCCATGAGACTTGTCATCACAAGGCTCCATGGTCTTCTCATCACAGTGCTCCAGTAACTTGTCATCACAATGCTCCATGACCCCTGTCATCACAGTACTCCATGGACATTTTCAGCCCAATGCTCCATGACCTTCTCATCACAATGCGCCATGACCCCTGTCATCACAATGCTCCATGACCACTGTCATCACAATGCTCCATGAACCCTGACAACACAATGATCCGGGACTCTTGTCATTAAAATGCTCCATGACCATTGTCATCACAATGATCCATGCGCTTGTCATCCCAATGCTCCATGACCCCTGTAATCATAATGCTCCGTGATGCTTCTCATCACAGTGCTCCATGAACCTTGTCATCATAATGCTCCTTGCCTTTGTCAACAAAATGGTACATAATCTTGTCATCACAATTCTCCATGCGCTTGTCATCACAATCCTCCATGACCATTGGGATCACATTGCTTCATGCCCTTGCCATCTCTCTCTTGCCTTTCTGGTTTTTACAGATATTCGGATGTCCCTTTTGACCGGTGGTAAGTGATAATTCTTTGTAGTGTGGATTTGTATTGCGCGCTTGCTTGATTGGCCAAAAAGGGCGTATGCGTTTTCTTCTGAATATATTCAGGAGAAAAGGCATACGCCCTTTTTGGCCAAGTGCATCTCTGTCCAAGTTGGGATGCTTTTCCTGTGCTTTAAAGGCGATTCCAATTTACCTCTTGAAATATGTTTTGTGCAATTCTGCCTCATTTTCAAGTCCGCTTCATTGCCTTCCCTCAACAGATTTTTGGAAGAGAGTAGTCCTTTATAAGTCTGCAGGTTTGTGAATTGCTGTGCCCCTGAGCTCCAATTTTCAAATCCCATCTTTGTGAGCTGGCCGCAAATCCACAATTTTGCTTCAGGACCTATACTGGTTCCAGGGGTCGCTATATTGGTTCCCTGTGGGTGGTTGAGGCTTTGGTTAATTCTTCTTCCTGCCGGGAACTTAGAGTGACATGTGCCCGTCCAAATGCCTACATCTACTCTCTGATTGGTTCTCCCTCTTCCCTTTCATCCTCTGCACAATTAGCAAACTGTGTGAACCAGGAGGTTATAGGGGCTGACTCTCCTAAGATGGGAGATTGATAGTAAAGCAGTTGGAATGCCAAAGTGGAGCACAAGGAGAGGAAAAATTAGGAGAGTTTTAGAAACCTTTCGCCATCACAGGGTGTCCATTTTCTAGGTTTCCCATACATGTTATAATTGTAGTGATATACCCTTCTACCTGGAGATTTGGGACACATGGAATGGTGGCATGCATTACTACTTTAAAAGGTCTGCATTTTCTCTCCCAATCTCACCAGTCCTCTCAGTCCCAATTGTCCAGCCTTATGTCTCATCCAGCTGTCTTTGCAGATAGGGTCATTCCAGGTTTCATCAGAAACCCTGAAGGAATTGTGTAAGAATTTCGCTGTTTTTTGGGGTTTTTTTGAAATTCATTTTTATAATGGGGTTGAGCTGATTTTCACTGACGTGTTTATGCCAGTATAGACACAATTGATTCCCTTACGGAGACATATCAATACATAGGTTTTAAGATTCTTAGTAGTCAGATATATTCCTCTGTGGGGCATAGGGATGTTGAGTCCCGTTCACTGAGGAAGGTGTAGGTCTTGTCTATTCTGTATTTGGTTTATGGAATGGTACCTGTGCTAATATCAAACTCTGGTTTTATGCATCACCCCACCTCTCCTTTCCCCTGAAGCAGGCATAAGAGATTTTTGTTAAATGTGAGACTCTGTTCTCTTTCCTAATTCAGTTCATGTGTTGTGATATTGACATTCCCTCTATAAGTGATATCTTATGATAAGATTCTTTTTCTGTGTGACTAATTTCCCTTAAAATCATCATACCTAAATCCACTCTTTATGCTGCTACTGGCCTTATATACACTGATTTCTCGTCTGAGTGATATTCCGTTGTACAAAATTACCACAAGTTCTTTATGCATTTCTCTTTTTCCTGGGATATTTTAGGTGTACCAAAGTTGAGGTTCTTGTATGCAGAGCAGCCCTAAACTTTGGGGTGCCTGTGTCTTATTGACATTTAGTCTTCCCAAGTTATATGTCCATGAGTTGAAGACCCCTTGCTCCGGGGCTTTGTATTTTAGATGTTTTAAAAACAGCATACACTTCTTCAGAGTGGCTCTTGGATATTTATACCCCACCCAACAGTGTGACTAGGCTCCCTGTTTTCCATGGCCTCTCCTGCATTTCTGGTTTGTACACATTTTTTGGATGGCCTTTCTGAGCAGTGGAAATTGAGACTTCTTTGTTGTGCGGATTTGCATTTCCCTCTTGCTTGGTTGGACAAAAACTCTGCATGTGTTTTTTTCCTGAAGATATTCACGAAAAAAACGCATACACCCTTTTGCCCAACCGCATCATTTTAGAAATTCTGCTGCTTTTCATATGCTTTAAATGTGAGTACAATCTACCTTTTGAAATCTGTTTCCTGCAATTCTGCCTCTCATTCAGATCCTCTTCGTTACCTTACCTGAATATATTTTTGGACGTTGGTTATCATTTATATCTTTGCAGGTCTTTGAATTGTCTGCTCCTGAGCTCCATTTTGCAACTCGCTTTTTTTGTGAGCTGGCCGCCAAACCATTGGATTACTTCTGGCCCTATTCTGGTTCTGGGGAGGCAGGCTGAGCCTTTGGTTAATTCTTCTTCCTAATGGGAAATTAGAGTGACATGTGCCTGTCAAAAGTCCTGCAGCTAATCTCTCATTGGTTCCCCCTCTTCCCATTTATCCTCTGCACAAATTGCAAACTGTGTGAAACAGGAGGTTAAAGGTGCTGATTCTCCAAGTGGGGAGATTGTTAGTAATGTGGCTGGAATGGCGAACCCCAGCACCAGGAGATCAAAAATGAGGTGCATTTTAGACACCTTTCCTGAGCACACGGTGTACATTCATCTCGGTTTCCCAGGCATGTTTTCGCTGTCAGAAGATTCCCTTGAACCTGCAGATTTGGGACCCATGGAATGGGTACCAGGCAGTATTACTTTAAAAGGTCTGCATTTCCTCACCCAGCCTCTCTAACATCTCTTAGCGTGAATAGCTTCCAGCCTTATATAATCATCCTGCTGTGGGTCTACATGTGTTCAATCCATGTTACATCGTAGCCCTTCAACAAAAGTTGTAAGAATTTTTGTCTGTCTCACTGTTTTTATAAATAGTTTTAAATTTATTTTTATATTGGTTACAGCTGATTTTCAAAGCTCTGTTTTTTGCTGCTGTACATCCACTTGATTCATGTACTGTGAGACAACAATAAATTCTTTTTCAGATCCTTACCAGTCCTATGTATTATTTTCCAGTGACTTGAGTGGGCTGAGTGCAGTTCTTTGAGGTACCGTGTAGGCCTTGTCAGTTATTCAATTTGGTACTTGGAATGGTATCTTTGCTAATTTCAACCTCCTGGATAATACCTCACCATTCCCCACCTTTCCCATTTAGCAGCCTTATGTCTATTTTCTACATATTTGACTATGTTTCTGTTTTGTAATTTATTTCATGTGTAGCCATTTTTGATTCCACCTTTAAGTGACATCTTATGATATGTGTCTTTTTCTTTCTGACATATGTCACTTAGAATGATCGTATGTAACTCCTCCAGAGTTGTTACAACTGGCCTTATTTCATTGATTTCTGGATGAGTAATATTCCACTCTACATAAGTACCCCATCTCTTTTATCCATTTTATCCTTCCAGGGACATTTAGGTTATATCCAAGTTGAGGCCCTTTTTAACAGAGAGGTGGTAAACGTTCGGGTGCCTGTTTTCTGTCGATTTTTGTTTTTCCCAAGGTACACGCCCATGAGTGCAAGTGCCCTATGCTCTGTAGCTCATTTTTTAGATGTTTTAGCAAACACAATACACTTCTCCAGAGTGGCCGTTGGCAAATTACATTTCCACTATCAGCCTCACAGGGCTCCCTTTTCTCCTCGCCCTGTCCTGCATTTCTGGTGTTTACACTTTATGTGGATGGCCCTTCTGACTGATGTGAAGTGATACATTTTGTGATATTGATTTCCAGTGCCCACCTGTTGGGTTGGATAAAAAGTGTGTATGGCCTTTACTTGAATATATTCAGAAAAAATGCATACACCCTTTTTGGCCAACTGCATCATTGGCGATGTTCAGCCCCTTTTCTTGTGCTTTAATGGGGAGTCCTTTCTACCTCTTCACATCTGTTTCCTGCCACTCTCCCTTGCTTACAAGTCCTTTTCTGTGACTTACCTCAAGACATTTTTCGACGATAGATATTTTCAACTCTGCAGTTTCATGAATTTTAGTGCCCCTGAGTTCCATTTTTCAACTTGTGTTTTTGGAAACTGGACACAAAACAGCGGGATTTCCTCTAGCCCTATTCTGTTTCCGTGGGCAATTCTAGCCTTTGATGAATTTTTCTTCTGGATTGGAAATTAGAGTGGCATGTGCCTGTCTGAACACCTAAGACTTGTCTCTAAATTTTTCTCATCCTTCTGCTTCATCCTCTGGACAAATTCCAAACTGTGTGCAACAGGATGTTGACGGTGCTGATATCCCCAAGTGAGGAGATTGTTAGGAAAGATGCTGGAGGGTTGAACCTGAGCACCAGGCAATGAGGAGATGAGGTGCCTTTTTCAAACTCTTTCCGATCAAACGGTGTACCATCCTCTAAGTGTGACAGGCATGTTTTAGCTGCAGGAAGGGTCCCGTTCATGTAAGGAGTACACCAGGGATTTTTCCAAATCAGTGCCTCCCCGAACCCCAAACTGGGGAATTTTTAAGCTACGGCCACACGTATGTCCTTTAAGGGCCTTGGGAAATAGGCAGAGCCCAAACTTTAGATGACTGAAATCTTCAGGGTCAGAAGCGCTCACCATCGGCCTTGCTTAGGTTACATTTTATCTGTCATTGATAGATGATGTCAATAAAAATATCTATTCTTTTTCAGATTATTTCCCCTTATAGGTTATTGCAAAATATTCAGTGTAGTTCCCTGTGCTATACAGTAGTTCCTTGTTGATGATCTATTTTATACATAGCAGTGTGTATGTGTTAATCCCAAACTGTTAATTTATCCCTTCTCCTACCTTTCTCCTTTGGTAATAATAAATTATAAGATTTTATACTTCTCAGAAATGGGGGAGCTGAAAGAGAGGTATCATTTTCAATGGAAAAGCATTCAAAACAAGATTGAAGCTTCAGCCAAGATTATTCGATGTACATCCATGGAAATAAATCACTTCATTTCTCTAATGTTGACCTGACAAATAAGACAGACGTCTTCACTGAACTTGCTTATAGGAAAGTGATGGAAATATCAAATGTAAGTCTTAGAAACATCTTATTTTACCCGAGCATTATACACTGCTCTATGTTAACTACAGTTTGGCTCACACATCTGTTCATTGAAGTTACAATGTTCTCAATTTCTGTTACTGATCCTCCAGAGTGGACACCAACAGGAGTCCCCATGCCCAGTGTCATTGGAGCCAACAGATCAAGACTGAGTTTGGTTCAGAAGCAAAGGAAACATTATTTTGAAAACAGAATGGAGAGGTGAGAGCGTGCTCTCCCCCATGGGCTGTGGGCTGGGCTGCTGTGTAGGGTCCCCGGCAGCGTCAGTGGGAGGGAGGGGATGGAGCTCTCGAGGGCTGAGTTGGCTGCAGCTCAGGCTCTATGCCGCGGAGTCTGCATGGGACCCCGCTAGCTGAGGTGTCGACCCAGCCATTCTGCACTAGGAAATCGGGTCTGAAGTGCCAGGTGTGGGACCTCTGCATGCGGAACCCTAGGAGCACGTGAAATTAGACAAAGCACAAAGGAAAAACAGGTTAGACTTTATTTAATTGCCCAGATTCTCTTTTTATCTCCCAGGAATTTTTAATGAACGTTGCCGGAGACGAACACCTCCTCTGCTTTTTGTTCTGTTCCTTATTCTTGGGGTGTTGAGGGTGCAGACCCCTCTTTTGTAACTGCTTCATGCTGTGGTGGGAGCCCTGATACATGGGGGGAGGGGCAAAACGTCTCCCCACCAGCCTCCTCGTGAGGTTGATTGTCCCAAGGCCTCCTGCCTCACTTCTCGTCCGACTGAGCACCAGCATTGGAAGTGTTACAGATTCTAATGACCTTTAAGGGTCCAGGAAAGAGAGGCGCAGAGATGCTGCGGTGGCAGGTTTCACCCCACCCCACATATGTTCGGCGACCTTAGGCTGACAGTTTTTGCCAGACTAGATGCTCTGACCAGTAGTCTGTGCTTTCTTTAATTAGGTTCCTGAATTAATATACAAACAGCACCATGGGCCAGAGCCCTGCCCGCGCAACTCCCAGACAGTCCAGTGTCAGTGGTGATCCAGGACCATGACGTCCACTCAGTCAATGGCCTTTAGAAGTAGCCAGCAGTCCAGCCGGTCATATTGGCCACCATCACCGCGGTGTCTGTAGGGTTTTCTATGGTGAAAGCGTGATATACGTTTCCCCGGCCAAGCTTATTAGCTCCCCTCTGGGTGCAGTAAGTCCTGCAAGCAGTAGTCTGCTCTTTCGGGGCACAGTCTTGTCGTTTTCTGAGAGAAACTCCAGGTCAAGTGATGGTCACACGAGTCATCTTGGGGGCCCGTTGCCCCCGTTTATCTCTCTGGAGGTTGGAGTTGGAGGGCCTCCTCACTCGAGGTCAGTGTGTCCACAGAGCGACCCCTGCAACTTCAGGGCATGATGGGTGGTTAGGATCACCACGTGGGGTCCTTTTCCCTTAGGAGGGAGCTGGCCTTGCGGGCTGCTGATTTCCAGCTTTTTAGATACCCCAGTATCCTGGCCTGATGAGTCGGTGGGCAAAGCCCTTGGTGACCATAGCTTATCATACCTGAAGGGCATTCTTGTGTTGCTCCATTTCAAGTGGTCCCAGTTTTTGCACTAAGGCTCCAAGGGCGATTAACCTTTGACCGGGTATGTAAAGGTCAAAGGGTTTAGCTAAATTAGGGAGTTCCTGGGCAAGGGTCTGTATTGACTGCTCTTTCCATTCTTGAAAGGCTGCTTCTGGATTCTATTCAAAAGGATCATCATCTTTTCGTGTCAGTGTTTCATGTAGAGGCCCAGCTATTACACTGTAGTTAGGGATCCAGATGCAGAAAACCTTGTCCTCCCCAGGAACCCCTAAGCTGTCTTCTAGTTTTAGAAGAGGTAAGGCTGCAAATGGCTTCTTCCCTATCCTGGGATGCGTTTCTCCGAATATCTGTGAGAATGAAGCCCAGGCATGTCACCTTAGCCTGGGATATTTGAGCGTTTTTCTTGGACACCTTCTATCCTTTCTTGGCTAGGTAGTTCAGAGGCGTCTTTAGTAGGCCTGGCGATCAGAATGTCATCTGCATATTGAAGGAGGGTTCCCTTTTACAGAGGTTGAACTTTTAGGTCTTTAGAGGACATTTCCCCAATGATGGTGTGGGGATATTTGAACCATTGGGGCAGGACGGCCCAGCATTATTGCTTTTGTTGCATGTTGTGTCCTGCCACTCACAAGCCAAAAATTCTTGTGAATCTGAGATGAATGGAATACAGAAGAAGGCATCATTGAAGTCTAATACAGAATGCCATGGCCTGGTGGAAGGTAGAATGACCAGCAGGTAGTAGGAAATAGGAGCTACTGGATGTATATCCTCGGTGGCTTCACTGACTGTCCTGATATCCTTTACCAGGTCTCCAGCAGCCCATGGGGCTCTCGTGGTCAGGCCAATCCCAGGATATGGAGCTCACCTGGGCTGCACCCCTACTCCACAGCGCACGGGGCTCTCGTGGTCAAGTTCCTCCCAGGGTATGGAGCTCACCTCTGCAGCTACCCAGCAGCCCATGGGGCTCTCCTACTCAGGCCATTCCCAGGATACGGAGCTCCCCTGGGCAGGTACCCCAGCAGGGCTGGACATACAGGAACTGTGCACATAGCCCACCTTGCAGAGAACCCCCAGCTCACCTGTCACTCACAGCTGACACAGAACACCTCAGAGCAGGACTTGAACTAACAAACAGCAGCTCTGACAGGTCTGTGACCATGGCTATCACTCTCTGCAGGCTCTTTCTGCCTGGTCTTCCAGACACTTCCACTGCAGCCAGGGCACCAGGCCTCTGTCTCCACCCACCATCACTCCTCTCCCTGACTCCTGGGTTCCTCTCATTAGGATAGTGTCTTCTTGAAGTTGTTTTCCACTCATGGACCAGATAAAATGATAAGAAAACAAGCCGCAGCTGCAGCCCCTTGTCTATCCTGACTCTCAAGAGCCCACACCTGTTCCTAGGGCCTGGCCCGTTTAGCAAGTTTCATTTTCTGCAACTGTGAGCCCCTGAGGGGTGAGGATTGGCTGATTTTGGCAGCCTGAAACTGCCTGCCAGCCCTCCACAGGTGTGCCTGGGTTGAGGGCAATATAAACAGCTCTCCAGTGAGCGACAGCCCTTGTAGCTGTGACTGACGCCATATTATCTGCCCCGTAGGCAGTGCCGGGGCTGTGCTGGTGGGAGGGAGTGAGGGGCCGTGGCTTTGTGGGGGGCCCAGTGTGAGTGGGGCTCTGCTGGACTTTCTGCAGGTGTTGCCAGGCTGCCACCTGCTAAAGAAGAGGATGTGTCACCGATACCTGGCGCTGGAATTTCTCCCCAGGCAGAGGTGAGGAAGTAAAAAAGCAGTGGGGGCCGTGGCAGGAGGGGTATCTCAGGCAGGGAAATGGAAAGCTTCCAGAAGAGCATCTGGGGCCAGGACCATCCTGACTGGCCTGCAGGCACCAAGTCGGCCTGTGTGCTGTCGCTGGTGTGGCTCCACAGCCCTTCCTCTAAGCTTGCAAGTTCTTGTACATATTCAGGTGTTTTACCTGGAAAGGGTGGGAAGAGTTCAGCTGCAGCAGGACTGGGGCTCAGCTCACGTTTACTCACAGATGCCTTGGCACGGTCCCCCAGCTTTGCAATGAGGATGCTCCTTGCTTGGGGGGTGGGCTGCAGGCTGTATGGGAGATGATTCACCACCTCTGACCAATTTCAGAATTGTTTACCGCTGGAGCAAGTGCCCTGATAGGGTTTTCCTCTGTATAACTGGTGGGTTCAGGTTTTTTTTCCTTTTTTGGTTCAACTTAGATTTTATTCCTCTTTTATGTATTTATTGATATAAGCATGGAAATAATTCATTCATATAAATACATCTGTGTGAAGGGAAGAACTTTTTTCTGTTTTATTTTTAAATTTTATTTTTTTAATTTTGAAATTTAATTTTATTATTTTTTTATACAGCAGGTTATTATTAGTTATGTATTTTATGCATATACATGTATACAGGGCAATCCCAGTCTCCCAACTCATCCCAACACCACCTACCCATGGCTTCCCACACTTGGTGTCCATACGTGTGTTCTCTACCTCTGTGTCCTTATTTCTTCCCTGCAAAGCAGTTCATCTGTACCATTTTTCTAGGTTCCACATATATGCATTAATATACTATATTTGTTTTTCTCTTTCTGACTTACTTCATTCTGTATGACAGTCTCTAGATCCATCGACATCTCTACAAATGACCCAGTTTCATTCCTTCTTATGGCTGAGTAATATTCCATTTTATATATGTACCACATCTTTATCCATTCGTCTGTCTGTGGGTATTTAGGTTGCTTCCATTACCTGGCTATCGTAAATAGTGCTGAAATGAGCATTGTGGTGAATGTGCCTTTTTGATTTATGGTTTTCTCTGGGTATATGCCCAGAAGTGGGATTGCTGGATCATATGGTAATTCTATTTCTAGTTTTTTTAAGGAAACTCCATACTGTTCTCCATCGTGACTGTATCAATTTACATTTCCACCACTAGTGGAAGAGGGATCCTTTTGTCCACACCCTCCCCAGAATTTGTTGTTTGTAGATTTTCTGATGATGCCGATTCTAACAGGTGTGAGGTGATACCTCATTGTAGTTTTGATTTGCATTTCTCTAATAATTAGTGATGTTGAGCAGCTTTTCATGTGTGTCTTGGCCATCTCTGTGTCTTCTTTGAAGAAGCGTCTCTTTAGATCTTCTGCCCATTTTTGTATTGGGTTGTTTGTTGTTTTAATATTAAGCTGCATGAGCTCTTTACATATATTGGAGATTAAACCTTTGTCCATTGATTCGTTTGCAAATATTTTCGCCCATTCTGAGGGATGCTTTTTGCCATTCCCGTTTTTTTAACAAAAAAAGAAAGAAAGAAAAAGAAGCAGAACACTAATGTGTGTAATATATGCCTTTTGAAACTGTCGTTTTGAAATATGGACGTCCTTTGAATTTTTTGGTCGATATATGAACCCAGGATTTGTTTTCAGGGCAGGTGTCATTTACAGGCCTGCAATGATTTTGAATATCAACTGACCATTAGCGCTGGGATTAAAGCTGCTGTTGTGTGAAACGGCCACAAGGTGGCAGCAGTTCTCCCTTACCAAATCTGGTTACTGGGGCAACAGAGCCTCAATGGAAGTCGTGTTCTAGATTGGAATTTAGAATGGAATGTGCCAGGAGAAAGCCCCTCAAGTTTGTCTCACTACTTCTTGTTCGTGTTTTTAATTTAATTTTTTATTTTTTATTACAGCAAATTTGATTACAATGTTTGGCTTGTTGTAGGTGTGGAAGATGTGGTTCTTTTACACATATACATATGTCTGTTCTTCCTGGGATCCTTTTCCCATGTACCTTATGACAGAATGTTGAGTAGTCTTCTCTTGGTATTCTGTAGGTCTTTGGTGATTATATATGTCACCTGTGTTTGTATATGTCTGTTAACCCCAATATCATAATGAAACCAATCCTCACACCTTTCCATTGGTGAACCATAAGTTTGTTGAATGAATCTGTGATTGCCCTTCTCCGTGGAAATATCTGCCCTGGTATCCATTTTTCGGTCACAGCTATAAGAGATATGATGTGATATGTGTATTTCACTTTCTGACTTACTACATGTCACGTGATTACCTCTAGACACACCTACGGTGCTGCAAATGGCATTGTGTCCTTTTATTCCTTGGCTTCTATTCTGCCTTAGCGAGGTCCATTTTCAACAATGTGATTCCCTGAGGGCTGAGGATTAGCTGACCTGGGTAGCCTGACCCTGCCGGCCGGCCCTCCCCAGGTGTGCCTGTGTTGAGGTCAATATAAACAGCGCTGCATGCAGCAATAGCCCCTGAAGTTGTGCCTGACTCCATATTCTCTGCCCCGTCAGAAGTCTTGGGGCTGTGCTGGTGGGAGGAAGTGAGGGGCTACGGCTTTGTGGGTGGCCCGGTGTGAGTGGGTCTCTGCTCGACTTTCTGCAGTAGTTGCCAGGCTTCCTCCTGTAAAGAAGAGGATGTGGCACCCATACCTTCCGCTGGAATTTCTCTCCGGACAGAGGTGAGGAAGGAAAAAAGCAGTGGGGGCCGGGACACTAGGGGTATCTCAGGCAGGGCAATGGAAAGCTTCCAGAAGAGCGCCCAGGGCCAGGACCATCCTGGCTGGCGTGCAGGCACCAAGTTGGCCTGCGTGCTGTCGCTGGTGTGGCTCCACGTCCCTTCCTCTAGGCTTTAAAGCCCTTGTACATATTCAGGTGTTTTACCTGGGAAGGTTGGGAAAAGTTCAACACCAGCTGGCCTGGGGCTCAGCTCACGGTTACTCACAGATGCCTCGGCATGGCCCCCGCTTTGCAATGAGGATGCTCCTTGCATAGGAGTGGGCTGCTGGCTCTATGGGAGATGATTCTCCACATCTGACCAATTTCAGAATTGTTTACTGCTGGAGCAAGTGCCCTGATAGGGTTTCCCTCTGTCTAACTCGTGGGTTCAGGTTTTTTTTTTCTTTTTTGGTTCAAGTTAGATTTTATTCCTCTTTTATGTATTTATAGACATAAGCATGGAAATAATTCATTCATATAAATACATCGGTGTGAAGGGAAGAACTTTTTTCTGTTTTAATTTTAAATTTTATTTTTAAAAATTTTGAAATTTAATTTTATTTATTTTTTTATACAGCAGGTTATTATTAGTTATGTATTTTATGCATATACATGTATACAGGTCTATCCCAGTCTCCCAACTCATCCCAACACCACCTCCCCATGGCTTCCCACACTTGGTGTCCATAGGTGTGTTCTCTACCTCTGTGTCTCTCTTTCTTCCCTGCAAACCAGTTCATCTGTACCATTTTTCTAGGTTCCACATATATGCATTAATATACAATATTTGTTTTTCTCTTTCTGACTTACTTCATTCTGTATGACAATCTCTAGATCCTTCGACGTCTCTACAAATGACCCAGTTTCATTCCTTCTTATGGCTGAGTAATATTCCATTTTATATATGTACCACATCTTTATCCATTCGTCTGTCTGTGGGTATTTAGGTTGCTTCCATTACCTGGCTATCGTAAATAGTGCTGAAATGAGCATTGTGGTGAATGTGCCTTTTTGATTTATGGTTTTCTCTGGGTATATGCCCAGAAGTGGGATTGCTGGATCATATGTTAATTGTATTTCTAGGTTTTTTAAGGAAACTCCATACTGTTCTCCATCGTGACTGTATCAATTTACATTTCTACCAATAGTGGAAGAGGGATCCTTTTGTCCACACCCTCCCCAGAATTCGTTGTTTGTAGATTTTCTGATGATGCCGATTCTAACAGGTGTGAGGTGATACCTCACTGTTGTTTTGATTTGCATTTCTCTAATAATTAGTGATGTTGAGCAGCTTTTCATGTTGGTCTTGGCCATCTCTGTGTCTTCTTTGAAGAAACGTCTCTGTAGATATTCTGCCCATTTTTGTATTGGGTTGTTTGTTTTTTTAATATTAAGCTGCATGAGCTCTTTATATATATTGGAGATTAAACCTTTGTCCATTGATTCGTTTGCAAATATTTTCGCCCATTCTGAGGGATGCTTTTTGCCATTCCCGTTTTTTTAACAAAAACAGAAAGAAAGAAAAAGAAGCAGAACACTAATGTGTGTAATATATGCCTTTTGAAACTGTCGTTTTGAAATATGGACGTCCTTTGAATTTTTTGGTCGATATATGAATCCAGGATTTGTTTTCAGGGCAGGTGTCATTTACAGGCCTGCAATGATTTTGAATATCAACTGACCATTAGCGCTGGGATTAAAGCTGCTGTTGTGTGAAACGGCCACAAGGTGGCAGCAGTTCTCCCTTACCAAATCTGGTTACTGGGGCAACAGAGCCTCAATGGAAGTCGTGTTCTAGATTGGAATTTAGAATGGAATGTGCCAGGAGAAAGCCCCTCAAGTTTGTCTCACTACTTCTTGTTCGTGTTTTTAATTTAATTTTTTTATTTTTTATTACAGCAAATTTGATTACAATGTTTGGCTAGTTGTAGGTGTGGAAGATGTGGTTCTTTTACACATATACATATGTCAGTTCTTCCTGGGATCCTTTTCCCGTGTACCTTATGACAGAATGTTGAGTAGTCTTCTCTTGGTATTCTGTAGGTCTTTGGTGATTATATATGTCACCTGTGTTTGTATATGTCTGTTAACCCCAATAACATAATGAAACCAATCCTCACACCTTTCCATTGGTGAACCATAAGTTTGTTGAATGAATCTGTGATTGCCCTTCTCCGTGGAAATATCTGCCCTGGTATCCATTTTTCGGTCACACCTATAAGAGATATGATATGATATGTGTCTTTCACTTTCTGACTTACTACAAGTCACGTGATTACCTCTAGACACACCTACGGTGCTGCAAATGGCATTGTGTCCTTTTATTCCTTGGCTTCTATTCTGCCTTAGCGAGGTCCATTTTCAACAATGTGATTCCCTGAGTGCTGAGGATTAGCTGACCTGGGTAGCCTGACCCTGCCGGCCGGCCCTCCCCAGGTGTGCCTGGGTTGAGATCAATATAAACAGCACTGCAGGCAGCAATAGCCCCTGAAGCTGTGCCTGACTCCATATTCTCTGCCCCCTCAGCAGTCACGGGGCTGTGCTGGTGGGAGGGAGTGAGGGGCCACGGCTTTGTGGGTGGCCCGGTGTGAGTGGGTCTCTGCTGGACTTTCTCCAGGAGTTGCCAGGCTTCCACCTGTAAAGAAGAGGATGTGGCATCCATAACTTCCGCTGGAATTTCTCTCTGGACAGAGGTGAGGAAGGAAAAAAGCAGTGGGGGCCGGGACAGGAGGGGTATCTCAGGCAGGGCAATGGAAAGCTTCCAGAAGAGCGCCCAGGGCCAGGATCATCCTGGCTGGCCTGCAGGCACCAAGTTGGCCTGCGTGCTGTCGCTGGTGTGGCTCCACGCCCCTTCTGCCAGGCTTTAAAGCGCTTGTACATATTCAGGTGTTTTACCTGGGAAGGGTGGGAAAAGTTCAACAGCAGCTGGCCTGGGGCTCAGTTCACGGTTACTCACAGATGCCTCGTCATGTCCCCCCGCTTTGAAATGAGGACGCTCCTTGCGTAGGAGTGGGCTGCTGGCTGTATGGGAGGTGATTCCCCACCTCTGACCAATTTCAGAATTGTTTACCGCTGGAACAAGTGCCCTGATAGGGTTTTCCTCTATCTAACTCGTGGGTTCAGGTTTTTTTTTTCTTTTTTGGTTCAAGTTAGATTTTATTCCTCTTTTATGTATTTATAGATATAAGCATGGAAATAATTCATTCATATAAATACATCTGTGTGAAGGGAAGGACTTTTTTCTGTTTTATTTTCAAATTTTATTTTTTAAAGTTTTAAAATTTAATTTTATTTATTTTTTTATACAGCAGGTTATTATTAGTTATGTATTTTATGCATATACATGTATACAGGTCAATCCCAGTCTCTCAACTCATCCCAACACCACCTCCCCATGGCTTCCCACACTTGGTGTCCATACGTGTGGTCTCTACCTCTGTGTCTCTCTTTCTTCCCTGCAAACCAGTTCATCTGTACCATTTTTCTAGGTTCCACATATATGCATTAATATACAATATTTGTTTGTCTCATTCTGACTTACTTCATTCTGTATGACAGTCTCTATATCCATCGACGTCTCTACAAATGTCCCAGTTTCATTCCTTCTTATGGCTGAGTAATATTCCATTTTATATATGTACCACATCTTTATCCATTCGTCTGTCTGTGGGTATTTAGGTTGCTTCCATTACCTGGCTATCGTAAATAGTGCTGAAATGAGCATTGTGGTGAATGTGCCTTTTTGATTTATGGTTTTCTCTGGGTATATGCCCAGAAGTGGGATTGCTGGATCATATGGTAATTCTATTTCTAGGTTTTTTAAGGAAACTCCATACTGTTCTCCATCGTGACTGTATCAATTTACATTTCCACCACTAGTGGAAGAGGGATCCTTTTGTCCACACCCTCCCCAGAATTCGTTTTTTTGTAGATTTTCTTTTGATGCCGATTCTAACAGGTGTGAGGTGATACCTCTTTGTAGTTTTGTTTTGCATTTCTCTAATAATTAGTGATGTTGAGCAGCTTTTCATGTTGGTCTTGGCCATCTCTGTGTCTTCTTTGAAGAAACGTCTCTTTAGATCTTCGGCCCATTTTTGTATTGGGTTGTTTGTTGTTTTAATATTAAGCTGCAAGAGCTCTTTATATATATTGGAGATTAAACCTTTGTCCATTGATTCGTTTGCAAATATTTTCGCCCATTCTGAGGGATGCTTTTTGCCATTCCCGTTTTTTTAACAAAAAAAGAAAGAAAGAAAAAGAAGCAGAACACTAATGTGTGTAATATATGCCTTTTGAAACTGTCGTTTTGAAATATGGACGTCCTTTGAATTTTTTGGTCGATATATGAACCCAGGATTTGTTTTCAGGGCAGGTGTCATTTACAGGCCTGCAATGATTTTGAATATCAACTGACCATTAGCGCTGGGATTAAAGCTGCTGTTGTGTGAAACGGCCACAAGGTGGCAGCAGTTCTCCCTTACCAAATCTGGTTACTGGGGCAACAGAGCCTCAATGGATGTCGTGTTCTAGATTGGAATTTAGAATGGAATGTGCCAGGAGAAAGCCTCTCAAGTTTGTCTCACTACATCTTGTTCGTGTTTTTAATTTAATTTTTTATTTTTTATTACAGCAAATTTGATTACAATGTTTGGCTTGTTGTAGGTGTGGAAGATGTGGTTCTTTTACACATATACATATGTCTGTTCTTCCTGGGATCCTTTTCCCATGTACCATATGACAGAATGTTGAGTGGTCTTCTCTTGGTATTCTGTAGGTCTTTGTTGATTATATATGTCACCTGTGTTTGTATATGTCTGTTAACCCCAATATCATAATGAAACCAATCCTCACACCTTTCCATTGATGAACCATAAGTTTGTTGAATGAATCTGTGATTGCCGTTCTCTGTGGAAATATCTGCCCTGGTATCCATTTTTCGGTCAATCCTATAAGAGATATGATATGATATGTGTCTTTCACTTTCTGACTTACTACAAGTCACGTGATTACCTCTAGACACACCTACGGTGCTGCAAATGGCATTGTGTCCTTTTATTCCTTGGCTTCTATTCTGCCTTAGCGAGGTCCATTTTCAACAATGTGATTCCCTGAGTGCTGAGGATTAGCTGACCTGGGTAGCCTGACCCTGCCGGCCGGCCCTCCCCAGGTGTGCCTGGGTTGAGATCAATATAAACAGCACTGCAGGCAGCAATAGCCCCTGAAGCTGTGCCTGACTCCATATTCTCTGCCCCGTCAGCAGTCTCGGGGCTGTGCTGGTGGGAGGGAGTGAGGGGCCACGGCTTTGTGGGTGGCCCTGTGTGAGTGGGTCTCTGCTGGACTTTCTGCAGTAGTTGCCAGGCTGCCACCTGTAAAGAAGAGGATGTGTCACCCATACCTTCCGCTGGAATTTCTCTCTGGACAGAGGTGAAAGGAAAAAATCAGTGGGGGCCGGGACAGGAGGGGTATCTCAGGCAGGGCAATGGAAAGCTTCCAGAAGACCGCCCAGGGACAGGACCATCCTGGCTGGCCTGCAGGCACCAAGTTGGCCTGCGTGCTGTCGCTCTTGTGGCTAATCGGACGTTTCTCTAAGCTTTCAATCCCTTGTAAATATTCAGGTGTTTTACCTGGGAAGGGTGGGAAAAGTTCAGCAGCAGCTGGCCTGGGGCTCAGCTCACGGTTACTCACAGATGCCTCAAGTCCCTTTCACTGAGGAAGGTGTAGGTCTTGTCTATTCCATAGTTTGTTTTTGGAACGGTAACTGTGCTTATATCAAACTCTGGTTTTATGCATCACCCCACCTCTCATTCCCCCTTAAGCAGGCATCAGAGTGTTTTCCAAAGGTGAGATTCTGTTCTCTTTCCTAACTGAGTTCAAGTGTAGCCATGTTTACAGGATCTTCATAAGTGATATGTTAATATAAGTTCCTTTTTCTGTGTGACTTATTTCACTTAGAAGCATCATACCTCAATCCACTCATTTTGCTGCTACTGGTCTTATGCCATTGATCGCATGGCTGAGGGATATTCCATCGTACGGAAGTTCCAAAATTTTTTGAACCATTTTTATATTTCCTGGGATATTTCAGGTGTACCCAAGTTGAGGTCCTTGTAAGCAGTGCAGCCCTAAATTTTGGAGTGGCTCTGTCTTATTGATTTTCAGTTTTCCCAAGGTATATTCCCTAGACAGGAAGTGCCCTTGGCTCTGTAGCTCTGTTCTTTACTTGTTTTAGGGAACACAATGCACTCCTCCAGAGAGGCAGTTGGCAATTTACATGCCGCCCATCAGCATAACAAAGCTCCCTGTTCTCCAGGACCTGTCTTGCCTTTCTGGTTTTTACACATTTTGTGGATGTCCCTTTTGACCGGTGGGAAGTGATACTTCTTTGTAGTGCAGATTTGCATTGCCCGCTTGCTTGCTTGGCTAAAAAGGGCGTATGCGTTTTCTCCTGAATATATTCAGGAGAAAACGCATACGCCCTTTTTCACCAAGTGCATCATTGTCGAAGTTTTGCCCCTCTTCCTGTTCTTTAAAGGCGATTCCAACGTACTTCTTGAAATCTGTTTCCTGCTATTCTGCCTCGCTTTCAAGTCCACCTCGTTGCCTTCCCTCAACAGATTTTTGGATGATAGTTGTCCTTTATTACTCGGCCAGTTTGTGAATTGCTGTGCCCCTGAGCTCCATTTTTCAACTCGTTTTTGGTGAGCTGACCGCAAGTCCAAAATTTTGTTTCAGGACCTATACTGGTTCCCGGTGGGGGGCTGAGACTTTGGTTAATTCTTCTTCCTGCCGGGAAATTAGAGTTAAATGTGCCCGTACAAATGACTAACAGCTACTCTCTCATTGGTTCTCCCTTTTCCCATTCATCCTCTTCCAAATTGGCAACCTGTGCGAAACAGGAGATTAAAGGGACAGTCTCTCCAATTTGGGAGGTTGATAGTAAAGCAGATGGAAAGTCTCACCAGAGCACCAGGAGAGGGAATATTCGTTGAGTTTTAGAAACCTTTCGTATTCACAGTGTGTCCGTTCTCTAGGTTTCCTGTACATGTTATAGCTGTAGTAATATTCCCTTTAACCTGGAGAGTTGGGACCCATGGAATGGGTGCCAGGCATTTGTGCTTTAAAGGGTCTGCATTTGCTCAACCAATCTCACCAATCCTCTCAGTCCCAAGTGTCCAGCCTTATGCCACATCCAGCTGTCATTGTAGATAGGGTCATTCCAGGTTTCATCAGAGACCCTGAAGGAATTGTAATGAATTTCCCAGTTTTTTTGTTTTTTTTTTGAAATTCCTTTTTATTGTGGGTTTGAGCTGATTCTCGCTGCCATGTTTATGCCAGTCTAGACCAACTTGATTCCCTTACAGAGACATATCAATACATATGTTTTAAGATTCTTACTAGTCAGATATATTCCTCTGCGGGAAATATGGGGTTTTGAGTCCCTTTCACTGAGGAAGGTGTAGGTCTTGTCTATTCCATAGTTGGTTTTTGGAACGGTACCTGTGCTTATATCAAACTCTGGTTTTATGCATCACCCTACCTCTCCTTCCCCCTTAAGCAGGCATAAGAGTGTTTTCTAAATGTGAGACTCTGTTCTCTTTCCTAACTCAGTTCAAGTGTAGCCATGTTTACAGGATCTTCATAAGTGATATCTTATGATAAGTTTCTTTTTCTGTGTGACTTATTTCACTTAGAATCATCGTACCTGAATCCACCCATTTTGCTGCTACTGGTCTTATGACATTGATTTCATGGCTGAGGGATATTCCATCGTACGTAAGTACCACAATTTTTTGAACCATTTTTTTATTTCCTGGGATATATAAGGTGTACCCAAGTTGAGGTCCTTGTAAGCAGTGCAGACCTAAATTTTGGGGTGGCTGTGTCTTATTGATTTTCAGTTTTCCCAAGGTATATTCCCTAGACTGGAAGTGCCCTTGGCTCTGTAGCTCTGTTGTTTACTTGTTTTAGGGAACACAATGCACTCCTCCAGAGAGGCAGTTGGCAATTTCCATCCCGCCCATCAGCATAACAAGGCTCCCTGTTCTCCAGGGCCTGTCTTGCCTTTCTGGTTTTTACACATTTTGTGGATGTCCCTTTTGACCGGTGGGAAGTGATACTTCTTTGTAGTGCAGAATTGCATTGCCCGCTTGCTTGCTTGGCCAAAAAGGGTGTATGCGTTTTCTCCTGAATATATTCAGGAGAAAACTCATACGCCCTTTTTGGCCAAGTGCATCATTGTCAAAGTTGTGTCCCTCTTCTTGTGCTTTAAAGGTGATTCCAACGTACCTCTTGAAATCTGTTTCCGCTATTCTGCCTGCTTTCAAGTCCTCCTCATTGCCTTCCCTTAACAAATTGTTGCACGATAGTTGTCCTTTATTACTCGGCCAGTTTGTCAATTGCTGTGCCCCTGAGCTCCATTTTTCAACTCGTTTTTTGTGAGCTGACCGCAAATCCAAAATTTTGGTTCAGGAAGTATGCTGGTTCCCGGTGGGGGGCTGAGACTTTGGTTAATTCTTCTTCCTGCCTGGAAGTTAGAGTGATATGTGCCCGTCCAAATGCCTAACAGCTACTCTCTCATTGGTTCTCCCTCTTCCCTTTCATCTTCTGCCAAGCTGGCAACCTGTGCGAACCAGGAGGTTAAAGGGGCTATCTCTCCATGTTGGTAGATTGATAGAAAAACAGATGGAAAGTCAAACCGGAGCACCAGGAGAGGTACTATTCGTTGAGTTTTAGAAAACTTTCGTATTCACAGTGTGTCCGTTCTCTAGGTTTCCCATACATGTTATAACTATAGTAATATTCCCTTCAACCTGGAGAGTTGGGACCCATGGAATGGGTGCCATGCATTATTGCTTTAAAGGGTCTGCATTTGCTCACCCAATCTCACCAATCCTCTCAGTCCCAAGTGTCCAGCCTTATGCCACATCCAGCTGTCGTTGTAGATAGGGTCATTCCAGCTTTCATCAGAGACCCTGAAGGAATTGTAAAGAATTTCCCAGTTTTTTTGTTTTGTTTTTGAAATTCCTTTTTATAGTGGGTTTGAGCAGATTCTCGCTGCCATGTTTATGCCAGTCTAGACACACTTGATTCCCTTACGGAGACATATCAATACATAGGTTTTAAGATTCTTACTCGTCAGATATATTCCTCTGCGGGAAATATGGGGTTTTGAGTCCCTTTCACTGAAGAACGTGTAGATTTTGTCTATTCCATAGTTGGTTTTTGGAACGGTACCTGTGCTTATATCAAACTCTGGTTTTATGCATCACCCCACCTCTCCTTCCCCCTTAAGCAGGCAAAAGAGTGTTTTCTAAATGTGAGACTCTGTTCTCTTTCCTAACTCAGTTCAAGTGTAGCCATGTTTACAGGATCTTCATAAGTGATATCTTATGATAAGTTTCTTTTTCTCTGTGACTTATTTCACTTAGAATCATCGTACCTGAATCCACCCATTTTGCTGCTACTGGTCTTATGACATTGATTTCATGGCTGAGGGATATTCCATCGTACGTAGGTAACACAGTTTTTTGAACCATTTTTATATTTACAGGGATATTTAAGGTGTACCCAAGTTGAGGTCCTTGTAAGCAGTGCAGCCCTAAATTTTGGGGTGGCTCTGTCTTATTGATTTTCAGTTTTCCCAAGGTACATTCCCTAGACTGGAAGTGCCCTTGGCTCTGTAGCTCTGTTGTTTACTTTTTTTTGGGAACACTGTGCACTCCTCCAGAGAGGCAGTTGGCAATTTACCTCCCGCCCATCAGCATAACAAGGCTCCCTGTTCTCCAGGGCCTGTCTTGCCTTTCTGGTTTTTACACATTTTGTGGATGTCCCTTTTGACCGGTGGGAAGTGATACTTCTTTGTAGTGCAGATTTGCATTGCCCGCTTGCTTGCTTGCTTGGCCAAAAAGGGCGTATTCGTTTTCTCCTGAATATATTCAGGAGAAAACGCATACGCCCTTTTTGGCCAAGTGCATCATTGTCGAAGTTGTGCCCCTCTTCCTGTGCTTTAAAGGCGATTCCAACGTACCTCTTGAAATATGTTTCCTGCTATTCTGCCTCGCTTTCAAGTCTGCCTCGTTGCCTTCCCTCAACAGATTTTTGGACGATAGATGTCCTTTATTCCTCGGCCAGTTTGTGAATTGCTGTGCCCCTGAGCTCCATTTTTCAACTCGTTTTTGGTGAGCTGACCGCAAGTCCAAAATTTTGGTTCAGGACCTATACTGGTTCCCGGTGGGGGGCTGAGACTTTGGTTAATTCTTCTTCCTGCCGGGAAATTAGAGTGACATGTGCCCGTCCAAATGCCTAACAGCTACTCTCTCATTGGTTCTCCCTCTTCCCTTTCATCCTCTGCCAAATTGGCAACCTGTGCGAACCAGGAGGTTAAAGGGGCTGTGTCTTCAAGTTGGGAGACTGATAATAAAGCAGTTGGAAAGTCAAACCGGTGCACCAGGAGTGGGTCTATTCTTTGAGTTTTAGAAACCTTTTGTATTCAGAGTGTGTCCGTTCTCTAGGTTTCCCGTACATGTTATAGCTGTAGTAATCGTTCCTTCAACCTGGATAGTTGGGACCCATGGAATGGGTGCCACATATTATTGTTTTAAAGTGTCTGCATTTGCTCACCCAATCTCACCAATCCTCTCAGTCCCAAGTGTCCAGCCTTATGCCACATCCAGCTGTCGTTGTTGATAGGGTCATTCCAGGTTTCATCAGAGACCCTGAAGGAATTGTAAAGAATTTCCCTGTTTTTTGTTTTGTTTTTGAAATTCCTTTTCTAGTTGGTTTGAGCTGATTCTCGCTGCCATGTTTATGCCAGTCTAGACACACTTGATTCCCTTACGGAGACATATCAATACATAGGTTTTAAGATTCTTACTCGTCAGATATATTCCTCTGCGGGAAATATGGGGTTTTGAGTCCCTTTCACTGAAGAACGTGTAGATTTTGTCTATTCCATAGTTGGTTTTTGGAACGGTACCTGTGCTTATATCAAACTCTGGTTTTATGCATCACCCCACCTCTCCTTCCCCCTTAAGCAGGCAAAAGAGTGTTTTCTAAATGTGAGACTCTGTTCTCTTTCCTAACTCAGTTCAAGTGTAGCCATGTTTACAGGATCTTCATAAGTGATATCTTATGATAAGTTTCTTTTTCTGTGTGACTTATTTCACTTAGAATCATCGTACCTGAATCCACCCATTTTGCTGCTACTGGTCTTATGACATTGATTTCATGGCTGAGGGATATTCCATCGTACGTAGGTAACACAGTTTTTTGAACCATTTTTATATTTACAGGGATATTTAAGGTGTACCCAAGTTGAGGTCCTTGTAAGCAGTGCAGCCCTAAATTTTGGGGTGGCTCTGTCTTATTGATTTTCAGTTTTCCCAAGGTACATTCCCTAGACTGGAAGTGCCCTTGGCTCTGTAGCTCTGTTGTTTACTTGTTTTTGGGAACACTGTGCACTCCTCCAGAGAGGCAGTTGGCAATTTACCTCCCGCCCATTAGCATAACAAGGCTCCCTGTTCTCCAGGGCCTGTCTTGCCTTTCTGGTTTTTACACATTTTGTGGATGTCCCTTTTGACCGGTGGGAAGTGATACTTCTTTGTAGTGCAGATTTGCATTGCCCGCTTGCTTGCTTGCTTGGCCAAAAAGGGCGTATTCGTTTTCTCCTGAATATATTCAGG
Source organism: Hyperoodon ampullatus (assembly GCF_949752795.1). Taxonomy (NCBI): domain Eukaryota; kingdom Metazoa; phylum Chordata; class Mammalia; order Artiodactyla; family Ziphiidae; genus Hyperoodon; species Hyperoodon ampullatus. The sequence goes on from NW_027640524.1 coordinate 135,212, forward strand.
AGAAAACGCATACGCCCTTTTTGGCCAAGTGCATCATTGTCGAAGTTGTGCCCCTCTTCCTGTGCTTTAAAGGCGATTCCAACGTACCTCTTGAAATCTGTTTCCTGCTATTCTGCCTCGCTTTCAAGTCTGCCTCGTTGCCTTCCCTCAACAGATTTTTGGACGATAGTTGTCCTTTATTACTCGGCCAGTTTGTGAATTGCTGTGCCCCTGAGCTCCATTTTTCAACTCGTTTTTGGTGAGCTGACCGCAAGTCCAAAATTTTGGTTCAGGACCTATACTGGTTCCCGGTGGGGGGCTGAGACTTTGGTTAATTCTTCTTCCTGCCGGGAAAGTACAGTGATATGTGCCCGTCCAAATGCCTAACAGCTACTCTCTCATTGGTTCTCCCTCTTCCCTTTCCTCCTCTGCCAAATTGGCAACCTGTGCGAACCAGGAGGTTAAAGGGGCTGTCTCTCCAAGCTGGGAGGTGGATAGTAAAGCAGATGGAATGTCAAACCGGAACACCAGGAGAGGGACTATTCGTTGAGTTTTAGAAACCTTTCGTATTCACAGTGTGTCCGTTATCTAGGTTTCCCGAACATGTTATAACTGTAGTAATATTCCCTTCAACCTGGAGAGTTGGGACCCATGGAATGGGTGCCATGCATTATTGCTTTATAGGGTCTGCATTTGCTCACCCAATCTCACCAATCATCTCAGTCCCAAGTGTCCCTCCTTATGCCACATCCAGCTGTCATTGTAGATAGGGTCATTCCAGGTTTCATCAGAGACCCTGAAGGAATTGTAAAGAATTTCCCAGTTTTTTTGTTTTGTTTTTGAAATTCCTTTTTATACTGGGTTTGAGCTGATTCTCGCTGCCATGTTTATGCCAGTCTAGACACACTTGATTCCCTTATGGAGACATATCAATACATAGGTTTTAAGATTCTTACTAGTCAGATATATTCCTCTGCGGGAAATATGGGGTTTTGAGTCCCTTTCACTGAGGAAGGTGTAGGTCTTGTCTATTCCATAGTTGGTTTTTGGAACGGTACCTGTGCTTATATCAAACTCTGGTTTTATGCATCTCCATACCTCTCCTTCCCCCTTAAGCAGGCATAGGAGTGTTTTCTAAATGTGAGACAATGTCCTCTTTCCTAACTCAGTTCAAGTGTAGCCATGTTTACAGGATCTTCATAAGTGATATCTTATGATAAGTTTCTTTTTCTGTGTGACTTATTTCACTTAGAATCATCGTACCTGAATCCACCCATTTTGCTGCTACTGGTCTTATGACATTGATTTCATGGCTGAGGGATATTACATCGTACGTAAGTACCACAATTTTTTGAACCATTTTTATATTTCCTGGGATATTTAAGGTGTACCCAAGTTGAGGTCCTTGTAAGCAGTGCAGCCCTAAATTTTGGGGTGGCTCTGTCTTATTGATTTTCAGTTTTCCCAAGGTATATTCCCTAGACTGGAAGTGCCCTTGGCTCTGTACCTCTGTTCTTTACTTGTTTTAGGGAACACAATGCACTCCTCCAGAGAGGCAGTTGGCAATTTACATCCCGCCCATCAGCATAACAAGGCTCCCTGTTCTCCAGAGCCTGTCTTGCCTTTCTGGTTTTTACACATTTTGTGGATGTCCCTTTTGACTGGTGGGAAGTGATACTTCTTTGTAGTGCAGATATGCATTGCCCGCTTGCTTGCTTGGCCAAAAAGGGCGTATGCATTTTCTCCTGAATATATTCAGGAGAAAACGCATACGCCCTTTTTGGCCAAGTGCATCATTGTCGAAGTTGTGCCCCTCTTCCTGTGCTTTAAACGCGATTCCAACGTACCTCTTGAAATCTGTTTCCTGCTATTCTGCCTGCCTTTCAAATACGCCTCGTTTCCTTCCCTCAACAGATTTTTGGACGAGAGTTGTCCTTTATTATTCTGCCAGTTTTTGAATTGCTGTGCCCCTGAGCTCCATTTTTCAACTCGTTTTTTGTGAGCTGAACGCAAGTCCAAAATTTTGGTTCAGGACCTATACTGGTTCCCGGTGGGTGCCTGAGACTTTTGTTAATTCTTCTTACTGCCGGGAAATTAGAGTGACATGTGCCCGTCCAAATGCCTAACAGCTACTCTCTCATTGGTTCTCCCTCTTCCCTTTCATCCTCTGCCAAATTGGCAACCTGTGCGAACCAGGAGGTTAAAGGGGCTGTCTCTTCAAGTTGGGAGACTGATAATAAAGCAGTTGGAAAGTCAAACCGGTGCACCAGGAGTGGGTCTATTCTTTGAGTTTTAGAAACCTTTTGTATTCAGAGTGTGTCCGTTCTCTAGGTTTCCCGTACATGTTATAGCTGTAGTAATCGTTCCTTCAACCTGGATAGTTGGGACCCATGGAATGGGTGCCACATATTATTGTTTTAAAGTGTCTGCATTTGCTCACCCAATCTCACCAATCCTCTCAGTCCCAAGTGTCCAGCCTTATGCCACATCCAGCTGTCGTTGTTGATAGGGTCATTCCAGGTTTCATCAGAGACCCTGAAGGAATTGTAAAGAATTTCCCTGTTTTTTGTTTTGTTTTTGAAATTCCTTTTCTAGTTGGTTTGAGATGATTCTCGCTGCCATGTTTATGCCAGTCTAGACACACTTGATTCCCTTACGGAGACATATCAATACATAGGTTTTAAGATTCTTACTCGTCAGATATATTCCTCTGCGGGAAATATGGGGTTTTGAGTCCCTTTCACTGAAGAACGTGTAGATTTTGTCTATTCCATAGTTGGTTTTTGGAACGGTACCTGTGCTTATATCAAACTCTGGTTTTATGCATCACCCCACCTCTCCTTCCCCCTTAAGCAGGCAAAAGAGTGTTTTCTAAATGTGAGACTCTGTTCTCTTTCCTAACTCAGTTCAAGTGTAGCCATGTTTAAAGGATCTTCATAAGTGATATCTTATGATAAGTTTCTTTTGCTGTGTGACTTATTTCACTTAGAATCATCGTACCTGAATCCACCCATTTTGCTGCTACTGGTCTTATGACATTGATTTCATGGCTGAGGGATATTCCATCGTACGTAGGTAACACAGTTTTTTGAACCATTTTTATATTTACAGGGATATTTAAGGTGTACCCAAGTTGAGGTCCTTGTAAGCAGTGCAGCCCTAAATTTTGGGGTGGCTCTGTCTTATTGATTTTCAGTTTTCCCAAGGTACATTCCCTAGACTGGAAGTGCCCTTGGCTCTGTAGCTCTGTTGTTTACTTGTTTTTGGGAACACTGTGCACTCCTCCAGAGAGGCAGTTGGCAATTTACCTCCCGCCCATCAGCATAACAAGGCTCCCTGTTCTCCAGGGCCTGTCTTGCCTTTCTGGTTTTTACACATTTTGTGGATGTCCCTTTTGACCGGTGGGAAGTGATACTTCTTTGTAGTGCAGATTTGCATTGCCCGCTTGCTTGCTTGCTTGGCCAAAAAGGGCGTATTCGTTTTCTCCTGAATATATTCAGGAGAAAACGCATACGCCCTTTTTGGCCAAGTGCATCATTGTCGAAGTTGTGCCCCTCTTCCTGTGCTTTAAAGGCGATTCCAACGTACCTCTTGAAATCTGTTTCCTGCTATTCTGCCTCGCTTTCAAGTCTGCCTCGTTGCCTTCCCTCAACAGATTTTTGGACGATAGTTGTCCTTTATTACTCGGCCAGTTTGTGAATTGCTGTGCCCCTGAGCTCCATTTTTCAACTCGTTTTTGGTGAGCTGACCGCAAGTCCAAAATTTTGGTTCAGGACCTATACTGGTTCCCGGTGGGGGGCTGAGACTTTGGTTAATTCTTCTTCCTGCCGGGAAAGTACAGTGATATGTGCCCGTCCAAATGCCTAACAGCTACTCTCTCATTGGTTCTCCCTCTTCCCTTTCCTCCTCTGCCAAATTGGCAACCTGTGCGAACCAGGAGGTTAAAGGGGCTGTCTCTCCAAGCTGGGAGGTGGATAGTAAAGCAGATGGAATGTCAAACCGGAACACCAGGAGAGGGACTATTCGTTGAGTTTTAGAAACCTTTCGTATTCACAGTGTGTCCGTTATCTAGGTTTCCCGAACATGTTATAACTGTAGTAATATTCCCTTCAACCTGGAGAGTTGGGACCCATGGAATGGGTGCCATGCATTATTGCTTTATAGGGTCTGCATTTGCTCACCCAATCTCACCAATCATCTCAGTCCCAAGTGTCCCTCCTTATGCCACATCCAGCTGTCGTTGTAGATAGGGTCATTCCAGCTTTCATCAGAGACCCTGAAGGAATTGTAAAGAATTTCCCAGTTTTTTTGTTTTGTTTTTGAAATTCCTTTTTATAGTGGGTTTGAGCTGATTCTCGCTGCCATGTTAATGCCAGTCTAGACACACTTGATTCCTTTATGGAGACATATCAATACATAGGTTTTAAGATTCTTACTAGTCAGATATATTCCTCTGCGGGAAATATGGGGTTTTGAGTCCCTTTCACTGAGGAAGGTGTAGGTCTTCTCTATTCCATAGTTGGTTTTTGGAACGGTACCTGTGCTTATATCAAACTCTGGTTTTATGCATCTCCCTACCTCTCCTTCCCCCTTAAGCAGGCATAGGAGTGTTTTCTAAATGTGAGACAATGTCCTCTTTCCTAACTCTGTTCAAGTGTAACCATGTTTACAGGATCTTCATAAGTGATATCTTATGATAAGTTTCTTTTTCTGTGTGACTTATTTCACTTAGAATCATCGTACCTGAATCCACCCATTTTGCTGCTACTGGTCTTATGACATTGATTTCATGGCTGAGGGATATTACATCGTACGTAAGTACCACAATTTTTTGAACCATTTTTATATTTCCTGGGATATTTAAGGTGTACCCAAGTTGAGGTCCTTGTAAGCAGTGCAGCCCTAAATTTTTGAGTGGCTCTGTCTTATTGATTTTCAGTTTTCCCAAGGTATATTCCCTAGACTGGAAGTGCCCTTGGCTCTGTACCTCTGTTCTTTACTTGTTTTAGGGAACACAATACACTCCTCCAGAGAGGCAGTTGGCAATTTACATCCCGCCCATCAGCATAACAAGGCTCCCTGTTCTCCAGAGCCTGTCTTGCCTTTCTGGTTTTTACATATTTTGTGGATGTCCCTTTTGACTGGTGGGAAGTGATACTTCTTTGTAGTGCAGATTTGCATTGCCCGCTTGCTTGCTTGGCCAAAAAGGGCGTATGCATTTTCTCCTGAATATATTCAGGAGAAAACGCATATGCCCTTTTTGGCCAAGTGCATCATTGTCGAAGTTGTGCCCCTCTTCCTGTGCTTTAAAGGCGATTCCAACGTACCTCTTGAAATCTGTTTCCTGCTATTCTGCCTGCCTTTCAAATACGCCTCGTTTCCTTCCCTCAACAGATTTTTGGACGAGAGTTGTCCTTTATTACTCGGCCAGTTTGTGAATTGCTGTGCCCCTGAGCTCCATTTTTCAACTCGTTTTTTGTGAGCTGACCGCAAGTCCAAAATTTTGGTTCAGGACCTATACTGGTTCCCGGTGGGTGGCTGAGAATTTGCTTAATTCTTCTTCCTGCCGGGAAATTACAGTGATATGTGCCCGTCCAAATGCCTAACATCTACTCTCTCATTGGTTCTCCCTCTTCCCTTTCATCCTCTGCCAAATTGGCAACCTGTGCGAACCAAGAGGTTAAAGGGGCTGTCTCTCCAAGTTGGGAGGTTGATAGTAAAGCAGACGGAAAGTCAAACCGGAGCACCGGGAGAGGGACTATTCGTTGAGCTTTAGAAACCTTTCGTATTCACAGTGTGTCCGTTCTCTAGGTTTCCCGCACATGTTATAGCTGTAGTAATATTCCCTTCAACCTGGAGAGTTCGGACCCATGGAATGGGTGCCATGCATTATTGCTTTAAAGGGTCTGCATTTGCTCACCCAATCTCACCAATCATCTCAGTCCCAAGTGTCCCTCCTTATGCCACATCCAGCTGTCGTTGTAGATAGGGTCATTCCAGGTTTCATCAGAGACCCTGAAGGAATTGTAAAGAATTTCCCAGTTTTTTTTGTTTTGTTTTTGAAATTCCTTTTTATAGTGGGTTTGAGCTGATTCTCGCTGCCATGTTTATGCCAGTCTAGACACACTTGATTCCCTTACGGAGACATATCAATACATAGGTTTTAAGATTCTTACTAGTCAGATATTTTCCTCTGCGGGAAATATGGGGTTTTGAGTCCCTTTCACTGAGGACGGTGTAGTTCTTGTCTATTCCATAGTTGGTTTTTGGAACGGTACCTGTGCTTATATCAAACTCTGGTTTTATGCATCACCCCACCTCTCCTTCCCCCTTAAGCATGTATAAGAGTGTTTTCTAAATGTGAGACACTGTTCTCTTTCCTAACTCAGTTCAAGTGTAGCCATGTTTACAGGATCTTCATAAGTGATATCTTATGATAAGTTTCTTTTTCTGTGTGACTTATTTCACTTAGAATCATCGTACCTGAATCCACCCATTTTGCTGCTACTGCTCTTATGACATTGATTTCATGGCTGAGGGATATTCCATCGTACGTAAGAACCACAATTTTTTGAACCATGTTTATATTTTCTGGGATACTTAAGGTGTATCCAAGTTGAGGTCCTTGTATGCAGTGCAGCCCTAAATTTTGGGGTGGCTCTGTCTTATTGATTTTCAGTTTTCCCAAGGTATATTCCCTAGACTGGTAGTGCCCTTGGCTCTGTAGCTCTGTTCTTTACTTGTTTTAGGGAACAGAATGCACTCCTCCAGAGAGGCAGTTGGCAATTTACATCCCGCGCATCAGCATAACAAGGCTCCCTGTTCTCCAGGGCCTGTCTTGCCTTTCTTGTTCTTACACATTTTGTGGATGTCCGTTTTGACCGGTGGGAAGTGATACTTCTTTGTAGTGCAGATTTGCATTGCCCGCTTGCTTGCTTGGCCAAAAAGGGCGTATGCGTTTTCTCCTGAATATATTCAGGAGAAAACGCATACGCCCTTTTTGGCCAAGTGCATCATTGTCGAAGTTGTGCCCCTCTTCCTGTGCTTTAAAGGCGATTCCAACGTACCTCTTGAAATCTGTTTCCTGCTATTCTGTCTCGCTTTCAAGTCCGCCTCGTTGCCTTCCCTCAACAGATTTTTGGACGATAGTTGTCCTTTATTACTCGGCCAGTTTGTGAATTGCTGTGCCCCTGAGCTCCATTTTTCAACTCGTTTTTGGTGAGCTGACCGCAAGTCCAAAATTTTGGTTCAGGACCTATACTGGTTCCCGGTGGGTGGCTGAGAATTTGGTTAATTCTTCTTCCTGCCGGGAAATTACAGTGATATGTGCCCGTCCAAATGGCTAACAGCTACTCTCTCATTGGTTCTCCCTCTTCCCTTTCATCCTCTGCCAAATTGGCAACCTGTGTGAACCAAGAGGTTAAAGCGGCTGTCTCTCCAAGTTGGGGTGTTGATAGTAAAGCAGACGGAAAGTCAAACCGGAGCACCAGGAGAGGGACTATTCGTTGAGTTTTAGAAACCTTTCGTATTCACAGTGTGTCCGTTCTCTAGGTTTCCCGCACATGTTATAGCTGTAGTAATATTCCCTTCAACCTGGAGAGTTCGGACCCATGGAATGGGTGCCATGCATTATTGCTTTAAAGGGTCTGCATTTGCTCACCCAATCTCACCAATCGTCTCAGTCCCAAGTGTCCCTCCTTATGCCACATCCAGCTGTCGTTGTAGATAGGGTCATTCCAGCTTTCATCAGAGACCCTGAAGGAATTGTAAAGAATTTCCCAGTTTTTTTGTTTTGTTTTTGAAATTCCTTTTTATAGTGGGTTTGAGCAGATTCTCGCTGCCATGTTTATGCCAGTCTAGACACACTTGATTCCCTTACGGAGACATATCAATACATAGGTTTTAAGATTCTTACTCGTCAGATATATTCCTCTGCGGGAAATATGGGGTTTTGAGTCCCTTTCACTGAAGAACGTGTAGATTTTGTCTATTCCATAGTTGGTTTTTGGAACGGTACCTGTGCTTATATCAAACTCTGGTTTTATGCATCACCCCACCTCTCCTTCCCCCTTAAGCAGGCAAAAGAGTGTTTTCTAAATGTGAGACTCTGTTCTCTTTCCTAACTCAGTTCAAGTGTAGCCATGTTTACAGGATCTTCATAAGTGATATCTTATGATAAGTTTCTTTTTCTCTGTGACTTATTTCACTTAGAATCATCGTACCTGAATCCACCCATTTTGCTGCTACTGGTCTTATGACATTGATTTCATGGCTGAGGGATATTCCATCGTACGTAGGTAACACAGTTTTTTGAACCATTTTTATATTTACAGGGATATTTAAGGTGTACCCAAGTTGAGGTCCTTGTAAGCAGTGCAGCCCTAAATTTTGGGGTGGCTCTGTCTTATTGATTTTCAGTTTTCCCAAGGTACATTCCCTAGACTGGAAGTGCCCTTGGCTCTGTAGCTCTGTTGTTTACTTGTTTTTGGGAACACTGTGCACTCCTCCAGAGAGGCAGTTGGCAATTTACCTCCCGCCCATCAGCATAACAAGGCTCCCTGTTCTCCAGGGCCTGTCTTGCCTTTCTGGTTTTTACACATTTTGTGGATGTCCCTTTTGACCGGTGGGAAGTGATACTTCTTTGTAGTGCAGATTTGCATTGCCCGCTTGCTTGCTTGCTTGGCCAAAAAGGGCGTATTCGTTTTCTCCTGAATATATTCAGGAGAAAACGCATACGCCCTTTTTGGCCAAGTGCATCATTGTCGAAGTTGTGCCCCTCTTCCTGTGCTTTAAAGGCGATTCCAACGTACCTCTTGAAATATGTTTCCTGCTATTCTGCCTCGCTTTCAAGTCTGCCTCGTTGCCTTCCCTCAACAGATTTTTGGACGATAGATGTCCTTTATTCCTCGGCCAGTTTGTGAATTGCTGTGCCCCTGAGCTCCATTTTTCAACTCGTTTTTGGTGAGCTGACCGCAAGTCCAAAATTTTGGTTCAGGACCTATACTGGTTCCCGGTGGGGGGCTGAGACTTTGGTTAATTCTTCTTCCTGCCGGGAAATTAGAGTGACATGTGCCCGTCCAAATGCCTAACAGCTACTCTCTCATTGGTTCTCCCTCTTCCCTTTCATCCTCTGCCAAATTGGCAACCTGTGCGAACCAGGAGGTTAAAGGGGCTGTGTCTTCAAGTTGGGAGACTGATAATAAAGCAGTTGGAAAGTCAAACCGGTGCACCAGGAGTGGGTCTATTCTTTGAGTTTTAGAAACCTTTTGTATTCAGAGTGTGTCCGTTCTCTAGGTTTCCCGTACATGTTATAGCTGTAGTAATCGTTCCTTCAACCTGGATAGTTGGGACCCATGGAATGGGTGCCACATATTATTGTTTTAAAGTGTCTGCATTTGCTCACCCAATCTCACCAATCCTCTCAGTCCCAAGTGTCCAGCCTTATGCCACATCCAGCTGTCGTTGTTGATAGGGTCATTCCAGGTTTCATCAGAGACCCTGAAGGAATTGTAAAGAATTTCCCTGTTTTTTGTTTTGTTTTTGAAATTCCTTTTCTAGTTGGTTTGAGCTGATTCTCGCTGCCATGTTTATGCCAGTCTAGACACACTTGATTCCCTTACGGAGACATATCAATACATAGGTTTTAAGATTCTTACTCGTCAGATATATTCCTCTGCGGGAAATATGGGGTTTTGAGTCCCTTTCACTGAAGAACGTGTAGATTTTGTCTATTCCATAGTTGGTTTTTGGAACGGTACCTGTGCTTATATCAAACTCTGGTTTTATGCATCACCCCACCTCTCCTTCCCCCTTAAGCAGGCAAAAGAGTGTTTTCTAAATGTGAGACTCTGTTCTCTTTCCTAACTCAGTTCAAGTGTAGCCATGTTTACAGGATCTTCATAAGTGATATCTTATGATAAGTTTCTTTTTCTGTGTGACTTATTTCACTTAGAATCATCGTACCTGAATCCACCCATTTTGCTGCTACTGGTCTTATGACATTGATTTCATGGCTGAGGGATATTCCATCGTACGTAGGTAACACAGTTTTTTGAACCATTTTTATATTTACAGGGATATTTAAGGTGTACCCAAGTTGAGGTCCTTGTAAGCAGTGCAGCCCTAAATTTTGGGGTGGCTCTGTCTTATTGATTTTCAGTTTTCCCAAGGTACATTCCCTAGACTGGAAGTGCCCTTGGCTCTGTAGCTCTGTTGTTTACTTGTTTTTGGGAACACTGTGCACTCCTCCAGAGAGGCAGTTGGCAATTTACCTCCCGCCCATCAGCATAACAAGGCTCCCTGTTCTCCAGGGCCTGTCTTGCCTTTCTGGTTTTTACACATTTTGTGGATGTCCCTTTTGACCGGTGGGAAGTGATACTTCTTTGTAGTGCAGATTTGCATTGCCCGCTTGCTTGCTTGCTTGGCCAAAAAGGGCGTATTCGTTTTCTCCTGAATATATTCAGGAGAAAACGCATACGCCCTTTTTGGCCAAGTGCATCATTGTCGAAGTTGTGCCCCTCTTCCTGTGCTTTAAAGGCGATTCCAACGTACCTCTTGAAATCTGTTTCCTGCTATTCTGCCTCGCTTTCAAGTCTGCCTCGTTGCCTTCCCTCAACAGATTTTTGGACGATAGTTGTCCTTTATTACTCGGCCAGTTTGTGAATTGCTGTGCCCCTGAGCTCCATTTTTCAACTCGTTTTTGGTGAGCTGACCGCAAGTCCAAAATTTTGGTTCAGGACCTATACTGGTTCCCGGTGGGGGGCTGAGACTTTGGTTAATTCTTCTTCCTGCCGGGAAAGTACAGTGATATGTGCCCGTCCAAATGCCTAACAGCTACTCTCTCATTGGTTCTCCCTCTTCCCTTTCCTCCTCTGCCAAATTGGCAACCTGTGCGAACCAGGAGGTTAAAGGGGCTGTCTCTCCAAGCTGGGAGGTGGATAGTAAAGCAGATGGAATGTCAAACCGGAACACCAGGAGAGGGACTATTCGTTGAGTTTTAGAAACCTTTCGTATTCACAGTGTGTCCGTTATCTAGGTTTCCCGAACATGTTATAACTGTAGTAATATTCCCTTCAACCTGGAGAGTTGGGACCCATGGAATGGGTGCCATGCATTATTGCTTTATAGGGTCTGCATTTGCTCACCCAATCTCACCAATCATCTCAGTCCCAAGTGTCCCTCCTTATGCCACATCCAGCTGTCATTGTAGATAGGGTCATTCCAGGTTTCATCAGAGACCCTGAAGGAATTGTAAAGAATTTCCCAGTTTTTTTGTTTTGTTTTTGAAATTCCTTTTTATACTGGGTTTGAGCTGATTCTCGCTGCCATGTTTATGCCAGTCTAGACACACTTGATTCCCTTATGGAGACATATCAATACATAGGTTTTAAGATTCTTACTAGTCAGATATATTCCTCTGCGGGAAATATGGGGTTTTGAGTCCCTTTCACTGAGGAAGGTGTAGGTCTTGTCTATTCCATAGTTGGTTTTTGGAACGGTACCTGTGCTTATATCAAACTCTGGTTTTATGCATCTCCATACCTCTCCTTCCCCCTTAAGCAGGCATAGGAGTGTTTTCTAAATGTGAGACAATGTCCTCTTTCCTAACTCAGTTCAAGTGTAGCCATGTTTACAGGATCTTCATAAGTGATATCTTATGATAAGTTTCTTTTTCTGTGTGACTTATTTCACTTAGAATCATCGTACCTGAATCCACCCATTTTGCTGCTACTGGTCTTATGACATTGATTTCATGGCTGAGGGATATTACATCGTACGTAAGTACCACAATTTTTTGAACCATTTTTATATTTCCTGGGATATTTAAGGTGTACCCAAGTTGAGGTCCTTGTAAGCAGTGCAGCCCTAAATTTTGGGGTGGCTCTGTCTTATTGATTTTCAGTTTTCCCAAGGTATATTCCCTAGACTGGAAGTGCCCTTGGCTCTGTACCTCTGTTCTTTACTTGTTTTAGGGAACACAATGCACTCCTCCAGAGAGGCAGTTGGCAATTTACATCCCGCCCATCAGCATAACAAGGCTCCCTGTTCTCCAGAGCCTGTCTTGCCTTTCTGGTTTTTACACATTTTGTGGATGTCCCTTTTGACTGGTGGGAAGTGATACTTCTTTGTAGTGCAGATATGCATTGCCCGCTTGCTTGCTTGGCCAAAAAGGGCGTATGCGTTTTCTCCTGAATATATTCAGGAGAAAACGCATACGCCCTTTTTGGCCAAGTGCATCATTGTCGAAGTTGTGCCCCTCTTCCTGTGCTTTAAACGCGATTCCAACGTACCTCTTGAAATCTGTTTCCTGCTATTCTGCCTGCCTTTCAAATACGCCTCGTTTCCTTCCCTCAACAGATTTTTGGACGAGAGTTGTCCTTTATTATTCTGCCAGTTTTTGAATTGCTGTGCCCCTGAGCTCCATTTTTCAACTCGTTTTTTGTGAGCTGAACGCAAGTCCAAAATTTTGGTTCAGGACCTATACTGGTTCCCGGTGGGTGCCTGAGACTTTTGTTAATTCTTCTTCCTGCCGGGAAATTCGAGTGACATGTGCCCGTCCAAATGCCTAACAGCTACTCTCTCATTGGTTCTCCCTCTTCCCTTTCATCCTCTGCCAAATTGGCAACCTGTGCGAACCAGGAGGTTAAAGGGGCTGTCTCTTCAAGTTGGGAGACTGATAATAAAGCAGTTGGAAAGTCAAACCGGTGCACCAGGAGTGGGTCTATTCTTTGAGTTTTAGAAACCTTTTGTATTCAGAGTGTGTCCGTTCTCTAGGTTTCCCGTACATGTTATAGCTGTAGTAATCGTTCCTTCAACCTGGATAGTTGGGACCCATGGAATGGGTGCCACATATTATTGTTTTAAAGTGTCTGCATTTGCTCACCCAATCTCACCAATCCTCTCAGTCCCAAGTGTCCAGCCTTATGCCACATCCAGCTGTCGTTGTTGATAGGGTCATTCCAGGTTTCATCAGAGACCCTGAAGGAATTGTAAAGAATTTCCCTGTTTTTTGTTTTGTTTTTGAAATTCCTTTTCTAGTTGGTTTGAGCTGATTCTCGCTGCCATGTTTATGCCAGTCTAGACACACTTGATTCCCTTACGGAGACATATCAATACATAGGTTTTAAGATTCTTACTCGTCAGATATATTCCTCTGCGGGAAATATGGGGTTTTGAGTCCCTTTCACTGAAGAACGTGTAGATTTTGTCTATTCCATAGTTGGTTTTTGGAACGGTACCTGTGCTTATATCAAACTCTGGTTTTATGCATCACCCCACCTCTCCTTCCCCCTTAAGCAGGCAAAAGAGTGTTTTCTAAATGTGAGACTCTGTTCTCTTTCCTAACTCAGTTCAAGTGTAGCCATGTTTACAGGATCTTCATAAGTGATATCTTATGATAAGTTTCTTTTTCTGTGTGACTTATTTCACTTAGAATCATCGTACCTGAATCCACCCATTTTGCTGCTACTGGTCTTATGACATTGATTTCATGGCTGAGGGATATTCCATCGTACGTAGGTAACACAGTTTTTTGAACCATTTTTATATTTACAGGGATATTTAAGGTGTACCCAAGTTGAGGTCCTTGTAAGCAGTGCAGCCCTAAATTTTGGGGTGGCTCTGTCTTATTGATTTTCAGTTTTCCCAAGGTACATTCCCTAGACTGGAAGTGCCCTTGGCTCTGTAGCTCTGTTGTTTACTTGTTTTTGGGAACACTGTGCACTCCTCCAGAGAGGCAGTTGGCAATTTACCTCCCGCCCATCAGCATAACAAGGCTCCCTGTTCTCCAGGGCCTGTCTTGCCTTTCTGGTTTTTACACATTTTGTGGATGTCCCTTTTGACCGGTGGGAAGTGATACTTCTTTGTAGTGCAGATTTGCATTGCCCGCTTGCTTGCTTGCTTGGCCAAAAAGGGCGTATTCGTTTTCTCCTGAATATATTCAGGAGAAAACGCATACGCCCTTTTTGGCCAAGTGCATCATTGTCGAAGTTGTGCCCCTCTTCCTGTGCTTTAAAGGCGATTCCAACGTACCTCTTGAAATCTGTTTCCTGCTATTCTGCCTCGCTTTCAAGTCTGCCTCGTTGCCTTCCCTCAACAGATTTTTGGACGATAGTTGTCCTTTATTACTCGGCCAGTTTGTGAATTGCTGTGCCCCTGAGCTCCATTTTTCAACTCGTTTTTGGTGAGCTGACCGCAAGTCCAAAATTTTGGTTCAGGACCTATACTGGTTCCCGGTGGGGGGCTGAGACTTTGGTTAATTCTTCTTCCTGCCGGGAAAGTACAGTGATATGTGCCCGTCCAAATGCCTAACAGCTACTCTCTCATTGGTTCTCCCTCTTCCCTTTCCTCCTCTGCCAAATTGGCAACCTGTGCGAACCAGGAGGTTAAAGGGGCTGTCTCTCCAAGCTGGGAGGTGGATAGTAAAGCAGATGGAATGTCAAACCGGAACACCAGGAGAGGGACTATTCGTTGAGTTTTAGAAACCTTTCGTATTCACAGTGTGTCCGTTATCTAGGTTTCCCGAACATGTTATAACTGTAGTAATATTCCCTTCAACCTGGAGAGTTGGGACCCATGGAATGGGTGCCATGCATTATTGCTTTATAGGGTCTGCATTTGCTCACCCAATCTCACCAATCATCTCAGTCCCAAGTGTCCCTCCTTATGCCACATCCAGCTGTCGTTGTAGATAGGGTCATTCCAGCTTTCATCAGAGACCCTGAAGGAATTGTAAAGAATTTCCCAGTTTTTTTGTTTTGTTTTTGAAATTCCTTTTTATACTGGGTTTGAGCTGATTCTCGCTGCCATGTTAATGCCAGTCTAGACACACTTGATTCCTTTATGGAGACATATCAATACATAGGTTTTAAGATTCTTACTAGTCAGATATATTCCTCTGCGGGAAATATGGGGTTTTGAGTCCCTTTCACTGAGGAAGGTGTAGGTCTTCTCTATTCCATAGTTGGTTTTTGGAACGGTACCTGTGCTTATATCAAACTCTGGTTTTATGCATCTCCCTACCTCTCCTTCCCCCTTAAGCAGGCATAGGAGTGTTTTCTAAATGTGAGACAATGTCCTCTTTCCTAACTCTGTTCAAGTGTAACCATGTTTACAGGATCTTCATAAGTGATATCTTATGATAAGTTTCTTTTTCTGTGTGACTTATTTCACTTAGAATCATCGTACCTGAATCCACCCATTTTGCTGCTACTGGTCTTATGACATTGATTTCATGGCTGAGGGATATTACATCGTACGTAAGTACCACAATTTTTTGAACCATTTTTATATTTCCTGGGATATTTAAGGTGTACCCAAGTTGAGGTCCTTGTAAGCAGTGCAGCCCTAAATTTTTGAGTGGCTCTGTCTTATTGATTTTCAGTTTTCCCAAGGTATATTCCCTAGACTAGAAGTGCCCTTGGCTCTGTACCTCTGTTCTTTACTTGTTTTAGGGAACACAATACACTCCTCCAGAGAGGCAGTTGGCAATTTACATCCCGCCCATCAGCATAACAAGGCTCCCTGTTCTCCAGAGCCTGTCTTGCCTTTCTGGTTTTTACATATTTTGTGGATGTCCCTTTTGACTGGTGGGAAGTGATACTTCTTTGTAGTGCAGATATGCATTGCCCGCTTGCTTGCTTGGCCAAAAAGGGCGTATGCATTTTCTCCTGAATATATTCAGGAGAAAACGCATATGCCCTTTTTGGCCAAGTGCATCATTGTCGAAGTTGTGCCCCTCTTCCTGTGCTTTAAACGCGATTCCAACGTACCTCTTGAAATCTGTTTCCTGCTATTCTGCCTGCCTTTCAAATACGCCTCGTTTCCTTCCCTCAACAGATTTTTGGACGAGAGTTGTCCTTTATTATTCTGCCAGTTTTTGAATTGCTGTGCCCCTGAGCTCCATTTTTCAACTCGTTTTTTGTGAGCTGAACGCAAGTCCAAAATTTTGGTTCAGGACCTATACTGGTTCCCGGTGGGTGCCTGAGACTTTTGTTAATTCTTCTTCCTGCCGGGAAATTCGAGTGACATGTGCCCGTCCAAATGCCTAACAGCTACTCTCTCATTGGTTCTCCCTCTTCCCTTTCATCCTCTGCCAAATTGGCAACCTGTGCGAACCAGGAGGTTAAAGGGGCTGTCTCTTCAAGTTGGGAGACTGATAATAAAGCAGTTGGAAAGTCAAACCGGTGCACCAGGAGTGGGTCTATTCTTTGAGTTTTAGAAACCTTTTGTATTCAGAGTGTGTCCGTTCTCTAGGTTTCCCGTACATGTTATAGCTGTAGTAATCGTTCCTTCAACCTGGATAGTTGGGACCCATGGAATGGGTGCCACATATTATTGTTTTAAAGTGTCTGCATTTGCTCACCCAATCTCACCAATCCTCTCAGTCCCAAGTGTCCAGCCTTATGCCACATCCAGCTGTCGTTGTTGATAGGGTCATTCCAGGTTTCATCAGAGACCCTGAAGGAATTGTGTAGAATTTCCCAGTTTTTTTGTTTTGTTTTTGAAATTCCTTTTTATAGTGTGTTTGAGCTGATTTTCGCTGCCATGTTTATGCCAGTCTAGACACACTTGATTCCCTTACGGAGACATATCAATACATAGGTTTTAAGATTCTTACTAGTCAGATATTTTCCTCTGCGGGAAATATGGGGTTTTGAGTCCCTTTCACTGAGGACGGTGTAGGTCTTGTCTATTGCATAGTTGGTTTTTGGAACGGTACCTGTGCTTATATCAAACTCTGGTTTTATGCATCACCCCACCTCTCCTTCCCCCTTAAGCAGGTATAAGAGTGTTTTCTAAATGTGAGACACTGTTCTCTTTCCTAACTCAGTTCAAGTGTAGCCATGTTTACAGGATCTTCATAAGTGATATCTTATGATAAGTTTCTTTTTCTGTGTGACTTATTTCACTTAGAATCATCGTACCTGAATCCACCCATTTTGCTGCTACTGGTCTTATGACATTGATTTCATGGCTGAGGGATATTCCATCGTACGTAAGTACCACAATTTTTTGAACCATGTTTATATTTTCTGGGATACTTAAGGTGTATCCAAGTTGAGGTCCTTGTATGCAGTGCAGCCCTAAATTTTGGGGTGGCTCTGTCTTATTGATTTTCAGTTTTCCCAAGGTATATTCCCTAGACTGGTAGTGCCCTTGGCTCTGTAGCTCTGTTCTTTACTTGTTTTAGGGAACAGAATGCACTCCTCCAGAGAGGCAGTTGGCAATTTACATCCCGCCCATCAGCATAACAAGGCTCCCTGTTCTCCAGGGCCTGTCTTGCCTTTCTTGTTCTTACACATTTTGTGGATGTCCCTTTTGACCGGTGGGAAGTGATACTTCTTTGTAGTGCAGATTTGCATTGCCCGCTTGCTTGCTTGGCCAAAAAGGGCGTATGCGTTTTCTCCTGAATATATTCAGGAGAAAACGCATACGCCCTTTTTGGCCAAGTGCATCATTGTCGAAGTTGTGCCCCTCTTCCTGTGCTTTAAAGGCGATTCCAACGTACCTCTTGAAATCTGTTTCCTGCTATTCTGCCTCGCTTTCAAGTCCGCCTCGTTGCCTTCCCTCAACAGATTTTTGGACGATAGTTGTCCTTTATTACTCGGCCAGTTTGTGAATTGCTGTGCCCCTGAGCTCCATTTTTCAACTCGTTTTTGGTGAGCTGACCGCAAGTCCAAAATTTTGGTTCAGGACCTATACTGGTTCCCGGTGGGTGGCTGAGAATTTGCTTAATTCTTCTTCCTGCCGGGAAATTACAGTGATATGTGCCCGTCCAAATGCCTAACATCTACTCTCTCATTGGTTCTCCCTCTTCCCTTTCATCCTCTGCCAAATTGGCAACCTGTGCGAACCAAGAGGTTAAAGGGGCTGTCTCTCCAAGTTGGGAGGTTGATAGTAAAGCCGACGGAAAGTCAAACCGGAGCACCGGGAGAGGGACTATTCGTTGAGCTTTAGAAACCTTTCGTATTCACAGTGTGTCCGTTCTCTAGGTTTCCCGCACATGTTATAGCTGTAGTAATATTCCCTTCAACCTGGAGAGTTCGGACCCATGGAATGGGTGCCATGCATTATTGCTTTAAAGGGTCTGCATTTGCTCACCCAATCTCACCAATCATCTCAGTCCCAAGTGTCCCTCCTTATGCCACATCCAGCTGTCGTTGTAGATAGGGTCATTCCAGGTTTCATCAGAGACCCTGAAGGAATTGTAAAGAATTTCCCAGTTTTTTTTGTTTTGTTTTTGAAATTCCTTTTTATAGTGGGTTTGAGCTGATTCTCGCTGCCATGTTTATGCCAGTCTAGACACACTTGATTCCCTTACGGAGACATATCAATACATAGGTTTTAAGATTCTTACTAGTCAGATATTTTCCTCTGCGGGAAATATGGGGTTTTGAGTCCCTTTCACTGAGGACGGTGTAGTTCTTGTCTATTCCATAGTTGGTTTTTGGAACGGTACCTGTGCTTATATCAAACTCTGGTTTTATGCATCACCCCACCTCTCCTTCCCCCTTAAGCATGTATAAGAGTGTTTTCTAAATGTGAGACACTGTTCTCTTTCCTAACTCAGTTCAAGTGTAGCCATGTTTACAGGATCTTCATAAGTGATATCTTATGATAAGTTTCTTTTTCTGTGTGACTTATTTCACTTAGAATCATCGTACCTGAATCCACCCATTTTGCTGCTACTGCTCTTATGACATTGATTTCATGGCTGAGGGATATTCCATCGTACGTAAGAACCACAATTTTTTGAACCATGTTTATATTTTCTGGGATACTTAAGGTGTATCCAAGTTGAGGTCCTTGTATGCAGTGCAGCCCTAAATATTGGGGTGGCTCTGTCTTATTGATTTTCAGTTTTCCCAAGGTATATTCCCTAGACTGGTAGTGCCCTTGGCTCTGTAGCTCTGTTCTTTACTTGTTTTAGGGAACAGAATGCACTCCTCCAGAGAGGCAGTTGGCAATTTACATCCCGCGCATCAGCATAACAAGGCTCCCTGTTCTCCAGGGCCTGTCTTGCCTTTCTTGTTCTTACACATTTTGTGGATGTCCGTTTTGACCGGTGGGAAGTGATACTTCTTTGTAGTGCAGATTTGCATTGCCCGCTTGCTTGCTTGGCCAAAAAGGGCGTATGCGTTTTCTCCTGAATATATTCAGGAGAAAACGCATACGCCCTTTTTGGCCAAGTGCATCATTGTCGAAGTTGTGCCCCTCTTCCTGTGCTTTAAAGGCGATTCCAACGTACCTCTTGAAATCTGTTTCCTGCTATTCTGTCTCGCTTTCAAGTCCGCCTCGTTGCCTTCCCTCAACAGATTTTTGGACGATAGTTGTCCTTTATTACTCGGCCAGTTTGTGAATTGCTGTGCCCCTGAGCTCCATTTTTCAACTCGTTTTTGGTGAGCTGACCGCAAGTCCAAAATTTTGGTTCAGGACCTATACTGGTTCCCGGTGGGTGGCTGAGAATTTGGTTAATTCTTCTTCCTGCCGGGAAATTACAGTGATATGTGCCCGTCCAAATGGCTAACAGCTACTCTCTCATTGGTTCTCCCTCTTCCCTTTCATCCTCTGCCAAATTGGCAACCTGTGTGAACCAAGAGGTTAAAGCGGCTGTCTCTCCAAGTTGGGGTGTTGATAGTAAAGCAGACGGAAAGTCAAACCGGAGCACCAGGAGAGGGACTATTCGTTGAGTTTTAGAAACCTTTCGTATTCACAGTGTGTCCGTTCTCTAGGTTTCCCGCACATGTTATAGCTGTAGTAATATTCCCTTCAACCTGGAGAGTTCGGACCCATGGAATGGGTGCCATGCATTATTGCTTTAAAGGGTCTGCATTTGCTCACCCAATCTCACCAATCGTCTCAGTCCCAAGTGTCCCTCCTTATGCCACATCCAGCTGGCGTTGTAGATAGGGTCATTCCAGCTTTCATCAGAGACCCTGAAGGAATTGTAAAGAATTTCCCAGTTTTTTTGTTTTGTTTTTGAAATTCCTTTTTATAGTGGGTTTGAGCTGATTCTCGTTGCCATGTTTATGCCAGTCTAGACACACTTGATTCCCTTATGGAGACATATCAATACATAGGTTTTAAATTCTTAATAGTCAGATATATTCCTCTGTGGGAAATATGGGGTTTTGAGTCCCTTTCACTGAGAAAGGTGTAGGTCTTGTCTATTCCATAGTTGGTTTTGGAACGGTACCTGTGCTTATATCAAACTCTGGTTTTATGCATCACCCCACCTCTCCTTCCCCCTTAAGCAGGCATAAGAGTGTTTTCTAAATGTGAGACACTGTTCTCTTTCCTAACTCAGTTCAAGTGTAGCCATGTTTACAGGATCTTCATAATTGATATCTTATGATAAGTTTCTTTTTCTGTGTGACTTATTTCACTTAGAATCATCGTACCTGAATCCACCCATTTTGCTGCTACTGGTCTTATGACATTGATTTCATGGCTGAGGGATATTCCATCGTATGTAAGTACCACAATTTTTTGAACCATGTTTATATTTTCTGGGATACTTAAGGTGTATCCAAGTTGAGGTCCTTGTATGCAGTGCAGCCCTAAATTTTGGGGTGGCTCTGTTTTATTGATTTTCAGTTTTCCCAAGGTATATTCCCTAGACTGGTAGTGCCCTTGGCTCTGTAGCTCTCTTCTTTACTTGTTTTAGGGAACAGAATGCACTCCTCCAGAGAGGCAGTTGGCAATTTACATCCCGCCCATCAGCATAACAAGGCTCCCAGTTCTCCAGGGCCTGTCTTGCCTTTCTTGTTCTTACACATTTTGTGGATGTCCCTTTTGACCGGTGGGAAGTGATACTTCATTGTAGTGCAGATTTGCATACGCCCTATTTGGCCAAGTGCATCATTGTCGAAGTTGTGCCCCTCTTCCTGTGCTTTAAAGGCGATTCCAACGTACCTCTTGAAATCTGTTTCCTGCTATTCTGCCTCGCTTTCAAGTCCGCCTCGTTGCCTTCCCTCAACAGATTTTTGGACGATAGTTGTCCTTTATTACTCGGCCAGTTTGTGAATTGCTGTGCCCCTGAGCTCCATTTTTCAACTCATTTTTTTTTTTTTTTTTTTTTTTTGCGATACGCGGGCCTCTCACTGTTGTGGCCTCTCCCGTTGCGGAGCACAGGCTCTGGATGTGCAGGCTCAGCGGCCATGGCTCACGGGCCCAGCCGCTCCGCGGCATATGGGATCCTCCCAGACCGGGGCACGAACCCGTATCCCCTGCATCAGCAGGCGGACTCTCAACCACTGCGCCACCAGGGAGGCCCTTTCAACTCATTTTTGGTGAGCTGACCGCAAGTCCAAAATTTTGGTTCAGGACCTATACTGGTTCCCGGTGGGTGGCTGAGAATTTGGTTAATTCTTCTTCCTGCCGGGAAATTACAGTGATATATGCCCGTCCAAATGCCTAACAGCTACTCTCTCATTGGTTCTCCCTCTTCCCTTTCATCCTCTGCCAAATTGGCAACCTGTGCGAACCAAGAGGTTAAAGGGGCTGTCTCTCCAAGTTGGGAGGTCGATAGTAAAGCAGACGGAAAGTCAAACCGGAGCACCAGGAGAGGGACTATTCGTTGAGTTTTAGAAACCTTCCGTATTCACAGTGTGTCCGTTCTCTAGGTTTCCCGCACATGTTATAGCTGTAGTAATATTCCCTTCAACCTGGAGAGTTCGGACCCATGGAATGGGTGCCATGCATTATTGCTTTAATGGGTCTGCATTTGCTCGCCAAATCTCACCAATCGTCTCAGTCCCAAGTGTCCCTCCTTATGCCACATCCAGCTGTCATTGTAGATAGGGTCATTCCAGCTTTCATCAGAGACCCTGAAGGAATTGTAAAGAATTTCCCAGTTTTTTTGTTTTGTTTTTGAAATTCCTTTTTATAGTGGGTTTGAGCTGATTCTCGCTGCCATGTTTATGCCAGTCTAGACACACTTGATTCCCTTACGGAGACATATCAATACATAGGTTTTAAGATTCTTACTAGTCAGATATTTTCCTCTGCGGGAAATATGGGGTTTTGAGTCCCTTTCACTGAGGACGGTGTAGGTCTTGTCTATTCCATAGTTGGTTTTTGGAACGGTACCTGTGCTTATATCAAACTCTGGTTTTATGCATCACCCCACCTCTCCTTCCCCCTTAAGCAGGTATAAGAGTGTTTTCTAAATGTGAGACACTGTTCTCTTTCCTAACTCAGTTCAAGTGTAGCCATGTTTACAGCATCTTCATAAGTGATATCTTATGATAAGTTTCTTTTTCTGTGTGACTTATTTCACTTAGAATCATCGTACCTGAATCCACACATTTTGCTGCTACTGGTCTTATGACATTGATTTCATGGCTGAGGGATATTCCATCGTACGTAAGTACCACAATTTTTTGAACCATGTTTATATTTTCTGAGATATTTAAGGTGTATCCAAGTTGAGGTCCTTGTATGCAGTGCAGCCCTAAATTTTTGGGTGGCTTTGTCTTATTTATTTTCAGTTTTCACAAGGTATATTCCCTAGACTGGTAGTGCCCTTGGCTCTGTAGCTCTGTTCTTTACTTGTTTTAGGGAACAGAATGCACTCCTCCAGAGAGGCAGTTGGCAATTTACATCCCGCCCATCAGCATAACAAGGTTCCCTGTTCTCCAGGGCCTGTCTTGCCATTCTTGTTCTTACACATTTTGTGGATGTCCGTTTTGACCGGTGGGAAGTGATACTTCTTTGTAGTGCAGATTTGCATTGCCCGCTTGCTTGCTTGGCCAAAAAGGGCGTATGCGTTTTCTCCTGAATATATTCAGGAGAAAACGCATACGCCCTTTTTGGCCAAGTGCATCATTGTCGAAGTTGTGCCCCTCTTCCTGTGCTTTAAAGGCGATTCCAACGTACCTCTTGAAATCTGTTTCCTGCTATTCTGCCTCGCTTTCAAGTCCGCCTCGTTGCCCTCCCTCAACATATTTTTGGACGCTAGTTGTCCTTTATTACTCGGCCAGTTTGTGAATTGCTGTGCCCCTGAGCTCCATTTTTCAACTCGTTTTTGGTGAGCTGACCGCAAGTCCAAAATTTTGGTTCAGGACCTATACTGGTTCCCGGTGGGTGGCTGAGAATTTGGTTAATTCTTCTTCCTGCCGGGAAATTACAGTGATATGTGCCCGTCCAAATGCCTAACAGCTACTCTCTCATTGGTTCTCCCTCTTCCCTTTCATCCTCTGCCAAATTGGCAACCTGTGCGAACCAAGAAGTTAAAGGGGCCGTCTCTCCAAGTTGGGAGGTTGATAGTAAAGCAGACGGAAAGTCAAACCGGAGCACCAGGAGAGGGACTATGCGTTGAGTTTTAGAAACCTTTCGTATTCAGAGTGTGTCCGTTCCCTAGGTTTCCCGCACATGTTATAGCTGTAGTAATATTCCCTTCTACCTGGAGAGTTCGGACCCATGGAATGGGTGCCATGCATTATTGCTTTAAAGGGTCTGCATTTGCTCACCCAATCTCACCAATCGTCTCAGTCCCAAGTGTCCCTCCTTATGCCACATTCAGCTGTCATTGTAGATAGGGTCATTCCAGCTTTCATCAGAGACCCTGAAGGAATTGTAAAGAATTTCCCAGTTTTTTTGTTTTGTTTTTGAAATTCCTTTTTATAGTGGGTTTGAGCTGATTCTCGCTGCCATGTTTATGCCAGTCTAGACACACTTGATTCCCTTACGGAGACATATCAATACATAGGTTTTAAGATTCTTACTAGTCAGATACTTTCCTCTGCGGGAAATATGGGGTTTTGAGTCCCTTTCACTGAGGACGGTGTAGGTCTTGTCTATTCCATAGTTGGTTTTTGGAACGGTACCTGTGCTTATATCAAACTCTGGTTTTATGCATCACCCCACCTCTCCTTCCCCCTTAAGCATGTATAAGAGTGTTTTCTAAATGTGAGACACTGTTCTCTTTCCTAACTCAGTTCAAGTGTAGCCATGTTTACAGGATCTTCATAAGTGATATCTTATGATAAGTTTCTTTTTCTGTGTGACTTATTTCACTTAGAATCATCGTACCTGAATCCACCCATTTTGCTGCTACTGGTCTTATGACATTGATTTCATGGCTGAGGGATATTCCATCGTACGTAAGTACCAGTATTTTTTGAAGCATGTTTATATTTTCTGGGATACTTAAGGTGTATCCAAGTTGAGGTCCTTGTATGCAGTGCAGCCCTGAAATTTGGGGTGGCTCTGTCTTATTGATTTTCAGTTTTCCCAAGGTATATTCCCTAGACTGGTAGTGCCCTTGGCTCTGTAGCTCTGTTCTTTACTTGTTTTAGGGAACAGAATGCACTCCTCCAGAGAGGCAGTTGGCAATTTACATCCCGCCCATCAGCATAACAAGGCTCCCTGTTCTCCAGGGCCTGTCTTGCCTTTCTTGTTCTTACACATTTTGTGGATGTCCCTTTTGACCGGTGGGAAGTGATACTTCTTTGTAGTGCAGATTTGCATTGCCCGCTTGCTTGCTTGGCCAAAAAGGGCGTATGCGTTTTCTCCTGAATATATTCAGGAGAAAACGCATACGCCCTTTTTGGCCAAGTGCATCATTGTCGAAGTTGTGCCCCTCTTCCTGTTCTTTAAAGGCCATTCCAACGTACCTCTTGAAATCTGTTTCCTGCTATTCTGCCTCGCTTTCAAGTCTTCCTCATTGCCTTCCCTCAACAGATTTTTGGACGATAGTTGTCCTTTATTACTCGTCCAGTTTGTGAATTGCTGTGCCCCTGAGCTCCATTTTTCAACTCGTTTTTGGTGAGCTGACCGCAAGTCCAAAATTTTGGTTCAGGATCTATACTGGTTCCCGGGGGGTGGCTGAGAATTTGGTTAATTCTTCTTCCTGCCGGGAAATTACAGTGATATGTGCCCGTCCAAATGCCTAACAGCTACTCTCTCATTGGTTCTCCCTCTTCCCTTTCATCCTCTGCCAAATTGGCAACCTGTGTGAACCAAGAGGTTAAAGGGGCTGTCTCTCCAAGTTGGGAGGTTGATAGTAAAGCAGACGGAAAGTCAAACCGGAGCACCAGGAGAGGGACTATTCGTTGAGTTTTAGAAACCTTTCGTATTCACAGTGTGTCCGTTCTCTAGGTTTCCCGCACATGTTATAGCTGTAGTAATATTCCCTTCAACCTGGAGAGTTCGGACCCATGGAATGGGTGCCATGCATTATTGCTTTAAAGGGTCTGCATTTGCTCACCCAATCTCACCAATCATCTCAGTCCCAAGTGTCCAGCCTTATGCCACATCCAGCTGTCGTTGTAGATAGGGTCATTCCAGCTTTCATCAGAGACCCTGAAGGAATTGTAAAGAATTTCCCAGTTTTTTTGTTTTGTTTTTGAAATTCCTTTTTATAGTGGGTTTGAGCTGATTCTCGCTGCCATGTTTATGCCAGTCTAGACACACTTGATTCCCTTACGGAGGCATATCAATACATAGGTTTTAAGATTCTTACTAGTCAGATATTTTCTTCTGCGGGAAATATGGGGTTTTGAGTCCCTTTCACTGAGGACGGTGTAGGTCTTGTCTATTCCATAGTTGGTTTTTGGAACGGTACCTGTGCTTATATCAAACTCTGGTTTTATGCATCACCCCACCTCTCCTTCCCCCTTAAGCAGGTATAAGAGTGTTTTCTAAATGTCAGACACTGTTCTCTTTCCTAACTCAGTTCAAGTGTAGCCATGTTTACAGGATCTTCATAAGTGATATCTTATGATAAGTTTCTTTTTCTGTGTGACTTATTTCACTTAGAATCATCGTACCTGAATCCACCCATTTTGCTGCTACTGGTCTTATGACATTGATTTCATGGCTGAGGGATATTCCATCGTACGTAAGTACCACAATTTTTTGAACCATGTTTATATTTTCTGGGATACTTAAGGTGTATCCAAGTTGAGGTCCTTGTATGCAGTGCAGCCCTAAATTTTGGGGTGGCTCTGTCTTATTGATTTTCAGTTTTCCCAAGGTATATTCCCTAGACTGGTAGTGCCCTTGGCTCTGTAGCTCTGTTCTTTACTTGTTTTAGGGAACAGAATGCACACCTCCAGAGAGGCAGTTGGCAATTTACATCCCGCCCATCAGCATAACAAGGCTCCCTGTTCTCCAGGGCCTGTCTTGCCTTTCTTGTTCTTACACATTTTGTGGATGTCCCTTTTGACAGGTGGGAAGTGATACTTCTTTGTAGTGCAGATTTGCATACGCCCTATTTGGCCAAGTGCATCATTGTCGAAGTTGTGCCCCTCTTCCTGTGCTTTAAAGGCGATTCCAACGTACCTCTTGAAATCTGTTTCCTGCTATTCTGCCTCGCTTTCAAGTCCGCCTCGTTGCCTTCCCTCAACAGATTTTTGGACGATAGTTGTCCTTTATTACTCGGCCATTTTGTGAATTGCTGTGCCCCTGAGCTCCATTATTCAACTCGTTTTTGGTGAGCTGACCGCAAGTCCAAAATTTTGGTTCAGGACCTATACTGGTCCCCGGTGGGTGGCTTAGAATTTGCTTAATTCTTCTTCCTGCCGGGAAATTACAGTGATATGTGCCCGTCCAAATGCCTAACAGCTACTCTCTCATTGGTTCTCCCTCTTCCCTTTCATCCTCTGCCAAATTGGCAACCTGTGCGAACCAAGAGGTTAAAGGGGCTGTCTCTCCAAGTTGGGAGGTTGATAGTAAAGCAGCCGGAAAGTCAAACCGGAGCACCAGGAGAGGGACTATTCGTTGAGTTTTAGAAACCTTTCGTATTCACAGTGTGTCCGTTCTCTAGGTTTCCCGCACATGTTATAGCTGTAGTAATATTCCCTTCAACCTGGAGAGTTCGGACCCATGGAATGGGTGCCATGCATTATTGCTTTAAAGGGTCTGCATTTGCTCACCCAATCTCACCAATCGTCTCATTCCCAAGTGTCCCTCCTTATGCCACATCCAGCTGTCGTTGTAGATAGGGTCATTCCAGCTTTCATCAGAGACCCTGAAGGAATTGTAAAGAATTTCCCAGTTTTTTTGTTTTCTTTTTGAAATTCCTTTTTATAGTGGGTTTGAGCTGATTCTCGCTGCCATGTTTATGCCAGTCTAGACACACTTGATTCCCTTACGGAGACATATCAATACATAGGTTTTAAGATTCTTACTAGTCAGATATTTTCCTCTGCGGGAAATATGGGGTTTTGAGTCCCTTTCACTGAGGACGGTGTAGGTCTTGTCTATTCCATAGTTGGTTTTTGGAACGGTACCTGTGCTTATATCAAACTCTGGTTTTATGCATCACCCCACCTCTCCTTCCCCCTTAAGCAGGTATAAGAGTGTTTTCTAAATGTGAGACACTGTTCTCTTTCCTAACTCAGTTCAAGTGTAGCCATGTTTACAGGATCTTCATAAGTGATATCTTATGATAAGTTTCTTTTTCTGTGTGACTTATTTCACTTAGAATCATCGTACCTGAATCCACCCATTTTGCTGCTACTGGTCTTATGACATTGATTTCATGGCTGAGGGATATTCCATCGTACGTAAGTACCACAATTTTTTGAACCATGTTTATATTTTCTGGGATACTTAAGGTGTATCCAAGTTGAGGTCCTTGTATGCAGTGCAGCCCTAAATTTTGGAGTGGCTCTGTCTTATTGATTTTCAGTTTTCCCAAGGTATATTCCCTAGACTGGTAGTGCCCTTGGCTCTGTAGCTCTGTTCTTTACTTGTTTTAGGGAACAGAATGCACTCCTCCAGAGAGGCAGTTGGCAATTTACATCCCGCCCATCAGCATAACAAGGCTCCCTGTTCTCCAGGGCCTGTCTTGCCTTTCTTGTTCTTACACATTTTGTGGATGTCCCTTTTGACCGGTGGGAAGTGATACTTCTTTGTAGTGCAGATTTGCATTGCCCGCTTGCTTGCTTGGCCAAAAAGGGCGTATGCGTTTTCTCCTGAATATATTCAGGAGAAAACGCATACGCCCTTTTTGGCCAAGTGCATCATTGTCGAAGTTGTGCCCCTCTTCCTGTGCTTTAAAGGCGATTCCAACGTACCTCTTGAAATCTGTTTCCTGCTATTCTGCCTCGCTTTCAAGTCTGCCTCGTTGCCTTCCCTCAACAGATTTTTGGACGATAGTTGTCCTTTATTACTCGGCCAGTTTGTGAATTGCTGTGCCCCTGAGCTCCATTTTTCAACTCGTTTTTGGTGAGCTGACCGCAAGTCCAAAATTTTGGTTCAGGACCTATACTGGTTCCCGGTGGGAGGCTGAGAATTTGGTTAATTCTTCTTCCTGCCGGGAAATTACAGTGATATGTGCCCGTCCAAATGCCTAACAGCTACTCTCTCATTGGTTCTCCCTCTTCCCTTTCATCCTCTGCCAAATTGGCAACCTGTGCGAACCAAGAGGTTAAAGGGGCTGTCTCTCCAAGTTGGGAGGTTGATAGTAAAGTAGGCGGAAAGTCAAACCAGAGCACCAGGAGAGGGACTATTCGTTGAGTTTTAGAAACCTTTCGTATTCACAGTGTGTCCGTTCTCTAGGTTTCCCGCACATGTTATAGCTGTAGTAATATTCCCTTCAACCTGTAGAGTTCGGACCCAAGGAATGGGTGTCATGCATTATTGCTTTAAAGGGTCTGCATTTGCTCACCCAATCTCACCAATCGTCTCAGTCCCAAGTGTCCCTCCTTATGCCACATCCAGCTGTCATTGTAGATAGGGTCATTCCAGCTTTCATCAGAGACCCTGAAGGAATTGTAAAGAATTTCCCAGTTTTTTTGTTTTCTTTTTGAAATTCCTTTTTATAGTGGGTTTGAGCTGATTCTCGCTGCCATGTTTATGCCAGTCTAGACACACTTGATTCCCTTACGGAGACATATCAATACATAGGTTTTAAGATTCTTACTAGTCAGATATTTTCCTCTGCGGGAAATATGGGGTTTTGAGTCCCTTTCACTGAGGACGGTGTAGGTCTTGTCTATTCCATAGTTGGTTTTTGGAACGGTACCTGTGCTTATATCAAACTCTGGTTTTATGCATCACCCCACCTCTCCTTCCCCCTTAAGCAGGTATAAGAGTGTTTTCTAAATGTGAGACACTGTTCTCTTTCCTAACTCAGTTCAAGTGTAGCCATGTTTACAGGATCTTCATAAGTGATATCTTATGATAAGTTTCTTTTTCTGTGTGACTTATTTCACTTAGAATCATCGTACCTGAATCCACCCATTTTGCTGCTACTGGTCTTATGACATTGATTTCATGGCTGAGGGATATTCCATCGTACGTAAGTACCACAATTTTTTGAACCATGTTTATATTTTCTGGGATACTTAAGGTGTATCCAAGTTGAGGTCCTTGTATGCAGTGCAGCCCTAAATTTTGGAGTGGCTCTGTCTTATTGATTTTCAGTTTTCCCAAGGTATATTCCCTAGACTGGTAGTGCCCTTGGCTCTGTAGCTCTGTTCTTTACTTGTTTTAGGGAACAGAATGCACTCCTCCAGAGAGGCAGTTGGCAATTTACATCCCGCCCATCAGCATAACAAGGCTCCCTGTTCTCCAGGGCCTGTCTTGCCTTTCTTGTTCTTACACATTTTGTGGATGTCCCTTTTGACCGGTGGGAAGTGATACTTCTTTGTAGTGCAGATTTGCATTGCCCGCTTGCTTGCTTGGCCAAAAAGGGCGTATGCGTTTTCTCCTGAATATATTCAGGAGAAAACGCATACGCCCTTTTTGGCCAAGTGCATCATTGTCGAAGTTGTGCCCCTCTTCCTGTGCTTTAAAGGCGATTCCAACGTACCTCTTGAAATCTGTTTCCTCCTATTCTGCCTCGCTTTCAAGTCTGCCTCGTTGCCTTCCCTCAACAGATTTTTGGACGATAGTTGTCCTTTATTACTCGGCCAGTTTGTGAATTGCTGTGCCCCTGAGCTCCATTTTTCAACTCGTTTTTGGTGAGCTGACAGCAAGTCCAAAATTTTGGTTCAGGACCTATACTGGTTCCCGGTGGGTGGCTGAGAATTTGGTTAATTCTTCTTCCTGCCGGGAAATTACAGTGATATGTGCCCGTCCAAATGCCTAACAGCTACTCTCTCATTGGTTCTCCCTCTTCCCTTTCATCCTCTGCCAAATTGGCAACCTGTGCGAAACAAGAGGTTAAAGGGGCTGTCTCTCCAAGTTGGGAGGTTGATAGTAAAGCAGGCGGAAAGTCAAACCAGAGCACCAGGAGAGGGACTATTCGTTGAGTTTTAGAAACCTTTCGTATTCACAGTGTGTCCGTTCTCTAGGTTTCCCGCACATGTTATAGCTGTAGTAATATTCCCTTCAACCTGGAGAGTTCGGACCCATGGAATGGGTGTCATGCATTATTGCTTTAAAGGGTCTGCATTTGCTCACCCAATCTCACCAATCGTCTCAGTCCCAAGTGTCCCTCCTTATGCCACATCCAGCTGTCGTTGTAGATAGGGTCATTCCAGCTTTCATCAGAGACCCTGAAGGAATTGTAAAGAATTTCCCAGTTTTTTTGTTTTCTTTTTGAAATTCCTTTTTATAGTGGGTTTGAGCTGATTCTCGCTGCCATGTTTATGCCAGTCTAGACACACTTGATTCCCTTACGGAGACATATCAATACATAGGTTTTAAGATTCTTACTAGTCAGATATTTTCCTCTGCGGGAAATATGGGGTTTTGAGTCCCTTTCACTGAGGACGGTGTAGGTCTTGTTTATTCCATAGTTGGTTTTTGGAACAGTACATGTGCTTATATCAAACTCTGGTTTTATGCATCACCCCACCTCTCCTTCCCCCTTAAGCAGGTATAAGAGTGTTTTCTAAATGTGAGACACTGTTCTCTTTCCTAACTCAGTTCAAGTGTAGCCATGTTTACAGGATCTTCATAAGTGATATCTTATGATAAGTTTCTTTTTCTGGGTGACTTATTTCACTTAGAATCATCGTACCTGAATCCACCCATTTTGCTGCTACTGGTCTTATGACATTGATTTCATGGCTGAGTGATATTCCATCGTACGTAAGTACCACAATTTTTTGAACCATGTTTATATTTTCTGGGATACTTAAGGTGTATCCAAGTTGAGGTCCTTGTATGCAGTGCAGCCCTAAATTTTGGAGTGGCTCTGTCTTATTGATTTTCAGTTTTCCCAAGGTATATTCCCTAGACTGGTAGTGCCCTTGGCTCTGTAGCTCTGTTCTTTACGGGTTTTAGGGAACAGAATGCACTCCTCCAGAGAGGCAGTTGGCAATTTACCTCCCGCCCATCAGCATAACAAGGCTCCCTGTTCTCCAGGGCCTGTCTTGCCTTTCTTGTTCTTACACATTTTGTGGATGTCCCTTTTGACCGGTGGGAAGTGATACTTCTTTGTAGTGCAGATTTGCATTGCCCGCTTGCTTGCTTGGCCAAAAAGGGCGTATGCGTTTTCTCCTGAATATATTCAGGAGAAAACGCATACGCCCTTTTTGGCCAAGTGCATCATTGTCGAAGTTGTGCCCCTCTTCCTGTGCTTTAAAGGCGATTCCAACATACCTCTTGAAATCTGTTTCCTGCTTTTCTGCCTCGCTTTCAAGTCTGCCTCGTTGCCTTCCCTCAACAGATTTTTGGACGATAGTTGTCCTTTATTACTCGGCCAGTTTGTGAATTGCTGTGCCCCTGAGCTCCATTTTTCAACTCGTTTTTGGTGAGCTGACAGCAAGTCCAAAATTTTGGTTCAGGACCTATACTGGTTCCCGGTGGGTGGCTGAGAATTTGGTTAATTCTTCTTCCTGCCGGGAAATTACAGTGATATGTGCCCGTCCAAATGCCTAACAGCTACTCTCTCATTGGTTCTCCCTCTTCCCTTTCATCCTCTGCCAAATTGGCAACTTGTGCGAAACAAGAGGTTAAAGGGGCTGTCTCTCCAAGTTGGGAGGTTGATAGTAAAGCAGGCGGAAAGTCAAACCAGAGCACCAGGAGAGGGACTATTCGTTGAGTTTTAGAAACCTTTCGTATTCACAGTGTGTCCGTTCTCTAGGTTTCCCGCACATGTTATAGCTGTAGTAATATTCCCTTCAACCTGGAGAGTTCGGACCCATGGAATGGGTGTCATGCATTATTGCTTTAAAGGGTCTGCATTTGCTCACCCAATCTCACCAATCTTCTCAGTCCCAAGTGTCCCTCCTTTTGACACATCCTGCTGTCGTTGTAGATAGGGTCATTCCAGCTTTCATCAGAGACCCTGAAGGAATTGTAAAGAATTTCCCAGTTTTTTTGTTTTCTTTTTGAAATTCCTTTTTATAGTGGGTTTGAGCTGATTCTCGCTGCCATGTTTATGCCAGTCTAGACACACTTGATTCCCTTACGGAGACATATCAATACATAGGTTTTAAGATTCTTACTAGTCAGATATTTTCCTCTGCGGGACATATGGGGTTTTGAGTCCCTTTCACTGAGGACGGTGTAGGTCTTGTCTATTCCATAGTTGGTTTTTGGAACGGTACCTGTGCTTATATCAAACTCTGGTTTTATGCATCACCCCACCTCTCCTTCCCCCTTAAGCAGGTATAAGAGTGTTTTCTAAATGTGAGACACTGTTCTCTTTCCTAACTCAGTTCAAGTGTAGCCATGTTTACAGGATCTTCATAAGTGATATCTTATGATAAGTTTCTTTTTCTGTGTGACTTATTTCACTTAGAATCATCGTACCTGAATCCACCCATTTTGCTGCTACTGGTCTTATGACATTGATTTCATGGCTGAGGGATATTCCATCGTACGTAAGTACCACAATTTTTTGAACCATGTTTATATTTTCTGGGATACTTAAGGTGTATCCAAGTTGAGGTCCTTGTATGCAGTGCAGCCCTAAATTTTGGGGTGGCTCTGTCTTATTGATTTTCAGTTTTCCCAAGCTATATTCCCTAGACTGGTAGTGCCCTTGGCTCTGTAGCTCTGTTCTTTACTTGTTTTAGGGAACAGAATGCACTCCTCCAGAGAGGCAGTTGGCAATTTACATCCCGCCCATCAGCATAACAAGGCTCCCTGTTCTCCAGGGCCTGTCTTGCCTTTCTTGTTCTTACACATTTTGTGGATGTCCCTTTTGACCGGTGGGAAGTGATACTTCTTTGTAGTGCAGATTTGCATTGCCCGCTTGCTTGCTTGGCCAAAAAGGGCGTATGCGTTTTCTCCTGAATATATTCAGGAGAAAACGCATACGCCCTTTTTGGCCAAGTGCATCATTGTCGAAGTTGTGCCCCTCTTCCTGTGCTTTAAAGGCGATTCCAACGTACCTCTTGAAATCTGTTTCCTGCTATTCTGCCTCGCTTTCAAGTCCGCCTCGTTGCCTTCCCTCAACAGATTTTTGGACGATAGTTGTCCTTTATTACTCGGCCAGTTTGTGAATTGCTGTGCCCCTGAGCTCCATTTTTCAACTCGTTTTTGGTGAGCTGACCGCAAGTCCAAAATTTTGGTTCAGGACCTATACTGGTTCCCGGTGGGTGGCTGAGAATTTGGTTAATTCTTCTTCCTGCCAGGAAATTACAGTGATATGTGCCCGTCCAAATGCCTAACAGCTACTCTCTCATTGGTTCTCCCTCTTCCCTTTCATCCTCTGCCAAATTGGCAACCTGTGCGAACCAAGAGGTTAAAGGGGCTGTCTCTCCAAGTTGGGAGGTTGATAGTAAAGCAGACGGAAAGTCAAACCGGAGCACCAGGAGAGGGACTATTCGTTGAGTTTTAGAAACCTTTCGTATTCACAGTGTGTCCGTTCTCTAGGTTTCCCGCACATGTTATAGCTGTAGTAATATTCCCTTCAACCTGGAGAGTTTGGACCCATGGAATGGGTGCCATGCATTATTGCTTTAAAGGGTCTGCATTTGCTCACCCAATCTCACCAATCGTCTCAGTCCCAAGTGTCCCTCCTTATGCCACATCCAGCTGTCATTGTAGATAGGGTCATTCCAGCTTTCATCAGAGACCCTGAAGGAATTGTAAAGAATTCCAAAGTTTTTTTGTTTTGTTTGTGAAATTCCTTTTTATAGTGGGTTTGAGCTGATTCTCGCTGCCATGTTTATGCCAGTCTAGACACACTTGATTCCCTTACGGAGACATATCAATACATAGGTTTTAAGATTCTTACTAGTCAGATATTTTCCTCTGCGGGAAATATGGGGTTTTGAGTCCCTTTCACTGAGGACGGTGTAGGTCTTGTCTATTCCATAGTTGGTTTTTGGAACGGTACCTGTGCTTATATCAAACTCTGGTTTTATGCATCACCCCACCTCTCCTTCCCCCTTAAGCATGTATAAGAGTGTTTTCTAAATGTGAGACACTGTTCTCTTTCCTAACTCAGTTCAAGTGTAGCCATGTTTACAGGATCTTCATAAGTGATATCTTATGATAAGTTTCTTTTTCTGTGTGACTTATTTCACTTAGAATCATCGTACCTGAATCCACCCATTTTGCTGCTACTGGTCTTATGACATTGATTTCATGGCTGAGGGATATTCCATCGTACGTAAGTACCACAATTTTTTGAACCATGTTTATATTTTCTGGGATACTTAAGGTGTATCCAAGTTGAGGTCCTTGTATGCAGTGCAGCCCTAAATTTTGGGGTGGCTCTGTCTTATTGATTTTCAGTTTTCCCAAGGTATATTCCCTAGGCTGGTAGTGCCCTTGGCTCTGTAGCTCTGTTCTTTACTTGTTTTAGGGAACAGAATGCACTCCTCCAGAGAGGCAGTTGGCAATTTACATCCCGCCCATCAGCATAACAAGGCTCCCTGTTCTCCAGGGCCTGTCTTGCCTTTCTTGTTCTTACACATTTTGTGGATGTCCCTTTTGACCGGTGGGAAGTGATACTTCTTTGTAGTGCAGATTTGCATTGCCCGCTTGCTTGCTTGGCCAAAAAGGGCGTATGCGTTTTCTCCTGAATATATTCAGGAGAAAACGCATACGCCCTTTTTGGCCAAGTGCATCATTTTCGAAGTTGTGCCCCTCTTCCTGTGCTTTAAAGGCGATTCCAACGTACCTCTTGAAATCTGTTTCCTGCTATTCTGCCTCGCTTTCAAGTCCGCCTCGTTGCCTTCCGTCAACAGATTTTTGGACGATAGTTGTCCTTTATTACTCGGCCAGTTTGTGAATTGCTGTGCCCCTGAGCTCCATTTTTCAACTCGTTTTTGGTGAGCTGACCGCAAGTCCAAAATTTTGGTTCAGGACCTATACTGGTTCCCGGTGGGTGGCTGAGAATTTGGTTAATTCTTCTTCCTGCCGGGAAATTACAGTGATATGTGCCCGTCCAAATGCCTAACAGCTACTCTCTCATTGGTTCTCCCTCTTCCCTTTCATCCTCTGCCAAATTGGCAACCTGTGCGAACCAAGAGGTTAAAGGGGCTGTCTCTCCAAGTTGGGAGGTTGATAGTAAAGCAGACGGAAAGTCAAACCGGAGCACCAGGAGAGGGACTATTCGTTGAGTTTTAGAAACCTTTCGTATTCACAGTGTGTCCGTTCTCTAGGTTTCCCGCACATGTTATAGCTGTAGTAATATTCCCTTCAACCTGGAGAGTTCGGACCCATGGAATGGGTGCCATGCATTATTGCTTTAAAGGGTCTGCATTTGCTCACCCAATCTCACCAATCGTCTCAGTCCCAAGTGTCCCTCCTTATGCCACATCCAGCTGTCGTTGTAGATAGGGTCATTCCAGCTTTCATCAGAGACCCTGAAGGAATTGTAAAGAATTTCCCAGTTTTTTTGTTTTCTTTTTGAAATTCCTTTTTATAGTGGGTTTGAGCTGATTCTCGCTGCCATGTTTATGCCAGTCTAGACACACTTGATTCCCTTACGGAGACATATCAATACATAGGTTTTAAGATTCTTACTAGTCAGATATTTTCCTCTGCGGGAAATATGGGGTTTTGAGTCCCTTTCACTGAGGACGGTGTAGGTCTTGTCTATTCCATAGTTGGTTTTTGGAACGGTACCTGTGCTTATATCAAACTCTGGTTTTATGCATCACCCCACCTCTCCTTCCCCCTTAAGCAGGTATAAGAGTGTTTTCTAAATGTGAGACACTGTTCTCTTTCCTAACTCAGTTCAAGTGTAGCCATGTTTACAGGATCTTCATAAGTGATATCTTATGATAAGTTTCTTTTTCTGTGTGACTTATTTCACTTAGAATCATCGTACCTGAATCCACCCATTTTGCTGCTACTGGTCTTATGACATTGATTTCATGGCTGAGGGATATTCCATCGTACGTAAGTACCACAATTTTTTGAACCATGTTTATATTTTCTGGGATACTTAAGGTGTATCCAAGTTGAGGTCCTTGTATGCAGTGCAGCCCTAAATTTTGGGGTGGCTCTGTCTTATTGATTTTCAGTTTTCCCAAGGTATATTCCCTAGACTGGTAGTGCCCTTGGCTCTGTAGCTCTGTTCTTTACTTGTTTTAGGGAACAGAATGCACTCCTCCAGAGAGGCAGTTGGCAATTTACATCCCGCTCATCAGCATAACAAGGCTCCCTGTTCTCCAGGGCCTGTCTTGCCTTTCTTGTTCTTACACATTTTGTGGATGTCCCTTTTGACCGGTGGGAAGTGATACTTCTTTGTAGTGCAGATTTGCATTGCCCGCTTGCTTGCTTGGCCAAAAAGGGCGTATGCGTTTTCTCCTGAATATATTCAGGAGAAAACGCATACGCCCTTTTTGGCCAAGTGCATCATTGTCGAAGTTGTGCCCCTCTTCCTGTGCTTTAAAGGCGATTCCAACGTACCTCTTGAAATCTGTTTCCTGCTATTCTGCCTCGCTTTCAAGTCCGCCTCGTTGCCTTCCCTCAACAGATTTTTGGACGATAGTTGTCCTTTATTACTCGGCCAGTTTGTGAATTGCTGTGCCCCTGCGCTCCATTTTTCAACTCGTTTTTGGTGAGCTGACCGCAATTCCAAAATTTTGGTTCAGGACCTATACTGGTTCCCAGTGGGTGGCTGAGAATTTGGTTAATTCTTCTTCCTGCCGGGAAATTACAGTGATATGTGCCCGTCCAAATGCCTAACAGCTACTCTCTCATTGGTTCTCCCTCTTCCCTTTCATCCTCTGCCAAATTGGCAACCTGTGCGAACCAAGAGGTTAAAGGGGCTGTCTCTCCAAGTTGGGAGGTTGATAGTAAAGCAGACGGAAAGTCAAACCGGAGCACCAGGAGAGGGACTATTCGTTGAGTTTTAGAAACCTTTCGTATTCACAGTGTGTCCGTTCTCTAGGTTTCCCGCACATGTTATAGCTGTAGTAATATTCCCTTCAACCTGGAGAGTTCGGACCCATGGAATGGGTGCCATGCATTATTGCTTTAAAGGGTCTGCATTTGCTCACCCAATCTCACCAATCGTCTCAGTCCCAAGTGTCCCTCCTTATGCCACATCCGGCTGTCGTTGTAGATAGGGTCATTCCAGCTTTCATCAGAGACCCTGAAGGAATTGTAATGAATTTCCCAGTTTTTTTGTTTTGTTTTTGAAATTCCTTTTTATAGTGGGTTTGAGCTGATTCTCGCTGCCATGTTTATGCCAGTCTAGACACACTTGATTCCCTTACGGAGACATATCAATACATAGGTTTTAAGATTCTTACTAGTCAGATATTTTCCTCTGCAGGAAATATGGGGTTTTGAGTCCCTTTCACTGAGTACGGTGTAGGTCTTGTCTATTCCATAGTTGGTTTTTGGAACGGTACCTGTGCTTATATCAAACTCTGGTTTTATGCATCACCCCACCTCTCCTTCCCCCTTAAGCAGGTATAAGAGTGTTTTCTAAATGTGAGACACTGTTCTCTTTCCTAACTCAGTTCAAGTGTAGCCATGTTTACAGGATCTTCATAAGTGATAACTTATGATAAGTTTCTTTTTCTGTGTGACTTATTTCACTTAGAATCATCGTACCTGAATCCACCCATTTTGCTGCTACTGGTCTTATGACATTGATTTCATGGCTGAGGGATATTCCATCGTACGTAAGTACCACAATTTTTTGAACCATGTTTATATTTTCTGGGATACTTAAGGTGTATCCAAGTTGAGGTCCTTGTATGCAGTGCAGCCCTAAATTTTGGGGTGGCTCTGTCTTATTGATTTTCAGTTTTCCCAAGGTATATTCCCTAGACTGGTAGTGCCCTTGGCTCTGTAGCTCTGTTCTTTACTTGTTTTAGGGAACAGAATGCACTCCTCCAGAGAGGCTGTTGGCAATTTACATCCCGCCCATCAGCATAACAAGGCTCCCTGTTCTCCAGGGCCTGTCTTGCCTTTCTTGTTCTTAAACATTTTGTGGATGTTCCTTTTGACCGGTGGGAAGTGATACTTCTTTGTAGTGCAGATTTGCATTGCCCGCTTGCTTGCTTGGCCAAAAAGGGCGTATGCGTTTTCTCCTGAATATATTCAGGAGAAAACGCATACGCCCTTTTTGGCCAAGTGCATCATTGTCGATGTTGTGCCCCTCTTCCTGTGCTTTAAAGGCGATTCCAACGTACCTCTTGAAATCTGTTTCCTGGTATTCTGCCTCGCTTTCAAGTCCGCCTCGTTGCCTTCCCTCAACAGATTTTTGGACGATAGTTGTCCTTTATTACTCGGCCAGTTTGTGAATTGCTGTGCCCCTGAGCTCCATTTTTCAACTCGTTTTTGGTGAGCTGACCGCAAGTCCAAAATTTTGGTTCAGGACCTATACTGGTTCCCGGTGGGTGGCTGAGAATTTGCTTAATTCTTCTTCCTGCCGGGAAATTACAGTGATATGTGCCCGTCCAAATGCCTAACAGCTACTCTCTCATTGGTTCTCCCTCTTCCCTTTCATCCTCTGCCAAATTGGCAACCTGTGCGAACCAAGAGGTTAAAGGGGCTGTCTCTCCAAGTTGGGAGGTTGATAGTAAAGCAGAAGGAAAGTCAAACCGGAGCACCAGGAGAGGGACTATTCGTTGAGTTTTAGAAACCTTTCATATTCACAGTGTGTCCGTTCTCTAGGTTTCCCGCACATGTTATAGCTGTAGTAATATTCCCTTCAACCTGGAGAGTTCGGACCCATGGAATGGGTGCCATGCATTATTGCTTTAAAGGGTCTGCATTTGCTCACCCAATCTCACCAATCGTCTCAGTCCTAAGTGTCCCTCCTTATGCCACATCCAGCTGTCATTGTAGATAGGGTCATTCCAGCTTTCATCAGAGACCCTGAAGGAATTGTAAAGAATTTCCCAGTTTTTTTGTTTTGTTTTTGTAATTCCTTTTTATAGTGGGTTTGAGCTGATTCTCGCTGCCATGTTTATGCCAGTCTAGACACACTTGATTCCCTTACGGAGACATATCAATACATAGGTTTTAAGATTCTTACTAGTCAGATATTTTCCTCTGTGGGCAATATGGGGTTTTGTGTCCCTTTCACTGAGGACGGTGTAGTTCTTGTCTATTCCATAGTTGGTTTTTGGAACGGTACCTGTGCTTATATCAAACTCTGGTTTTATGCATCACCCCACCTCTCCTTCCCCCTTAAGCAGGTATAAGAGTGTTTTCTAAATGTGAGACACTGTTCTCTTTCCTAACTCAGTTCAAGTGTAGCCATGTTTACAGGATCTTCATAAGTGATATCTTATGATAAGTTTCTTTTTCTGTGTGACTTATTTCACTTAGAATCATCGTACCTGAATCCACCCATTTTGCTGCTACTGGTCTTATGACATTGATTTCATGGCTGAGGGATATTCCATCGTACGTAAGTACCACAATTTTTTGAACCATGTTTATATTTTCTGGGATACTTAAGGTGTATCCAAGTTGAGGTCCTTGTATGCAGTGCAGCCCTAAATTTTGGGGTGGCTCTGTCTTATTGATTTTCTGTTTTCCCAAGGTATATTCCCTAGACTGGTAGTGCCCTTGGCTCTGTAGCTCTGTTCTTTACTTGTTTTAGGGAACAGAATGCACTCCTCCAGAGAGGCAGTTGGCAATTTACATCCCGCCCATCAGCATAACAAGGCTCCCTGTTCTCCAGGGCCTGTCTTGCCTTTCTTGTTCTTACACATTTTGTGGATGTCCCTTTTGACCGGTGGGAAGTGATACTTCTTTGTAGTGCAGATTTGCATTGCCCGCTTGCTTGCTTGGCCAAAAAGGGCGTATGCGTTTTCTCCTGAATATATTCAGGAGAAAACGCATACGCCCTTTTTGGCCAAGTGCATCATTGTCGAAGTTGTGCCCCTCTTCCTGTGCTTTAAAGGCGATTCCAACGTACCTCTTGAAATCTGTTTCCTGCTATTCTGCCTCGCTTTCAAGTCCGCCTCGTTGCCTTCCCTCAACAGATTTTTGGACGATAGTTGTCCTTTATTACTCGGCCAGTTTGTGAATTGCTGTGCCCCTGAGCTCCATTTTTCAACTCGTTTTTGGTGAGCTGACCGCAAGTCCAAAATTTTGGTTCAGGACCTATACTGGTTCCCGGTGGGTGGCTGAGAATTTGGTTAATTCTTCTTCCTGCCGGGAAATTACAGTGATATGTGCCCGTCCAAATGCCTAACAGCTACTCTCTCATTGGTTCTCCCTCTTCCCTTTCATCCTCTGCCAAATTGGCAACCTGTGCGAACCAAGAGGTTAAAGGGGCTGTGTCTCCAAGTTGGGAGGTTGATAGTAAAGCAGACGGAAAGTCAAACCGGAGCACCAGGAGAGGGACTATTCGTTGAGTTTTAGAAACCTTTCGTATTCACAGTGTGTCCGTTCTCTAGGTTTCCCGCACATGTTATAGCTGTAGTAATATTCCCTTCAACCTGGAGAGTTCGGACCCATGGAATGGGTGCCATGCATTATTGCTTTAAAGGGTCTGCATTTGCTCACCCAATCTCACCAATCGTCTCAGTCCCAAGTGTCCCTCCTTATGCCACATCCAGCTGTCGTTGTAGATAGGGTCATTCCAGCTTTCATCAGAGACCCTGAAGGAATTGTAAAGAATTTCCCAGTTTTTTTGTTTTGTTTTTGAAATTCCTTTTTATAGTGGGTTTGAGCTGATTCTCGCTGCCATGTTTATGCCAGTCTAGACACACTTGATTCCCTTACGGAGACATATCAATACATAGGTTTTAAGATTCTTACTAGTCAGATATTTTCCTCTGCGGGAAATATGGTGTTTTGAGTCCCTTTCACTGAGGACGGTGTAGGTCTTGTCTATTCCATAGTTGGTTTTTGGAACGGTACCTGTGCTTATATCAAACTCTGGTTTTATGCGTCACCCCACCTCTCCTTCCCCCTTAAGCAGGTATAAGAGTGTTTTCTAAATGTGAGACACTGTTCTCTTTCCTAACTCAGTTCAAGTGTAGCCATGTTTACAGGATCTTCATAAGTGATATCTTATGATAAGTTTCATTTTCTGTGTGACTTATTTCACTTAGAATCATCGTACCTGAATCCACCCATTTTGCTGCTACTGGTCTTATGACATTGATTTCATGGCTGAGGGATATTCCATCGTACATAAGTACCACAATTTTTTGAACCATGTTTATATTTTCTGGGATACTTAAGGTGTATCCAAGTTGAGGTCCTTGTATGCAGTGCAGCCCTAAATTTTGGGGTGGCTCTGTCTTATTGATTTTCAGTTTTCCCAAGGTATATTCCCTAGACTGGTAGTGCCCTTGGCTCTGTAGCTCTGTTCTTTACTTGTTTTAGGGAACAGAATGCACTCCTCCAGAGAGGCTGATGCAATTTACATCCTGCCCATCAGCATAACAAGGCTCCCTGTTCTCCAGGGCCTGTCTTGCCTTTCTTGTTCTTACACATTTTGTGGATGTTCCTTTTGACCGGTGGGAAGTGATACTTCTTTGTAGTGCAGATTTGCATTGCCCGCTTGCTTGCTTGGCCAAAAAGGGCGTATGCGTTTTCTCCTGAATATATTCAGGAGAAAACGCATACGCCCTTTTTGGCCAAGTGCATCATTGTCGAAGTTGTGCCCCTCTTCCTGTGCTTTAAAGGCGATTCCAACGTACCTCTTGAAATCTGTTTCCTGCTATTCTGCCTCGCTTTCAAGTCCGCCTCGTTGCCTTCCCTCAACAGATTTTTGGACGATAGTTGTCCTTTATTACTCGGCCAGTTTGTGAATTGCTGTGCCCCT
Organism: Hyperoodon ampullatus; assembly: GCF_949752795.1. Lineage (NCBI taxonomy): Eukaryota > Metazoa > Chordata > Mammalia > Artiodactyla > Ziphiidae > Hyperoodon > Hyperoodon ampullatus. Next base: position 177,255 of record NW_027640524.1, read on the forward strand.
GAGCTCCATTTTTCAACTCGTTTTTGGTGAGCTGACCGCAAGTCCAAAATTTTGGTTCAGGACCTATACTGGTTCCCGGTGGGTGGCTGAGAATTTGGTTAATTCTTCTTCCTGCCGGGAAATTACAGTGATATGTGCCCGTCCAAATGCCTAACAGCTACTCTCTCATTGGTTCTCCCTCTTCCCTTTCATCCTCTGCCAAATTGGCAACCTGTGCGAACCAAGAGGTTAAAGGGGCTGTCTCTCCAAGTTGGGAGGTTGATAGTAAAGCAGACGGAAAGTCAAACCGGAGCACCAGGAGAGGGACTATTCATTGAGTTTTAGAAACCTTTCGTATTCACAGTGTGTCCGTTCTCTAGGTTTCCCGCACATGTTATAGCTGTAGTAATATTCCCTTCAACCTGGAGAGTTCAGACCCATGGAATGGGTGCCATGCATTATTGCTTTAAAGGGTCTGCATTTGCTCACCCAATCTCACCAATCGTCTCAGTCCCAAGTGTCCCTCCTTATGCCACATCCAGCTGTCGTAGTAGATAGGGTCATTCCAGCTTTCATCAGAGACCCTGAAGGAATTGTAAAGAATTTCCCAGTTTTTTTGTTTTGTTTTTGAAATTCCTTTTTATAGTGGGTTTGAGCTGATTCTCGCTGCCATGTTTATGCCAGTCTAGACACACTTGATTCCCTTATGGAGACATAACAATACATAGGTTTTAAGATTCTTACTAGTCAGATATTTTCCTCTGCGGGAAATATGGGGTTTTGAGTCCCTTTCACTGAGGACGGTGTAGGTCTTGTCTATTCCATAGTTGGTTTTTGGAACGGTACCTGTGCTTATATCAAACTCTGGTTTTATGCATCACCCCACCTCTCCTTCCCCCTTAAGCAGGTATAAGAGTGTTTTCTAAATGTGAGACACTCTTCTCTTTCCTAACTCAGTTCAAGTGTAGCCATGTTTACAGGATCTTCATAAGTGATATCTTATGATAAGTTTCTTTTTCTGTGTGACTTATTTCACTTAGAATCATCGTACCTGAATCCACCCATTTTGCTGCTACTGGTCTTATGACATTGATTTCATGGCTGAGGGATATTCCATCGTACGTAAGTACCACAATTTTTTGAACCAAGTTTATATTTTCTGGGATACTTAAGGTGTATCCAAGTTGAGGTCCTTGTATGCAGTGCAGCCCTAAATTTTGGGGTGGCTCTGTCTTATTGATTTTCAGTTTTCCCAAGGTATATTCCCTAGACTGGTAGTGCCCTTGGCTCTGTAGCTCTGTTCTTTACTTGTTTTAGGGAACAGAATGCACTCCTCCAGAGAGGCAGTTGGCAATTTACATCCCGCCCATCAGCATAACAAGGCTCCCTGTTCTCCAGGGCCTGTCTTGCCTTTCTTGTTCTTACATATTTTGTGGATGTCCCTTTTGACCGGTGGGAAGTGATACTTCTTTGTAGTGCAGATTTGCATTGCCCGCTGGCTTGCTTGGCCAAAAAGGGCGTATGCTTTTTCTCCTGAATATATTCAGGAGAAAACACATACGCCCTTTTTGGCCAAGTGCATCATTGTCGAAGTTGTGCCCCTCTTCCTGTGCTTTAAAGGCGATTCCAACGTACCTCTTGAAATCTGTTTCCTGCTATTCTGCCTCGCTTTCAAGTCCGCCTCGTTGCCTTCCCTCAACAGATTTTTGGACGATAGTTGTCCTTTATTACTCGGCCAGTTTGTGAATTGCTGTGCCCCTGAGCTCCATTTTTCAACTCGTTTTTGGTGAGCTGACCGCAAGTCCAAAATTTTGGTTCAGGACCTATACTGGTTCCCGGTGGGTGGCTGAGAATTTGGTTAATTCTTCATCCTGCCGGGAAATTACAGTGATATGTGCCCGTCCAAATGCCTAACAGCTACTCTCTCATTGGTTCTCCCTCTTCCCTTTCATCCTCTGCCAAATTGGCAACCTGTGCGAACCAAGAGGTTAAAGGGGCTGTCTCTCCAAGTTGGGAGGTTGATAGTAAAGCAGACGGAAAGTCAAACCGGAGCACCAGGAGAGGGACTATTCGTTGAGTTTTAGAAACCTTTCGTATTCACAGTGTGTCCGTTCTCTAGGTTTCCCGCACATGTTATAGCTGTAGTAATATTCCCTTCAACCTGGAGAGTTCGGACCCATGGAATGGGTGCCATGCATTATTGCTTTAAAGGGTCTGCATTTGCTCACCCAATCTCACCAATCGTCTCAGTCCCAAGTGTCCCTCCTTATGCCACATCCAGCTGTCGTAGTAGATAGGGTCATTCCAGCTTTCATCAGAGACCCTGAAGGAATTGTAAAGAATTTCCCAGTTTTTTTGTTTTGTTTTTGAAATTCCTTTTTATAGTGGGTTTGAGCTGATTCTCGCTGCCATGTTTATGCCAGTCTAGACACACTTGATTCCCTTATGGAGACATATCAATACATAGGTTTTAAGATTCTTACTAGTCAGATATTTTCCTCTGCGGGAAATATGGGGTTTTGAGTCCCTTTCACTGAGGACGGTGTAGGTCTTGTCTATTCCATAGCTGGTTTTTGGAATGGTACCTGTGCTTATATCAAACTCTGGTTTTATGCATCACCCCACCTCTCCTTCCCCCTTAAGCAGGTATAAGAGTGTTTTCTAAATGTGAGACACTGTTCTCTTTCCTAACTCAGTTCAAGTGTAGCCATGTTTACAGGATCTTCATAAGTGATATCTTATGATAAGTTTCTTTTTCTGTGTGACTTATTTCACTTAGAATCATCGTACCTGAATCCACCCATTTTGCTGCTACTGGTCTTATGACATTGATTTCATGGCTGAGGGATATTCCATCGTACGTAAGTACCACAATTTTTTGAACCATGTTTATATTTTCTGGGATACTTAAGGTGTATCCAAGTTGAGGTCCTTGTATACAGTGCAGCCCTAAATTTTGGGGTGGCTCTGTCTTATTGATTTTCAGTTTTCCCCAGGTATATTCCCTAGACTGGTAGTGCCCTCGGCTCTGTAGCTCTGTTCTTTACTTGTTTTAGGGAACAGAATGCACTCCTCCAGAGAGGCAGTTGGCAATTTACATCCCGCCCATCAGCATAACAAGGCTCCCTGTTCTCCAGGGCCTGCCTTGCCTTTCTTGTTCTTACACATTTTGTGGATGTCCCTTTTGACCGGTGGGAAGTGATACTTCTTTGTAGTGCAGATTTGCATTGCCCGCTTGCTTGCTTGGCCAAAAAGGGCGTATGCGTTTTCTCCTGAATATATTCAGGAGAAAACGCATACGCCCTTTTTGGCCAAGTGCATCATTGTCGAAGTTGTGCCCCTCTTCCTGTGCTTTAAAGGCGATTCCAACGTACCTCTTGAAATCTGTTTCCTGCTATTCTGCCTCGCTTTCAAGTCCGCCTCGTTGCCTTCCCTCAACAGATTTTTGGACGATAGTTGTCCTTTATTACTCGGCCAGTTTGTGAATTGCTGTGCCCCTGAGCTCCATTTTTCAACTCGTTTTTGGTGAGCTGACCGCAAGTCCAAAATTTTGGTTCACGACCTATACTGGTTCCCGGTGGGTGGCTGAGAATTTGGTTAATTCTTCTTCCTGCCAGGAAATTACAGTGATATGTGCCCGTCCAAATGCCTAACAGCTACTCTCTCATTGGTTCTCCCTCTTCCCTTTCATCCTCTGCCAAATTGGCAACCTGTGCGAACCAAGAGGTTAAAGGGGCTGTCTCTCCAAGTTGGGAGGTTGATAGTAAAGCAGACGGAAAGTCAAACCGGAGCACCAGGAGAGGGACTATTCGTTGAGTTTTAGAAACCTTTCATATTCACAGTGTGTCCGTTCTCTAGGTTTCCCGCACATGTTATAGCTGTAGTAATATTCCCTTCAACCTGGAGAGTTCGGACCCATGGAATGGGTGCCATGCATTATTGCTTTAAAGGGTCTGCATTTGCTCACCCAATCTCACCAATCGTCTCAGTCCCAAGTGTCCCTCCTTATGCCACATCCAGCTGTCGTTGTAGATAGGGTCATTCCAGCTTTCATCAGAGACCCTGAAGGAATTGTAAAGAATTTCCCAGTTTTTTTGTTTTGTTTTTGAAATTCCTTTTTATAGTGGGTTTGAGCTGATTCTCGCTGCCATGTTTATGCCAGTCTAGACACACTTGATTCCCTTATGGAGACATATCAATACATAGGTTTTAAGATTCTTACTAGTCAGATATTTTCCTCTGCGGGAAATATGGGGTTTTGAGTCCCTTTCACTGAGGACGGTGTAGGTCTTGTCTATTCCATAGCTGGTTTTTGGAATGGTACCTGTGCTTATATCAAACTCTGGTTTTATGCATCACCCCACCTCTCCTTCCCCCTTAAGCAGGTATAAGAGTGTTTTCTAAATGTGAGACACTGTTCTCTTTCCTAACTCAGTTCAAGTGTAGCCATGTTTACAGGATCTTCATAAGTGATATCTTATGATAAGTTTCTTTTTCTGTGTGACTTATTTCACTTAGAATCATCGTACCTGAATCCACCCATTTTGCTGCTACTGGTCTTATGACATTGATTTCATGGCTGAGGGATATTCCATCGTACGTAAGTACCACAATTTTTTGAACCATGTTTATATTTTCTGGGATACTTAAGGTGTATCCAAGTTGAGGTCCTTGTATGCAGTGCAGCCCTAAATTTTGGGGTGGCTCTGTCTTATTGATTTTCAGTTTTCCCCAGGTATATTCCCTAGACTGGTAGTGCCCTCGGCTCTGTAGCTCTGTTCTTTACTTGTTTTAGGGAACAGAATGCACTCCTCCAGAGAGGCAGTTGGCAATTTACATCCCGCCCATCAGCATAACAAGGCTCCCTGTTCTCCAGGGCCTGCCTTGCCTTTCTTGTTCTTACACATTTTGTGGATGTCCCTTTTGACCGGTGGGAAGTGATACTTCTTTGTAGTGCAGATTTGCATTGCCCGCTTGCTTGCTTGGCCAAAAAGGGCGTATGCGTTTTCTCCTGAATATATTCAGGAGAAAACGCATACGCCCTTTTTGGCCAAGTGCATCATTGTCGAAGTTGTGCCCCTCTTCCTGTGCTTTAAAGGCGATTCCAACGTACCTCTTGAAATCTGTTTCCTGCTATTCTGCCTCGCTTTCAAGTCCGCCTCGTTGCCTTCCGTCAACAGATTTTTGGACGATAGTTGTCCTTTATTACTCGGCCAGTTTGTGAATTGCTGTGCCCCTGAGCTCCATTTTTCAACTCGTTTTTGGTGAGCTGACCGCAAGTCCAAAATTTTGGTTCACGACCTATACTGGTTCCCGGTGGGTGGCTGAGAATTTGGTTAATTCTTCTTCCTGCCAGGAAATTACAGTGATATGTGCCCGTCCAAATGCCTAACAGCTACTCTCTCATTGGTTCTCCCTCTTCCCTTTCATCCTCTGCCAAATTGGCAACCTGTGCGAACCAAGAGGTTAAAGGGGCTGTCTCTCCAAGTTGGGAGGTTGATAGTAAAGCAGACGGAAAGTCAAACCGGAGCACCAGGAGAGGGACTATTCGTTGAGTTTTAGAAACCTTTCATATTCACAGTGTGTCCGTTCTCTAGGTTTCCCGCACATGTTATAGCTGTAGTAATATTCCCTTCAACCTGGAGAGTTCGGACCCATGGAATGGGTGCCATGCATTATTGCTTTAAAGGGTCTGCATTTGCTCACCCAATCTCACCAATCGTCTCAGTCCCAAGTGTCCCTCCTTATGCCACATCCAGCTGTCGTTGTAGATAGGGTCATTCCAGCTTTCATCAGAGACCCTGAAGGAATTTTAAAGAATTTCCCAGTTTTTTTGTTTTGTTTTTGAAATTCCTTTTTATAGTGGGTTTGAGCTGATTCTCGCTGCCATGTTTATGCCAGTCTAGACACACTTGATTCCCTTACGGAGACATATCAATACATAGGTTTTAAGATTCTTACTAGTCAGATATTTTCCTCTGCGGGAAATATGGGGTTTTGAGTCCCTTTCACTGAGGACGGTGTAGGTCTTGTCTATTCCATAGTTGGTTTTTGGAACGGTACCTGTGCTTATATCAAACTCTGGTTTTATGCATCACCCCACCTCTCCTTCCCCCTTAAGCAGGTATAAGAGTGTTTTCTAAATGTGAGACACTGTTCTCTTTCCTAACTCAGTTCAAGTGTAGCCATGTTTACAGGATCTTCATAAGTGATATCTTATGATAAGTTTCTTTTTCTGTGTGACTTATTTCACTTAGAATCATCGTACCTGAATCCACCCATTTTGCTGCTACTGGTCTTATGACATTGATTTCATGGCTGAGGGATATTCCATCGTACGTAAGTACCACAATTTTTTGAACCATGTTTATATTTTCTGGGATACTTAAGGTGTATCCAAGTTGAGGTCCTTGTATGCAGTGCAGCCCTAAATTTTGGGGTGGCTCTGTCTTATTGATTTTCAGTTTTCCCAAGGTATATTCCCTAGACTGGTAGTGCCCTTGGCTCTGTAGCTCTGTTCTTTACTTGTTTTAGGGAACAGAATGCACTCCTCCAGAGAGGCAGTTGGCAATTTACATCCCGCCCATCAGCATAACAAGGCTCCCTGTTCTCCAGGGCCTGTCTTGCCTTTCTTGTTCTTACATATTTTGTGGATGTCCCTTTTTTTTTTTTTTTTTTTGCGGTACGCTGGCCTCTCACTGTTGTGGCCTCTCCCGTTGCGGAGCACAGGCTCTGGATGCGCAGGCTCAGCGGCCATGGCTCACGGGCCCAGCTGCTCCGCGGCATATGGGATCCTCCCAGACCGGGGCACGAACCCGTATCCCCTGCATCAGCAGGCGGACTCTCAACCACTGCGCCACCAGGGAGGCACTGTGGATGTCCCTTTTGACCGGTGGGAAGTGATACTTCTTTGTAGTGCAGAATTGCATTGCCCGCTTGCTTGCTTGGCCAAAAAGGGCGTATGCGTTTTCTCTTGAATATATTCAGGAGAAAACGCATACGCCCTTTTTGGCCAAGTGCATCATTGTCGAAGTTGTGCCCCTCTTCCTGTGCTTTAAAGGCGATTCCAACGTACCTCTTGAAATCTGTTTCCTGCTATTCTGCCTCGCTTTCAAGTCCGCCTCGTTGCCTTCCGTCAACAGATTTTTGGACGATAGTTGTCCTTTATTACTCAGCCAGTTTGTGAATTGCTGTGCCCCTGAGCTCCATTTTTCAACTCGTTTTTGGTGAGCTGACCGCAAGTCCAAAATTTTGGTTCAGGACCTATACTGGTTCCCGGTGGGTGGCTGAGAATTTGGTTAATTCTTCTTCCTGCCGGGAAATTACAGTGATATATGCCCGTCCAAATGCCTAACATCTACTCTCTCATTGGTTCTCCCTCTTCCCTTTCATCCTCTGCCAAATTGGCAACCTGTGCGAACCAAGAGGTTAAAGGGGCTGTCTCTCCAAGTTGGGAGGTTGATAGTAAAGCAGACGGAAAGTCAAACCGGAGCACCGGGAGAGGGACTATTCGTTGAGTTTTAGAAACCTTTCGTATTCACAGTGTGTCCGTTCTCTAGGTTTCCCGCACATGTTATAGCTGTAGTAATATTCCCTTCAACCTGGAGAGTTCGGACCCATGGAATGGGTGCCATGCATTATTGCTTTAAAGGGTCTGCATTTGCTCACCCAATCTCACCAATCATCTCAGTCCCAAGTGTCCCTCCTTATGCCACATCCAGCTGTCGTTGTAGATAGGGTCATTCCAGCTTTCATCAGAGACCCTGAAGGAATTGTAAAGAATTTCCCAGTTTTTTTTGTTTTGTTTTTGAAATTCCTTTTTATAGTGGGTTTGAGCTGATTCTCGCTGCCATGTTTATGCCAGTCTAGACACACTTGATTCCCTTACGGAGACATATCAATACATAGGTTTTAAGATTCTTACTAGTTAGATATTTTCCTCTGCGGGAAATATGGGGTTTTGAGTCCCTTTCACTGAGGACGGTGTAGTTCTTGTCTATTCCATAGTTGGTTTTTGGAACGGTACCTGTGCTTATATCAAACTCTGGTTTTATGCATCACCCCACCTCTCCTTCCCCCTTAAGCAGGTATAAGAGTGTTTTCTAAATGTGAGACACTGTTCTCTTTCCTAACTCAGTTCAAGTGTAGCCATGTTTACAGGATCTTCATAAGTGATATCTTATGATAAGTTTCTTTTTCTGTGTGACTTATTTCACTTAGAATCATCGTACCTGAATCCACCCATTTTGCTGCTACTGGTCTTATGACATTGATTTCATGGCTGAGGGATATTCCATCGTACGTAATTACCACAATTTTTTGAACCATGTTTATATTTTCTGGGATACTTAAGGTGTATCCAAGTTGAGGTCCTTGTATGCAGTGCAGCCCTAAATTTTGGGGTGGCTGTGTCTTATTGATTTTCAGTTTTCCCAAGGTATATTCCCTAGACTGGTAGTGCCCTTGGCTCTGTAGCTCTCTTCTTTACTTGTTTTAGGGAACAGAATGCACTCCTCCAGAGAGGCAGTTGGCAATTTACATCCCGCCCATCAGCATAACAAGGCTCCCTGTTCTCCAGGGCCTGTCTTGCCTTTCTTGTTCTTACACATTTTGTGGATGTCCCTTTTTTTTTTTTTTTTTTTTTTTTTGCGGTACGCAGGCCTCTCACTGTTGTGGCCTCTCCCGTTGCGGAGCACAGGCTCTGGATGCGCAGGCTCAGCGGCCATGGCTCACGGGCCCAGCCGCTCCGCGGCATATGGGATCCTCCCAGACCGGGGCACGAACCCGTATCCCCTGCATCACCAGGCGGACTCTCAACCACTGCGCCACCAGGGAGGCCCTGTGGATGTCCCTTTTGACCGGTGGGAAGTGATACTTCTTTGTAGTGCAGAATTGCATTGCCCGCTTGCTTGCTTGGCCAAAAAGGGCGTATGCGTTTTCTCCTGAATATATTCAGGAGAAAACGCATACGCCCTTTTTGGCCAAGTGCATCATTGTCGAAGTTGTGCCCCTCTTCCTGTGCTTTAAAGGCGATTCCAACGTACCTCTTGAAATCTGTTTCCTGCTATTCTGCCTCGCTTTCAAGTCCGCCTCGTTGCCTTCCCTCAACAGATTTTTGGACGATAGTTGTCCTTTATTACTCGGCCAGTTTGTGAATTGCTGTGCCCCTGAGCTCCATTTTTCAACTCGTTTTTGGTGAGCTGACCGCAAGTCCAAAATTTTGGTTCAGGACCTATACTGGTTCCCGGTGGGTGGCTGAGAATTTGGTTAATTCTTCTTCCTGCCGGGAAATTACAGTGATATATGCCCGTCCAAATGCCTAACATCTACTCTCTCATTGGTTCTCCCTCTTCCCTTTCATCCTCTGCCAAATTGGCAACCTGTGCGAACCAAGAGGTTAAAGGGGCTGTCTCTCCAAGTTGGGAGGTTGATAGTAAAGCAGACGGAAAGTCAAACTGGAGCACCGGGAGAGGGACTATTCGTTGAGTTTTAGAAACCTTTCGTATTCACAGTGTGTCCGTTCTCTAGGTTTCCCGCACATGTTATAGCTGTAGTAATATTCCCTTCAACCTGGAGAGTTCGGACCCATGGAATGGGTGCCATGCATTATTGCTTTAAAGGGTCTGCATTTGCTCACCCAATCTCACCAATCATCTCAGTCCCAAGTGTCCCTCCTTATGCCACATCCAGCTGTCGTTGTAGATAGGGTCATTCCAGCTTTCATCAGAGACCCTGAAGGAATTGTAAAGAATTTCCCAGTTTTTTTTGTTTTGTTTTTGAAATTCCTTTTTATAGTGGGTTTGAGCTGATTCTCGCTGCCATGTTTATGCCAGTCTAGACACACTTGATTCCCTTACGGAGACATATCAATACATAGGTTTTAAGATTCTTACTAGTTAGATATTTTCCTCTGCGGGAAATATGGGGTTTTGAGTCCCTTTCACTGAGGACGGTGTAGTTCTTGTCTATTCCATAGTTGGTTTTTGGAACGGTACCTGTGCTTATATCAAACTCTGGTTTTATGCATCACCCCACCTCTCCTTCCCCCTTAAGCAGGTATAAGAGTGTTTTCTAAATGTGAGACACTGTTCTCTTTCCTAACTCAGTTCAAGTGTAGCCATGTTTACAGGATCTTCATAAGTGATATCTTATGATAATTTTCTTTTTCTGTGTGACTTATTTCACTTAGAATCATCGTACCTGAATCCACCCATTTTGCTGCTACTGGTCTTATGACATTGATTTCATGGCTGAGGGATATTCCATCGTACGTAATTACCACAATTTTTTGAACCATGTTTATATTTTCTGGGATACTTAAGGTGTATCCAAGTTGAGGTCCTTGTATGCAGTGCAGCCCTAAATTTTGGGGTGGCTCTGTCTTATTGATTTTCAGTTTTCCCAAGGTATATTCCCTAGACTGGTAGTGCCCTTGGCTCTGTAGCTCTGTTCTTTACTTGTTTTAGGGAACAGAATGCACTCCTCCAGAGAGGCAGTTGGCAATTTACATCCCGCCCATCAGCATAACAAGGCTCCCTGTTCTCCAGGGCCTGTCTTGCCTTTCTTGTTCTTACACATTTTGTGGATGTCCCTTTTTTTTTTTTTTTTTTTTTTTTTTTGCGGTACGCAGGCCTCTCACTGTTGTGGCCTCTCCCGTTGCGGAGCACAGGCTCTGGATGCGCAGGCTCAGCGGCCATGGCTCACGGGCCCAGCCGCTCCGCGGCATATGGGATCCTCCCAGACCGGGGCACGAACCCGTATCCCCTGCATCACCAGGCGGACTCTCAACCACTGCGCCACCAGGGAGGCCCTGTGGATGTCCCTTTTGACCGGTGGGAAGTGATACTTCTTTGTAGTGCAGAATTGCATTGCCCGCTTGCTTGCTTGGCCAAAAAGGGCGTATGCGTTTTCTCCTGAATATATTCAGGAGAAAACGCATACGCCCTTTTTGGCCAAGTGCATCATTGTCGAAGTTGTGCCCCTCTTCCTGTGCTTTAAAGGCGATTCCAACGTACCTCTTGAAATCTGTTTCCTGCTATTCTGCCTCGCTTTCAAGTCCGCCTCGTTGCCTTCCCTCAACAGATTTTTGGACGATAGTTGTCCTTTATTACTCGGCCAGTTTGTGAATTGCTGTGCCCCTGAGCTCCATTTTTCAACTCGTTTTTGGTGAGCTGACCGCAAGTCCAAAATTTTGGTTCAGGACCTATACTGGTTCCCGGTGGGTGGCTGAGAATTTGCTTAATTCTTCTTCCTGCCGGGAAATTACAGTGATATGTGCCCGTCCAAATGCCTAACAGCTACTCTCTCATTGGTTCTCCCTCTTCCCTTTCATCCTCTGCCAAATTGGCAACCTGTGCGAACCAAGAGGTTAAAGGGGCTGTCTCTCCAAGTTGGGAGGTTGATAGTAAAGCAGACGGAAAGTCAAACCGGAGCACCAGGAGAGGGACTATTCGTTGAGTTTTAGAAACCTTTCGTATTCACAGTGTGTCCGTTCTCTAGGTTTCCCGCACATGTTATAGCTGTAGTAATATTCCCTTCAACCTGGAGAGTTCGGACCCATGGAATGGGTGCCATGCATTATTGCTTTAAAGGGTCTGCATTTGCTCACCCAATCTCACCAATCATCTCAGTCCCAAGTGTCCCTCCTTATGCCACATCCAGCTGTCGTTGTAGATAGGGTCATTCCAGCTTTCATCAGAGACCCTGAAGGAATTGTAAAGAATTTCCCAGTTTTTTTGTTTTGTTTTTGAAATTCCTTTTTATAGTGGGTTTGAGCTGATTCTCGCTGCCATGTTTATGCCAGTCTAGACAACTTGATTCCCTTACAGAGACATATCAATACATAGGTTTTAAGATTCTTACTAGTTAGATATTTTCCTCTGCGGGAAATATGGGGTTTTGAGTCCCTTTCACTGAGGACGGTGTAGGTCTTGTCTATTCCATAGTTGGTTTTTGGAACGGTACCTGTGCTTATATCAAACTCTGGTTTTATGCATCAGCCCACCTCTCCTTCCCCCTTAAGCAGGTATAAGAGTGTTTTCTAAATGTGAGACACTGTTCTCTTTCCTAACTCAGTTCAAGTGTAGCCATGTTTACAGGATCTTCATAAGTGATATCTTATGATAAGTTTCTTTTTCTGTGTGACTTATTTCACTTAGAATCATCGTACCTGAATCCACACATTTTGCTGCTACTGGTCTTATGACATTGATTTCATGGCTGAGGGATATTCCATCGTACGTAAGTACCACAATTTTTTGAACCATGTTTATATTTTCTGGGATACTTAAGGTGTATCCAAGTTGAGGTCCTTGTATGCAGTGCAGCCCTAAATTTTGGGGTGGCTCTGTCTTATTGATTTTCAGTTTTCCCAAGGTATATTCCCTAGACTGGTAGTGCCCTTGGCTCTGTAGCTCTGTTCTTTACTTGTTTTAGGGAACAGAATGCACTCCTCCAGAGAGGCAGTTGGCAATTTACATCCCGCCCATCAGCATAACAAGGCTCCCTGTTCTCCAGGGCCTGTCTTGCCTTTCTTGTTCTTACACATTTTGTGGATGTCCCTTTTTTTTTTTTTTTTTTTTTTTGCGGTACGCAGGCCTCTCACTGTTGTGGCCTCTCCCGTTGCGGAGCACAGGCTCTGGATGCGCAGGCTCAGCGGCCATGGCTCACGGGCCCAGCCGCTCCGCGGCATATGGGATCCTCCCAGACCGGGGCACGAACCCGTATCCCCTGCATCACCAGGCGGACTCTCAACCACTGCGCCACCAGGGAGGCCCTGTGGATGTCCCTTTTGACCGGTGGGAAGTGATACTTCTTTGTAGTGCAGAATTGCATTGCCCGCTTGCTTGCTTGGCCAAAAAGGGCGTATGCGTTTTCTCCTGAATATATTCAGGAGAAAACGCATACGCCCTTTTTGGCCAAGTGCATCATTGTCGAAGTTGTGCCCCTCTTCCTGTGCTTTAAAGGCGATTCCAACGTACCTCTTGAAATCTGTTTCCTGCTATTCTGCCTCGCTTTCAAGTCCGCCTCGTTGCCTTCCCTCAACAGATTTTTGGACGATAGTTGTCCTTTATTACTCGGCCAGTTTGTGAATTGCTGTGCCCCTGAGCTCCATTATTCAACTCGTTTTTGGAGAGCTGACCGCAAGTCCAAAATTTTGGTTCAGGACCTATACTGGTCCCCGGTGGGTGGCTTAGAATTTGCTTAATTCTTCTTCCTGCCGGGAAATTACAGTGATATGTGCCCGTCCAAATGCCTAACAGCTACTCTCTCATTGGTTCTCCCTCTTCCCTTTCATCCTCTGCCAAATTGGCAACCTGTGCGAACCAAGAGGTTAAAGGGGCTGTCTCTCCAAGTTGGGAGGTTGATAGTAAAGCAGCCGGAAAGTCAAACCGGAGCACCAGGAGAGGGACTATTCGTTGAGTTTTAGAAACCTTTCGTATTCACAGTGTGTCCGTTCTCTAGGTTTCCCGCACATGTTATAGCTGTAGTAATATTCCCTTCAACCTGGAGAGTTCGGACCCATGGAATGGGTGCCATGCATTATTGCTTTAAAGGGTCTGCATTTGCTCACCCAATCTCACCAATCATCTCAGTCCCAAGTGTCCCTCCTTATGCCACATCCAGCTGTCGTTGTAGATAGGGTCATTCCAGCTTTCATCAGAGACCCTGAAGGAATTGTAAAGAATTTCCCAGTTTTTTTGTTTTGTTTTTGAAATTCCTTTTTATAGTGGGTTTGAGCTGATTCTCGCTGCCATGTTTATGCCAGTCTAGACACACTTGATTCCCTTACGGAGACATATCAATACATAGGTTTTAAGATTCTTACTAGTTAGATATTTTCCTATGCGGGAAATATGGGGTTTTGAGTCCCTTTCACTGAGGACGGTGTAGGTCTTGTCTATTCCATACTTGGTTTTTGGAACGGTACCTGTGCTTATATCAAACTCTGGTTTTATGCATCACCCCACCTCTCCTTCCCCCTTAAGCAGGTATAAGAGTGTTTTCTAAATGTGAGACACTGTTCTCTTTCCTAACTCAGTTCAAGTGTAGCCATGTTTACAGGATCTTCATAAGTGATATCTTATGATAAGTTTCTTTTTCTGTGTGACTTATTTCACTTAGAATCATCGTACCTGAATCCACCCATTTTGCTGCTACTGGTCTTATGACATTGATTTCATGGCTGAGGGATATTCCATCGTACGTAAGTACCACAATTTTTTGAACCATGTTTATATTTTCTGGGATACTTAAGGTGTATCCAAGTTGAGGTCCTTGTATGCAGTGCAGCCCTAAATTTTGGAGTGGCTCTGTCTTATTGATTTTCAGTTTTCCCAAGGTATATTCCCTAGACTGGTAGTGCCCTTGGCTCTGTAGCTCTGTTCTTTACTTGTTTTAGGGAACAGAATGCACTCCTCCAGAGAGGCAGTTGGCAATTTACATCCCGCCCATCAGCATAACAAGGCTCCCTGTTCTCCAGGGCCTGTCTTGCCTTTCTTGTTCTTACACATTTTGTGGATGTCCCTTTTTTTTTTTTTTTTTTTTTTGCGGTACGCAGGCCTCTCACTGTTGTGGCCTCTCCCGTTGCGGTGCACAGGCTCTGGATGCGCAGGCTCAGCGGCCATGGCTCACGGGCCCAGCCGCTCCGCGGCATATGGGATCCTCCCAGACCGGGGCACGAACCCGTATCCCCTGCATCAGCAGGCGGACTCTCAACCACTGCGCCACCATGGAGGCCCTGTGGATGTCCCTTTTGACCGGTGGGAAGTGATACTTCTTTGTAGTGCAGAATTGCATTGCCCGCTTGCTTGCTTGGCCAAAAAGGGCGTATGCGTTTTCTCCTGAATATATTCAGGAGAAAACGCATACGCCCTTTTTGGCCAAGTGCATCATTGTCGAAGTTGTGCCCCTCTTCCTGTGCTTTAAAGGCGATTCCAACGTACCTCTTGAAATCTGTTTCCTGCTATTCTGCCTCGCTTTCAAGTCCGCCTCGTTGCCTTCCCTCAACAGATTTTTGGACGATAGTTGTCCTTTATTACTCAGCCAGTTTGTGAATTGCTGTGCCCCTGAGCTCCATTTTTCATCTCGTTTTTGGTGAGCTGACCGCAAGTCCAAAATTTTGGTTCAGGACCTATACTGGTTCCCGGTGGGTGGCTGAGAATTTGGTTAATTCTTCTTCCTGCCGGGAAATTACAGTGATATGTGCCCGTCCAAATGCCTAACAGCTACTCTCTCATTGGTTCTCCCTCTTCCCTTTCATCCTCTGCCAAATTGACAACCTGTGCGAACCAAGAGGTTAAAGGGGCTGTCTCTCCAAGTTGGGAGATTGATAGTAAAGCAGACGGAAAGTCAAACCGGAGCACCAGGAGAGGGACTATTCGTTGAGTTTTAGAAACCTTTCGTATTCACAGTGTGTCCGTTCTCTAGGTTTCCCGCACATGTTATAGCTGTAGTAATATTCCCTTCATCCTGGAGAATTCGGACCCATGGAATGGGTGCCATGCATTATTGCTTTAAAGGGTCTGCATTTGCTCACCCAATCTCACCAATCGTCTCAGTCCCAAGTGTCCCTCCTTATGCCACATCCAGCTGTCGTTGTAGATAGGGTCATTCCAGCTTTCATCAGAGACCCTGAAGGAATTGTAAAGAATTTCCCAGTTTTTTTGTTTTGTTTTTGAAATTCCTTTTTATAGTGGGTTTGAGCTGATTCTCGCTGCCATGTTTATGCCAGTCTAGACACACTTGATTCCCTTACGGAGACATATCAATACATAGGTTTTAAGATTCTTACTAGTCAGATATTTTCCTCTGCGGGAAATATGGGGTTTTGAGTCCCTTTCACTGAGGACGGTGTAGGTCTTGTCTATTCCATAGTTGGTTTTTGGAACGGTACCTGTGCTTATATCAAACTCTGGTTTTATGCATCACCCCACCTCTCCTTCCCCCTTAAGCAGGTATAAGAGTGTTTTCTAAATGTGAGACACTGTTCTCTTTCCTAACTCAGTTCAAGTGTAGCCATGTTTACAGGATCTTCATAAGTGATATCTTATGATAAGTTTCTTTTTCTGTGTGACTTATTTCACTTAGAATCATCGTACCTGAATCCACCCATTTTGCTGCTACTGGTCTTATGACATTGATTTCATGGCTGAGGGATATTCAATCGTACGTAAGTACCACAATTTTTTGAACCATGTTTATATTTTCTTGGATACTTAAGGTATATCCCAGTTGAGGTCCTTGTATGCAGTGCAGCCCTAAATTTTGGGGTGGCTCTGTCTTATTGATTTTCAGTTTTCCCAAGGTATATTCCCTAGACTGGTAGTGCCCTTGGCTCTGTAGCTCTGTTCTTTACTTGTTTTAGGGAACAGAATGCACTCCTCCAGAGAGGCAGTTGGCAATTTACATCCCGCCCATCAGCATAACAAGGCTCCCTGTTCTCCAGGGCCTGTCTTGCCTTTCTTGTTCTTACACATTTTGTGGATGTCCCTTTTGACCGGTGGGAAGTGATACTTCTTTGTAGTGCAGATTTGCATTGCCCGCTTGCTTGCTTGGCCAAAAAGGGCGTATGCGTTTTCTCCTGAATATATTCAGGAGAAAACGCATACGCCCTTTTTGGCCAAGTGCATCATTGTCGAAGTTGTGCCCCTCTTCCTGTGCTTTAAAGGCGATTCCAACGTACCTCTTGAAATCTGTTTCCTGCTATTCTGCCTCGCTTTCAAGTCCGCCTCGTTGCCTTCCCTCAACAGATTTTTGGACGATAGTTGTCCTTTATTACTCAGCCAGTTTGTGAATTGCTGTGCCCCTGAGCTCCATTTTTCAACTCGTTTTTGGTGAGCTGACCGCAAGTCCAAAATTTTGGTTCAGGACCTATACTGGTTCCCGGTGGGTGGCTGAGAATTTGGTTAATTCTTCTTCCTGCCGGGAAAGTACAGTGATATGTGCCCGTCCAAATGCCTAACAGCTACTCTCTCATTGGTTCTCCCTCTTCCCTTTCATCCTCTGCCAAATTGACAACCTGTGTGAACCAAGAGGTTAAAGGGGCTGTCTCTCCAAGTTGGGAGGTTGATAGTAAAGCAGACGGAAAGTCAAACCGGAGCACCAGGAGAGGGACTATTCGTTGAGTTTTAGAAACCTTTCGTATTCACAGTGTGTCCGTTCTCTAGGTTTCCCGCACATGTTATAGCTGTAGTAATATTCCCTTCATCCTGGAGAGTTCGGACCCATGGAATGGGTGCCATGCATTATTGCTTTAAAGGGTCTGCATTTGCTCACCCAATCTCACCAATCGTCTCAGTCCCAAGTGTCCCTCCTTATGCCACATCCAGCTGTCGTTGTAGATAGGGTCATTCCAGCTTTCATCAGAGACCCTGAAGGAATTGTAAAGAATTTCCCAGTTTTTTTGTTTTGTTTTTGAAATTCCTTTTTATAGTGGGTTTGAGCTGATTCTCGCTGCCATGTTTATGCCAGTCTAGACACACTTGATTCCCTTACGGAGACATATCAATACATAGGTTTTAAGATTCTTACTAGTCAGATATTTTCCTCTGCGGGAAATATGGGGTTTTGAGTCCCTTTCACTGAGGACGGTGTAGGTCTTGTCTATTCCATAGTTGGTTTTTGGAACGGTACCTGTGCTTATATCAAACTCTGGTTTTATGCATCACCCCACCTCTCCTTCCCCCTTAAGCAGGTATAAGAGTGTTTTCTAAATGTGAGACACTGTTCTCTTTCCTAACTCAGTTCAAGTGTAGCCATGTTTACAGGATCTTCATAAGTGATATCTTATGATAAGTTTCTTTTTCTGTGTGACTTATTTCACTTAGAATCATCGTACCTGAATCCACCCATTTTGCTGCTACTGGTCTTATGACATTGATTTCATGGCTGAGTGATATTCCATCGTACGTAAGAACCACAATTTTTTGAACCATGTTTATATTTTCTGGGATACTTAAGGTGTATCCAAGTTGAGGTCCTTGTATGCAGTGCAGCCCTAAATTTTGGGGTGGCTCTGTCTTATTGATTTTCAGTTTTCCCAAGGTATATTCCCTAGACTGGTAGTGCCCTTGGCTCTGTAGCTCTGTTCTTTACTTGTTTTAGGGAACAGAATGCACTCCTAGGGAGAGGCAGTTGGCAATTTACATCCCGCCCATCAGCATAACAAGGCTCCCTGTTCTCCAGGGCCTGTCTTGCCTTTCTTGTTCTTACACATTTTGTGGATGTCCCTTTTGACCGGTGGGAAGTGATACTTCTTTGTAGTGCAGATTTGCATTGCCCGCTTGCTTGCTTGGCCAAAAAGGGCGTATGCGTTTTCTCCTGAATATATTCAGGAGAAAACGCATACGCCCTTTTTGGCCAAGTGCATCATTGTCGAAGTTGTGCCCCTCTTCCTGTGCTTTAAAGGCGATTCCAACGTACCTCTTGTAATCTGTTTCCTGCTATTCTGCCTCGCTTTCAAGTCCGCCTCGTTGCCTTCCCTCAACAGATTTTTGGACGATAGTTGTCCTTTATTACTCGGCCAGTTTGTGAATTGCTGTGCCCCTGAGCTCCATTTTTCAACTCGTTTTTGGTGAGCTGACCGCAAGTCCAAAATTTTGGTTCAGGACCTATACTGGTTCCCGGTGGGTGGCTGAGAATTTGGTTAATTCTTCTTCCTGCCGGGAAATTACAGTGATATGTGCCCGTCCAAATGCCTAACAGCTACTCTCTCATTGGTTCTCCCTCTTCCCTTTCATCCTCTGCCAAATTGACAACCTGTGCGAACCAAGAGGTTAAAGGGGCTGTCTCTCCAAGTTGGGAGGTTGATAGTAAAGCAGACGGAAAGTCAAACCGGAGCACCAGGAGAGGGACTATTCGTTGAGATTTAGAAACCTTTCGTATTCACAGTGTGTCCGTTCTCTAGGTTTCCCGCACATGTTATAGCTGTAGTAATATTCCCTTCATCCTGGAGAGTTCGGACCCATGGAATGGGTGCCATGCATTATTGCTTTAAAGGGTCTGCATTTGCTCACCCAATCTCACCAATCGTCTCAGTCCCAAGTGTCCCTCCTTATGCCACATCCAGCTGTCGTTGTAGATAGGGTCATTCCAGCTTTCATCAGAGACCCTGAAGGAATTGTAAAGAATTTCCCAGTTTTTTTGTTTTGTTTTTGAAATTCCTTTTTATAGTGGGTTTGAGCTGATTCTCGCTGCCATGTTTATGCCAGTCTAGACACACTTGATTCCCTTACGGAGACATATCAATACATAGGTTTTAAGATTCTTACTAGTCAGATATTTTCCTCTGCGGGAAATATGGGGTTTTGAGTCCCTTTCACTGAGGACGGTGTAGGTCTTGTCTATTCCATAGTTGGTTTTTGGAACGGTACCTGTGCTTATATCAAACTCTGGTTTTATGCATCACCCCACCTCTCCTTCCCCCTTAAGCAGGTATAAGAGTGTTTTCTAAATGTGAGACACTGTTCTCTTTCCTAACTCAGTTCAAGTGTAGCCATGTTTACAGGATCTTCATAAGTGATATCTTATGATAAGTTTCTTTTTCTGTGTGACTTATTTCACTTAGAATCATCGTACCTGAATCCACCCATTTTGCTGCTACTGGTCTTATGACATTGATTTCATGGCTGAGGGATATTCCATCGTACGTAAGTACCACAATTTTTTGAACCATGTTTATATTTTCTTGGATACTTAAGGTATATCCCAGTTGAGGTCCTTGTATGCAGTGCAGCCCTAAATTTTGGGGTGGCTCTGTCTTATTGATTTTCAGTTTTCCCAAGGTATATTCCCTAGACTGGTAGTGCCCTTGGCTCTGTAGCTCTGTTCTTTACTTGTTTTAGGGAACAGAATGCACTCCTCCAGAGAGGCAGTTGGCAATTTACATCCCGCCCATCAGCATAACAAGGCTCCCTGTTCTCCAGGGCCTGTCTTGCCTTTCTTGTTCTTACACATTTTGTGGATGTCCCTTTTGACCGGTGGGAAGTGATACTTCTTTGTAGTGCAGATTTGCATTGCCCGCTTGCTTGCTTGGCCAAAAAGGGCGTATGCGTTTTCTCCTGAATATATTCAGGAGAAAACGCATACGCCCTTTTTGGCCAAGTGCATCATTGTCGAAGTTGTGCCCCTCTTCCTGTGCTTTAAAGGCGATTCCAACGTACCTCTTGAAATCTGTTTCCTGCTATTCTGCCTCGCTTTCAAGTCCGCCTCGTTGCCTTCCCTCAACAGATTTTTGGACGATAGTTGTCCTTTATTACTCAGCCAGTTTGTGAATTGCTGTGCCCCTGAGCTCCATTTTTCAACTCGTTTTTGGTGAGCTGACCGCAAGTCCAAAATTTTGGTTCAGGACCTATACTGGTTCCCGGTGGGTGGCTGAGAATTTGGTTAATTCTTCTTCCTGCCGGGAAATTACAGTGATATGTGCCCGTCCAAATGCCTAACAGCTACTCTCTCATTGGTTCTCCCTCTTCCCTTTCATCCTCTGCCAAATTGACAACCTGTGTGAACCAAGAGGTTAAAGGGGCTGTCTCTCCAAGTTGGGAGGTTGATAGTAAAGCAGACGGAAAGTCAAACCGGAGCACCAGGAGAGGGACTATTCGTTGAGTTTTAGAAACCTTTCGTATTCACAGTGTGTCCGTTCTCTAGGTTTCCCGCACATGTTATAGCTGTAGTAATATTCCCTTCATCCTGGAGAGTTCGGACCCATGGAATGGGTGCCATGCATTATTGCTTTAAAGGGTCTGCATTTGCTCACCCAATCTCACCAATCGTCTCAGTCCCAAGTGTCCCTCCTTATGCCACATCCAGCTGTCGTTGTAGATAGGGTCATTCCAGCTTTCATCAGAGACCCTGAAGGAATTGTAAAGAATTTCCCAGTTTTTTTGTTTTGTTTTTGAAATTCCTTTTTATAGTGGGTTTGAGCTGATTCTCGCTGCCATGTTTATGCCAGTCTAGACACACTTGATTCCCTTACGGAGACATATCAATACATAGGTTTTAAGATTCTTACTAGTCAGATATTTTCCTCTGCGGGAAATATGGGGTTTTGAGTCCCTTTCACTGAGGACGGTGTAGGTCTTGTCTATTCCATAGTTGGTTTTTGGAACGGTACCTGTGCTTATATCAAACTCTGGTTTTATGCATCACCCCACCTCTCCTTCCCCCTTAAGCAGGTATAAGAGTGTTTTCTAAATGTGAGACACTGTTCTCTTTCCTAACTCAGTTCAAGTGTAGCCATGTTTACAGGATCTTCATAAGTGATATCTTATGATAAGTTTCTTTTTCTGTGTGACTTATTTCACTTAGAATCATCGTACCTGAATCCACCCATTTTGCTGCTACTGGTCTTATGACATTGATTTCATGGCTGAGTGATATTCCATCGTACGTAAGAACCACAATTTTTTGAACCATGTTTATATTTTCTGGGATACTTAAGGTGTATCCAAGTTGAGGTCCTTGTATGCAGTGCAGCCCTAAATTTTGGGGTGGCTCTGTCTTATTGATTTTCAGTTTTCCCAAGGTATATTCCCTAGACTGGTAGTGCCCTTGGCTCTGTAGCTCTGTTCTTTACTTGTTGTAGGGAACAGAATGCACTCCTAGGGAGAGGCAGTTGGCAATTTACATCCCGCCCATCAGCATAACAAGGCTCCCTGTTCTCCAGGGCCTGTCTTGCCTTTCTTGTTCTTACACATTTTGTGGATGTCCCTTTTGACCGGTGGGAAGTGATACTTCTTTGTAGTGCAGATTTGCATTGCCCGCTTGCTTGCTTGGCCAAAAAGGGCGTATGCGTTTTCTCCTGAATATATTCAGGAGAAAACGCATACGCCCTTTTTGGCCAAGTGCATCATTGTCGAAGTTGTGCCCCTCTTCCTGTGCTTTAAAGGCGATTCCAACGTACCTCTTGTAATCTGTTTCCTGCTATTCTGCCTCGCTTTCAAGTCCGCCTCGTTGCCTTCCCTCAACAGATTTTTGGACGATAGTTGTCCTTTATTACTCGGCCAGTTTGTGAATTGCTGTGCCCCTGAGCTCCATTTTTCAACTCGTTTTTGGTGAGCTGACCGCAAGTCCAAAATTTTGGTTCAGGACCTATACTGGTTCCCGGTGGGTGGCTGAGAATTTGGTTAATTCTTCTTCCTGCCGGGAAATTACAGTGATATGTGCCCGTCCAAATGCCTAACAGCTACTCTCTCATTGGTTCTCCCTCTTCCCTTTCATCCTCTGCCAAATTGACAACCTGTGCGAACCAAGAGGTTAAAGGGGCTGTCTCTCCAAGTTGGGAGGTTGATAGTAAAGCAGACGGAAAGTCAAACCGGAGCACCAGGAGAGGGACTATTCGTTGAGATTTAGAAACCTTTCGTATTCACAGTGTGTCCGTTCTCTAGGTTTCCCGCACATGTTATAGCTGTAGTAATATTCCCTTCATCCTGGAGAGTTCGGACCCATGGAATGGGTGCCATGCATTATTGCTTTAAAGGGTCTGCATTTGCTCACCCAATCTCACCAATCGTCTCAGTCCCAAGTGTCCCTCCTTATGCCACATCCAGCTGTCGTTGTAGATAGGGTCATTCCAGCTTTCATCAGAGACCCTGAAGGAATTGTAAAGAATTTCCCAGTTTTTTTGTTTTGTTTTTGAAATTCCTTTTTATAGTGGGTTTGAGCTGATTCTCGCTGCCATGTTTATGCCAGTCTAGACACACTTGATTCCCTTACGGAGACATATCAATACATAGGTTTTAAGATTCTTACTAGTCAGATATTTTCCTCTGCGGGAAATATGGGGTTTTGAGTCCCTTTCACTGAGGACGGTGTAGGTCTTGTCTATTCCATAGTTGGTTTTTGGAACGGTACCTGTGCTTATATCAAACTCTGGTTTTATGCATCACCCCACCTCTCCTTCCCCCTTAAGCAGGTATAAGAGTGTTTTCTAAATGTGAGACACTGTTCTCTTTCCTAACTCAGTTCAAGTGTAGCCATGTTTACAGGATCTTCATAAGTGATATCTTATGATAAGTTTCTTTTTCTGTGTGACTTATTTCACTTAGAATCATCGTACCTGAATCCACCCATTTTGCTGCTACTGGTCTTATGACATTGATTTCATGGCTGAGGGATATTCCATCGTACGTAAGTACCACAATTTTTTGAACCAAGTTTATATTTTCTGGGATACTTAAGGTGTATCCAAGTTGAGGTCCTTGTATGCAGTGCAGCCCTAAATTTTGGGGTGGCTCTGTCTTATTGATTTTCAGTTTTCCCAAGGTATATTCCCTAGACTGGTAGTGCCCTTGGCTCTGTAGCTCTGTTCTTTACTTGTTTTAGGGAACAGAATGCACTCCTAGGGAGAGGCAGTTGGCAATTTACATCCCGCCCATCAGCATAACAAGGCTCCCTGTTCTCCAGGGCCTGTCTTGCCTTTCTTGTTCTTACACATTTTGTGGATGTCCCTTTTGACCGGTGGGAAGTGATACTTCTTTGTAGTGCAGATTTGCATTGCCCGCTTGCTTGCTTGGCCAAAAAGGGCGTATGCGTTTTCTCCTGAATATATTCAGGAGAAAACGCATACGCCCTTTTTGGCCAAGTGCATCATTGTCGAAGTTGTGCCCCTCTTCCTGTGCTTTAAGGGCGATTCCAACGTACCTCTTGAAATCTGTTTCCTGCTATTCTGCCTCGCTTTCAAGTCCGCCTCGTTGCCTTCCCTCAACAGATTTTTGGACGATAGTTGTCCTTTATTACTCGGCCAGTTTGTGAATTGCTGTGCCCCTGAGCTCCATTTTTCTACTCGTTTTTGGTGAGCTGACCGCAAGTCCAAAATTTTTGTTCAGGACCTATACTGGTTCCCGGTGGGTGGCTGAGAATTTGCTTAATTCTTCTTCCTGCCGGGAAATTACAGTGATATGTGCCCGTCCAAATGCCTAACAGCTACTCTCTCATTGGTTCTCCCTCTTCCCTTTCATCCTCTGCCAAATTGGCAACCTGTGCGAACCAAGAGGTTAAAGGGGCTGTCTCTCCAAGTTGGGTGGTTGATAGTAAAGCAGACGGAAAGTCAAACCGGAGCACCAGGAGAGGGACTATTCGTTGAGTTTTAGAAATCTTTCGTATTCACAGTGTGTCCGTTCTCTAGGTTTCCCGCACATGTTATAGCTGTAGTAATATTCCCTTGAACCTGGAGAGTTCGGACCCATGGAATGGGTGCCATGCATTATTGCTTTAAAGGGTCTGCATTTGCTCACCCAATCTCACCAATCGTCTCAGTCCCAAGTGTCCCTCCTTATGCCACATCCAGCTGTCGTTGTAGATAGGGTCATTCCAGCTTTCATCAGAGACCCTGAAGGAATTGTAAAGAATTTCCCAGTTTTTTTGTTTTGTTTTTGAAATTCCTTTTTATAGTGGGTTTGAGCTGATTCTCGCTGCCATGTTTATGCCAGTCTAGACACACTTGATTCCCTTACGGAGACATATCAATACATAGGTTTTAAGATTCTTACTAGTCAGATATTTTCCTCTGCGGGAAATATGGGGTTTTGAGTCCCTTTCACTGAGGACGGTGTAGGTCTTGTCTATTCCATAGTTGGTTTTTGGAACGGTACCTGTGCTTATATCAAACTCTGGTTTTATGCATCACCCCACCTCTCCTTCCCCCTTAAGCAGGTATAAGAGTGTTTTCTAAATGTGAGACACTGTTCTCTTTCCTAACTCAGTTCAAGTGTAGCCATGTTTACAGGATCTTCATAAGTGATATCTTATGATAAGTTTCTTTTTCTGTGTGACTTATTTCACTTAGAATCATCGTACCTGAATCCACCCATTTTGCTGCTACTGGTCTTATGACATTGATTTAATGGCTGAGGGATATTCCATCGTACGTAAGTACCACAATTTTTTGAACCATGTTTATATTTTCTGGGATACTTAAGGTGTATCCAAGTTGAGGTCCTTGTATGCAGTGCAGCCCTAAATTTTGGGGTGGCTCTGTCTTATTGATTTTCAGTTTTCCCAAGGTATATTCCCTAGACTGGTAGTGCCCTTGGCTCTGTAGCTCTGTTCTTTACTTGTTTTAGGGAACAGAATGCACTCCTCCAGAGAGGCAGTTGGCAATTTACATCCCCCCCCATCAGCATAACAAGGCTCCCTGTTCTCCAGGGCCTGTCTTGCCTTTCTTGTTCTTACACATTTTGTGGATGTCCCTTTTGACCGGTGGGAAGTGATACTTCTTTGTAGTGCAGATTTGCATTGCCCGCTTGCTTGCTTGGCCAAAAAGGGCGTATGTGTTTTCTCCTGAATATATTCAGGAGAAAACGCATACGCCCTTTTTGGCCAAGTGCATCATTGTCGAAGTTGTGCCCCTCTTCCTGTGCTTTAAAGGCGATTCCAACGTACCTCTTGAAATCTGTTTCCTGCTATTCTGCCTCGCTTTCAAGTCCACCTCGTTGCCTTCCCTCAACAGATTTTTGGACGATAGTTGTCCTTTATTACTCGGCCAGTTTGTGAATTGCTGTGCCCCTGAGCTCCATTGTTCAACTCGTTTTTCATGAGCTGACCGCAAGTCCAAAATTTTTGTTCAGGACCTATACTGGTTCCCGGTGGGAGGCTGAGAATTTGGTTAATTCTTCTTCCTGCCGGGAAATTACAGTGATATGTGCCCGTCCAAATGCCTAACAGCTACTCTCTCATTGGTTCTCCCTCTTCCCTTTCATCCTCTGCCAAATTGGCAACCTGTGCGAACCAAGAGGTTAAAGGGGCTGTCTCTCCAAGTTGGGAGGTTGATAGTAAAGCAGACGGAAAGTCAAACCGGAGCACCAGGAGAGGGACTATTCGTTGAGTTTTAGAAACCTTTCGTATTCACAGTGTGTCCGTTCTCTAGGTTTCCCGCACATGTTATAGCTGTAGTAATATTCCCTTCAACCTGGAGAGTTCGGACCCATGGAATGGGTGCCATGCATTATTGCTTTAAAGGGTCTGCATTTGCTCACCCAATCTCACCAATCGTCTCAGTCCCAAGTGTCCCTCCTTATGCCACATCCAGCTGTCGTTGTAGATAGGGTCATTCCAGCTTTCATCAGAGACCCTGAAGGAATTGTAAAGAATTTCCCAGTTTTTTTGTTTTGTTTTTGAAATTCCTTTTTATAGTGGGTTTGAGCTGATTCTCGCTGCCATGTTTATGCCAGTCTAGACACACTTGATTCCCTTACGGAGACATATCAATACATAGGTTTTAAGATTCTTACTAGTCAGATATTTTCCTCTGCAGGAAATATGGGGTTTTGAGTCCCTTTCACTGAGTACGGTGTAGGTCTTGTCTATTCCATAGTTGGTTTTTGGAACGGTACCTGTGCTTATATCAAACTCTGGTTTTATGCATCACCCCACCTCTCCTTCCCCCTTAAGCAGGTATAAGAGTGTTTTCTAAATGTGAGACACTGTTCTCTTTCCTAACTCAGTTCAAGTGTAGCCATGTTTACAGGATCTTCATAAGTGATAACTTATGATAAGTTTCTTTATCTGTGTGACTTATTTCACTTAGAATCATCGTACCTGAATCCACCCATTTTGCTGCTACTGGTCTTATGACATTGATTTCATGGCTGAGGGATATTCCATCGTACGTAAGTACCACAATTTTTTGAACCATGTTTATATTTTCTGGGATACTTAAGGTGTATCCAAGTTGAGGTCCTTGTATGCAGTACAGCCCTAAATTTTGGGGTGGCTCTGTCTTATTGATTTTCAGTTTTCCCAAGGTATATTCCCTAGACTGGTAGTGCCCTTGGCTCTGTAGCTCTGTTCTTTACTTGTTTTAGGGAACAGAATGCACTCCTCCAGAGAGGCTGTTGGCAATTTACATCCCGCCCATCAGCATAACAAGGCTCCCTGTTCTCCAGGGCCTGTCTTGCCTTTCTTGTTCTTAAACATTTTGTGGATGTTCCTTTTGACCGGTGGGAAGTGATACTTCTTTGTAGTGCAGATTTGCATTGCCCGCTTGCTTGCTTGGCCAAAAAGGGCGTATGCGTTTTCTCCTGAATATATTCAGGAGAAAACGCATACGCCCTTTTTGGCCAAGTGCATCATTGTCGAAGTTGTGCCCCTCTTCCTGTGCTTTAAAGGCGATTCCAACGTACCTCTTGAAATCTGTTTCCTGCTATTCTGCCTCGCTTTCAAGTCCGCCTCGTTGCCTTCCCTCAACAGATTTTTGGACGATAGTTGTCCTTTATTACTCGGCCAGTTTGTGAATTGCTGTGCCCCTGAGCTCCATTTTTCAACTCGTTTTTCATGAGCTGACCGCAAGTCCAAAATTTTGGTTCAGGACCTATACTGGTTCCCGGTGGGTGGCTGAGAATTTGGTTAATTCTTCTTCCTGCCGGGAAATTACAGTGATATGTGCCCGTCCAAATGCCTAACAGCTACTCTCTCATTGGTTCTCCCTCTTCCCTTTCATCCTCTGCCAAATTGGCAACCTGTGCGAACCAAGAGGTTAAAGGGGCTGTCTCTCCAAGTTGGGAGGTTGATAGTAAAGCAGACGGAAAGTCAAACCGGAGCACCAGGAGAGGGACTATTCGTTGAGTTTTAGAAACCTTTCGTATTCACAGTGTGTCCGTTCTCTAGGTTTCCCGCACATGTTATAGCTGTAGTAATATTCCCTTCAACCTGGAGAGTTCAGACCCATGGAATGGGTGCCATGCATTATTGCTTTAAAGGGTCTGCATTTGCTCACCCAATCTCACCAATCGTCTCAGTCCCAAGTGTCCCTCCTTATGCCACATCCAGCTGTCGTTGTAGATAGGGTCATTCCAGCTTTCATCAGAGACCCTGAAGGAATTGTAAAGAATTTCCCAGTTTTTTTGTTTTGTTTTTGAAATTCCTTTTTATAGTAGGTTTGAGCTGACTCTCGCTGCCATGTTTATGCCAGTCTAGACACACTTGATTCCCTTACGGAGACATATCAATACATAGGTTTTAAGATTCTTACTAGTCAGATATTTTCCTCTGCGGGAAATATGGGGTTTTGAGTCCCTTTCACTGAGGAAGGTGTAGGTCTTGTCTATTCCATAGTTGGTTTTTGGAACGGTACCTGTGCTTATATCAAACTCTGGTTTTATGCATCACCCCACCTCTCCTTCCCCCTTAAGCAGGTATAAGAGTGTTTTCTAAATGTCAGACACTGTTCTCTTTCCTAACTCAGTTCAAGGGTAGCTATGTTTACAGGATCTTCATAAGTGATATCTTATGATAAGTTTCTTTTTCTGTGTGACTTATTTCACTTAGAATCATCGTACCTGAATCCACCCATTTTGCTGCTACTGGTCTTATGACATTGATTTCATGGCTGAGGGATATTCCATCGTACGTAAGTACCACAATTTTTTGAACCATGTTTATATTTTCTGGGATACTTAAGGTGTATCCAAGTTGAGGTCCTTGTATGCAGTGCAGCCCTAAATTTTGGGGTGGCTCTGTCTTATTGATTTTCAGTTTTCCCAAGGTATATTCCCTAGACTGGTAGTGCCCTTGGCTCTGTAGCTCTGTTCTTTACTTGTTTTAGGGAACAGAATGCACTCCTAGGGAGAGGCAGTTGGCAATTTACATCCCGCCCATCAGCATAACAAGGCTCCCTGTTCTCCAGGGCCTGTCTTGCCTTTCTTGTTCTTACACATTTTGTGGATGTCCCTTTTGACCGGTGGGAAGTGATACTTCTTTGTAGTGCAGATTTGCATTGCCCGCTTGCTTGCTTGGCCAAAAAGGGCGTATGCGTTTTCTCCTGAATATATTCAGGAGAAAACGCATACGCCCTTTTTGGCCAAGTGCATCATTGTCGAAGTTGTGCCCCTCTTCCTGTGCTTTAAAGGCGATTCCAACGTACCTCTTGAAACCTGTTTCCTGCTATTCTGCCTCGCTTTCAAGTCCGCCTCGTTGCCTTCCCTCAACAGATTTTTGGACGATAGTTGTCCTTTATTACTCGGCCAGTTTGTGAATTGCTGTGCCCCTGAGCTCCATTTTTCAACTCGTTTTTGGTGAGCTGACCGCAAGTCCAAAATTTTGGTTCAGGACCTATACTGGTTCCCGGTGGGTGGCTGAGAATTTGGTTAATTCTTCTTCCTGCCAGGAAATTACAGTGATATGTGCCCGTCCAAATGCCTAACAGCTACTCTCTCATTGGTTCTCCCTCTTCCCTTTCATCCTCTGCCAAATTGGCAACCTGTGCGAACCAAGAGGTTAAAGGGGCTGTCTCTCCAAGTTGGGAGGTTGATAGTAAAGCAGACGGAAAGTCAAACCGGAGCACCAGGAGAGGGACTATTCGTTGAGTTTTAGAAACCTTTCGTATTCACAGTGTGTCCGTTCTCTAGGTTTCCCGCACATGTTATAGCTGTAGTAATATTCCCTTCAACCTGGAGAGTTCAGACCCATGGAATGGGTGCCATGCATTATTGCTTTAAAGGGTCTGCATTTGCTCACCCAATCTCACCAATCGTCTCAGTCCCAAGTGTCCCTCCTTATGCCACATCCAGCTGTCGTTGTAGATAGGGTCATTCCAGCTTTCATCAGAGACCCTGAAGGAATTGTAAAGAATTTCCCAGTTTTTTTGTTTTGTTTTTGAAATTCCTTTAAATAGTGGGTTTGAGCTGACTCTCGCTGCCATGTTTATGCCAGTCTAGACACACTTGATTCCCTTACGGAGACATATCAATACATAGGTTTTAAGATTCTTACTAGTCAGATATTTTCCTCTGCGGGAAATATGGGGTTTTGAGTCCCTTTCACTGAGGAAGGTGTAGGTCTTGTCTATTCCATAGTTGGTTTTTGGAACGGTACCTGTGCTTATATCAAACTCTGGTTTTATGCATCACCCCACCTCTCCTTCCCCCTTAAGCAGGTATAAGAGTGTTTTCTAAATGTCAGACACTGTTCTCTTTCCTAACTCAGTTCAAGGGTAGCCATGTTTACAGGATCTTCATAAGTGATATCTTATGATAAGTTTCTTTTTCTGTGTGACTTATTTCACTTAGAATCATCGTACCTGAATCCACCCATTTTGCTGCTACTGGTCTTATGACATTGATTTCATGGCTGAGGGATATTCCATCGTACGTAAGTACCACAATTTTTTGAACCATGTTTATATTTTCTGGGATACTTAAGGTGTATCCAAGTTGAGGTCCTTGTATGCAGTGCAGCCCTAAATTTTGGGGTGGCTCTGTCTTATTGATTTTCAGTTTTCCCAAGGTATATTCCCTAGACTGGTAGTGCCCTTGGCTCTGTAGCTCTGTTCTTTACGTGTTTTAGGGAACAAAATGCACTCCTAGGGAGAGGCAGTTGGCAATTTACATCCCGCCCATCAGCATAACAAGGCTCCCTGTTCTCCAGGGCCTGTCTTGCCTTTCTTGTTCTTACACATTTTGTGGATGTCCCTTTTGACCGCTGGGAAGTGATACTTCTTTGTAGTGCAGATTTGCATTGCCCGCTTGCTTGCTTGGCCAAAAAGGGCGTATGCGTTTTCTCCTGAATATATTCAGGAGAAAACGCATACGCCCTTTTTGGCCAAGTGCATCATTGTCGAAGTTGTGCCCCTCTTCCTGTGCTTTAAATGCGATTCCAACGTACCTCTTGAAACCTGTTTCCTGCTATTCTGCCTCGCTTTCAAGTCCGCCTCGTTGCCTTCCCTCAACAGATTTTTGGACGATAGTTGTCCTTTATTACTCGGCCAGTTTGTGAATTGCTGTGCCCCTGAGCTCCATTTTTCAACTCGTTTTTGGTGAGCTGACCGCAAGTCCAAAATTTTGGTTCAGGACCTATACTGGTTCCCGGTGGGTGGCTGAGAATTTGGTTAATTCTTCTTCCTGCCAGGAAATTACAGTGATATGTGCCCGTCCAAATGCCTAACAGCTACTCTCTCATTGGTTCTCCCTCTTCCCTTTCATCCTCTGCCAAATTGGCAACCTGTGCGAACCAAGAGGTTAAAGGGGCTGTCTCTCCAAGTTGGGAGGTTGATAGTAAAGCAGACGGAAAGTCAAACCGGAGCACCAGGAGAGGGACTATTCGTTGAGTTTTAGAAACCTTTCGTATTCACAGTGTGTCCGTTCTCTAGGTTTCCCGCACATGTTATAGCTGTAGTAATATTCCCTTCAACCTGGAGAGTTCGGACCCATGGAATGGGTGCCATGCATTATTGCTTTAAAGGGTCTGCATTTGCTCACCCAATCTCACCAATCGTCTCAGTCCCAAGTGTCCCTCCTTATGCCACATCCAGCTGTCGTAGTAGATAGGGTCATTCCAGCTTTCATCAGAGACCCTGAAGGAATTGTAAAGAATTTCCCAGTTTTTTTGTTTTGTTTTTGAAATTCCTTTTTATAGTGGGTTTGAGCTGATTCTCGCTGCCATGTTTATGCCAGTCTAGACACACTTGATTCCCTTATGGAGACATATCAATACATAGGTTTTAAGATTCTTACTAGTCAGATATTTTCCTCTGCGGGAAATATGGGGTTTTGAGTCCCTTTCACTGAGGACGGTGTAGGTCTCGTCTATTCCATAGCTGGTTTTTGGAACGGTACCTGTGCTTATATCAAACTCTGGTTTTATGCATCACCCCACCTCTCCTTCCCCCTTAAGCAGGTATAAGAGTGTTTTCTAAATGTGAGACACTGTTCTCTTTCCTAACTCAGTTCAAGTGTAGCCATGTTTACAGGATCTTCATAAGTGATATCTTATGATAAGTTTCTTTTTCTGTGTGACTTATTTCACTTAGAATCATCGTACCTGAATCCACCCATTTTGCTGCTACTGGTCTTATGACATTGATTTCATGGCTGAGGGATATTCCATCGTACGTAAGTACCACAATTTTTTGAACCATGTTTATATTTTCTGGGATACTTAAGGTGTATCCAAGTTGAGGTCCTTGTATGCAGTGCAGCCCTAAATTTTGGGGTGGCTCTGTCTTATTGATTTTCAGTTTTCCCAAGGTATATTCCCTAGACTGGTAGTGCCCTTGGCTCTGTAGCTCTGTTCTTTACTTGTTTTAGGGAACAGAATGCACTCCTCCAGAGAGGCAGTTGGCAATTTACATCCCGCCCATCAGCATAACAAGGCTCCCTGTTCTCCAGGGCCTGTCTTGCCTTTCTTGTTCTTACACATTTTGTGGATGTCCCTTTTGACCGGTGGGAAGTGATACTTCTTTGTAGTGCAGATTTGCATTGCCCGCTTGCTTGCTTGGCCAAAAAGGGCGTATGCGTTTTCTCCTGAATATATTCAGGAGAAAACGCATACGCCCTTTTTGGCCAAGTGCATCATTGTCGAAGTTGTGCCCCTCTTCCTGTGCTTTAAAGGCGATTCCAACGTACCTCTTGAAACCTGTTTCCTGCTATTCTGCCTCGCTTTCAAGTCCGCCTCGTTGCCTTCCCTCAACAGATTTTTGGACGATAGTTGTCCTTTATTACTCGGCCAGTTTGTGAATTGCTGTGCCCCTGAGCTCCATTTTTCAACTCGTTTTTGGTGAGCTGACCGCAAGTCCAAAATTTTGGTTCAGGACCTATACTGGTTCCCGGTGGGTGGCTGAGAATTTGCTTAATTCTTCTTCCTGCCGGGAAATTACAGTGATATGTGCCCGTCCAAATGCCTAACAGCTACTCTCTCATTGGTTCTCCCTCTTCCCTTTCATCCTCTGCCAAATTGGCAACCTGTGCGAACCAAGAGGTTAAAGGGGCTGTCTCTCCAAGTTGGGAGGTTGATAGTAAAGCAGACGGAAAGTCAAACCGGAGCACCAGGAGAGGGACTATTCGTTGAGTTTTAGAAACCTTTCGTATTCACAGTGTGTCCGTTCTCTAGGTTTCCCGCACATGTTATAGCTGTAGTAATATTCCCTTCAACCTGGAGAGTTCAGACCCATGGAATGGGTGCCATGCATTATTGCTTTAAAGGGTCTGCATTTGCTCACCCAATCTCACCAATCGTCTCAGTCCCAAGTGTCCCTCCTTATGCCACATCCAGCTGTCGTTGTAGATAGGGTCATTCCAGCTTTCATCAGAGACCCTGAAGGAATTGTAAAGAATTTCCCAGTTTTTTTGTTTTGTTTTTGAAATTCCTTTTTATAGTGGGTTTGAGCTGACTCTCGCTGCCATGTTTATGCCAGTCTAGACACACTTGATTCCCTTACGGAGACATATCAATACATAGGTTTTAAGATTCTTACTAGTCAGATATTTTCCTCTGCGGGAAATATGGGGTTTTGAGTCCCTTTCACTGAGGAAGGTGTAGGTCTTGTCTATTCCATAGTTGGTTTTTGGAACGGTACCTGTGCTTATATCAAACTCTGGTTTTATGCATCACCCCACCTCTCCTTCCCCCTTAAGCAGGTATAAGAGTGTTTTCTAAATGTCAGACACTGTTCTCTTTCCTAACTCAGTTCAAGGGTAGCCATGTTTACAGGATCTTCATAAGTGATATCTTATGATAAGTTTCTTTTTCTGTGTGACTTATTTCACTTAGAATCATCGTACCTGAATCCACCCATTTTGCTGCTACTGGTCTTATGACATTGATTTCATGGCTGAGGGATATTCCATCGTACGTAAGTACCACAATTTTTTGAACCATGTTTATATTTTCTGGGATACTTAAGGTGTATCCAAGTTGAGGTCCTTGTATGCAGTGCAGCCCTAAATTTTGGGGTGGCTCTGTCTTATTGATTTTCAGTTTTCCCAAGGTATATTCCCTAGACTGGTAGTGCCCTCGGCTCTGTAGCTCTGTTCTTTACTTGTTTTAGGGAACAAAATGCACTCCTAGGGAGAGGCAGTTGGCAATTTACATCCCGCCCATCAGCATAACAAGGCTCCCTGTTCTCCAGGGCCTGTCTTGCCTTTCTTGTTCTTACACATTTTGTGGATGTCCCTTTTGACCGGTGGGAAGTGATACTTCTTTGTAGTGCAGATTTGCATTGCCCGCTTGCTTGCTTGGCCAAAAAGGGCGTATGCGTTTTCTCCTGAATATATTCAGGAGAAAACGCATACGCCCTTTTTGGCCAAGTGCATCATTGTCAAAGTTGTGCCCCTCTTCCTGTGCTTTAAAGGCGATTCCAACGTACCTCTTGAAATCTGTTTCCTGCTATTCTGCCTCGCTTTCAAGTCCGCCTCGTTGCCTTCCCTCAACAGATTTTTGGACGATAGTTGTCCTTTATTACTCGGCCAGTTTGTGAATTGCTGTGCCCCTGAGCTCCATTTTTCAACTCGTTTTTGGTGAGCTGACCGCAAGTCCAAAATTTTGGTTCAGGACCTATACTGGTTCCCGGTGGGTGGCTGAGAATTTGCTTAATTCTTCTTCCTGCCGGGAAATTACAGTGATATGTGCCCGTCCAAATGCCTAACAGCTACTCTCTCATTGGTTCTCCCTCTTCCCTTTCATCCTCTGCCAAATTGGCAACCTGTGCGAACCAAGAGGTTAAAGGGGCTGTCTCTCCAAGTTGGGAGGTTGATAGTAAAGCAGACGGAAAGTCAAACCGGAGCACCAGGAGAGGGACTATTCGTTGAGTTTTAGAAACCTTTCGTATTCACAGTGTGTCCGTTCTCTAGGTTTCCCGCACATGTTATAGCTGTAGTAATATTCCCTTCAACCTGGAGAGTTCGGTCCCATGGAGTGGGTGCCATGCATTATTGCTTTAAAGGGTCTGCATTTGCTCACCCAATCTCACCAATCGTCTCAGTCCCAAGTGTCCCTCCTTATGCCACATCCAGCTGTCGTTGTAGATAGGGTCATTCCAGCTTTCATCAGAGACCCTGAAGGAATTTTAAAGAATTTCCCAGTTTTTTTGTTTTGTTTTTGAAATTCCTTTTTATAGTGGGTTTGAGCTGTTTCTCGCTGCCATGTTTATGCCAGTCTAGACACACTTGATTCCCTTACGGTGACATATCTATACATAGGTTTTAAGATTCTTACTAGTCAGATATTTTCCTCTGCGGGAAATATGGGGTTTTGAGTCCCTTTCACTGAGGACGGTGTAGGTCTTGTCTATTCTATAGTTGGTTTTTGGAACGGTACCTGTGCTTATATCAAACTCTGGTTTTATGCATCACCCCACCTCTCCTTCCCCCTTAAGCAGGTATAAGAGTGTTTTCTAAATGTCAGACACTGTTCTCTTTCCTAACTCAGTTCAAGTGTAGCCATGTTTACAGGATCTTCATAAGTGATAACTTATGATAAGTTTCTTTTTCTGTGTGACTTATTTCACTTAGAATCATCGTACCTGAATCCACCCATTTTGCTGCTACTGGTCTTATGACATTGATTTCATGGCTGAGGGATATTCCATCGTACGTAAGTACCACAATTTTTTGAACCATGTTTATATTTTCTGGGATACTTAAGGTGTATCCAAGTTGAGGTCCTTGTATGCAGTGCAGCCCTAAATTTTGGGGTGGCTCTGTCTTATTGATTTTCAGTTTTCCCAAGGTATATTCCCTAGACTGGTAGTGCCCTTGGCTCTGTAGCTCTGTTCTTTACTTGTTTTAGGGAACAGAATGCACTCCTCCAGAGAGGCAGTTGGCAATTTACATCCCGCCCATCAGCATAACAAGGCTCCCTGTTCTCCAGGGCCTGTCTTGCCTTTCTTGTTCTTACACATTTTGTGGATGTTCCTTTTGACCGGTGGGAAGTGATACTTCTTTGTAGTGCAGATTTGCATTGCCCGCTTGCTTGCTTGGCCAAAAAGGGCGTATGCGTTTTCTCCTGAATATATTCAGGAGAAAACGCATACGCCCTTTTTGGCCAAGTGCATCATTGTCGAAGTTGTGCCCCTCTTCCTGTGCTTTAAAGGCGATTCCAACGTACCTCTTGAAATCTGTTTCCTGCTATTCTGCCTCGCTTTCAAGTCCGCCTCGTTGCCTTCCCTCAACAGATTTTTGGACGA
Organism: Hyperoodon ampullatus; assembly: GCF_949752795.1. Taxonomy (NCBI): domain Eukaryota; kingdom Metazoa; phylum Chordata; class Mammalia; order Artiodactyla; family Ziphiidae; genus Hyperoodon; species Hyperoodon ampullatus. Next base: position 213,127 of record NW_027640524.1, read on the forward strand.
TAGTTGTCCTTTATTACTCGGCCAGTTTGTGAATTGCTGTGCCCCTGAGCTCCATTTTTCAACTCGTTTTTGGTGAGCTGACCGCAAGTCCAAAATTTTGGTTCAGGACCTATACTGGTTCCCGGTGGGTGGCTGAGAATTTGGTTAATTCTTCTTCCTGCCGGGAAATTACAGTGATATGTGCCCGTCCAAATGCCTAACAGCTACTCTCTCATTGGTTCTCCCTCTTCCCTTTCATCCTCTGCCAAATTGGCAACCTGTGCGAACCAAGAGGTTAAAGGGGCTGCCTCTCCAAGTTGGGAGGTTGATAGTAAAGCAGACGGAAAGTCAAACCGGAGCACCAGGAGAGGGACTATTCGTTGAGTTTTAGAAACCTTTCGTATTCACAGTGTGTCCGTTCTCTAGGTTTCCCGCACATGTTATAGCTGTAGTAATATTCCCTTCAACCTGGAGAGTTCGGACCCATGGAGTGGGTGCCATGCATTATTGCTTTAAAGGGTCTGCATTTGCTCACCCAATCTCACCAATCGTCTCAGTCCCAAGTGTCCCTCCTTATGCCACATCCAGCTGTCGTTGTAGATAGGGTCATTCCAGCTTTCATCAGAGACCCTGAAGGAATTGTAAAGAATTTCCCAGTTTTTTTGTTTTGTTTTTGAAATTCCTTTTTATAGTGGGTTTGAGCTGACTCTCGCTGCCATGTTTATGCCAGTCTAGACACACTTGATTCCCTTACGGAGACATATCAATACATAGGTTTTAAGATTCTTACTAGTCAGATATTTTCCTCTGCGGGAAATATGGGGTTTTGAGTCCCTTTCACTGAGGACGGTGTAGGTCTTGTCTATTCCATAGTTGGTTTTTGGAACGGTACCTGTGCTTATATCAAACTCTGGTTTTATGCATCACCCCACCTCTCCTTCCCCCTTAAGCAGGTATAAGAGTGTTTTCTAAATGTGAGACACTGTTCTCTTTCCTAACTCAGTTCAAGTGTAGCCATGTTTACAGGATCTTCATAAGTGATATCTTATGATAAGTTTCTTTTTCTGTGTGACTTATTTCACTTAGAATCATCGTACCTGAATCCACCCATTTTGCTGCTACTGGTCTTATGACATTGATTTCATGGCTGAGGGATATTCCATCGTACGTAAGTACCACAATTTTTTGAACCATGTTTATATTTTCTGGGATACTTAAGGTGTATCCAAGTTGAGGTCCTTGTATGCAGTGCAGCCCTAAATTTTGGGGTGGCTCTGTCTTATTGATTTTCAGTTTTCCCAAGGTATATTCCCTAGACTGGTAGTGCCCTTGGCTCTGTAGCTCTGTTCTTTACTTGTTTTAGGGAACAGAATGCACTCCTCCAGAGAGGCAGTTGGCAATTTACATCCCGCCCATCAGCATAACAAGGCTCCCTGTTCTCCAGGGCCTGTCTTGCCTTTCTTGTTCTTACACATTTTGTGGATGTCCCTTTTGACCGGTGGGAAGTGATACTTCTTTGTAGTGCAGATTTGCATTGCCCGCTTGCTTGCTTGGCCAAAAAGGGCGTATGCGTTTTCTCCTGAATATATTCAGGAGAAAACGCATACGCCCTTTTTGGCCAAGTGCATCATTGTCGAAGTTGTGCCCCTCTTCCTGTGCTTTAAAGGCGATTCCAACGTACCTCTTGAAATCTGTTTCCTGCTATTCTGCCTCGCTTTCAAGTCCGCCTCGTTGCCTTCCCTCAACAGATTTTTGGACGATAGTTGTCCTTTATTACTCGGCCAGTTTGTGAATTGCTGTGCCCCTGAGCTCCATTTTTCAACTCGTTTTTGGTGAGCTGACCGCAAGTCCAAAATTTTGGTTCAGGACCTATACTGGTTCCCGGTGGGTGGCTGAGAATTTGGTTAATTCTTCTTCCTGCCGGGAAATTACAGTGATATGTGCCCGTCCAAATGCCTAACAGCTACTCTCTCATTGGTTCTCCCTCTTCCCTTTCATCCTCTGCCAAATTGGCAACCTGTGCGAACCAAGAGGTTAAAGGGGCTGTCTCTCCAAGTTGGGAGGTTGATAGTAAAGCAGACGGAAAGTCAAACCGGAGCACCAGGAGAGGGACTATTCGTTGAGTTTTAGAAACCTTTCGTATTCACAGTGTGTCCGTTCTCTAGGTTTCCCGCACATGTTATAGCTGTAGTAATATTCCCTTCAACCTGGAGAGTTCGGACCCATGGAATGGGTGCCATGAATTATTGCTTTAAAGGGTCTGCATTTGCTCACCCAATCTCACCAATCGTCTCAGTCCCAAGTGTCCCTCCTTATGCCACATCCAGCTGTCGTTGTAGATAGGGTCATTCCAGCTTTCATCAGAGACCCTGAAGGAATTGTAAAGAATTTCCCAGTTTTTTTGTTTTGTTTTTGAAATTCCTTTTTATAGTGGGTTTGAGCTGATTCTCGCTGCCATGTTTATGCCAGTCTAGACACACTTGATTCCCTTATGGAGACATATCAATACATAGGTTTTAAGATTCTTACTAGTCAGATATTTTCCTCTGCGGGAAATATGGGATTTTGAGTCCCTTTCACTGAGGACGGTGTAGGTCTTGTCTATTCCATAGTTGGTTTTTGGAACGGTACCTGTGCTTATATCAAACTCTGGTTTTATGCATCACCCCACCTCTCCTTCCCCCTTAAGCAGGTATAAGAGTGTTTTCTAAATGTGAGACACTGTTCTCTTTCCTAACTCAGTTCAAGTGTAGCCATGTTTACAGGATCTTCATAAGTGATATCTTATGATAAGTTTCTTTTTCTGTGTGACTTATTTCACTTAGAATCATCGTACCTGAATCCACCCATTTTGCTGCTACTGGTCTTATGACATTGATTTCATGGCTGAGGGATATTCCATCGTACGTAAGTACCACAATTTTTTGAACCATGTTTATATTTTCTGGGATACTTAAGGTGTATCCAAGTTGAGGTCCTTGTATGCAGTGCAGCCCTAAATTTTGGGGTGGCTCTGTCTTATTGATTTTCAGTTTTCCCAAGGTATATTCCCTAGACTGGTAGTGCCCTTGGCTCTGTAGCTCTGTTCTTTACTTGTTTTAGGGAACAGAATGCACTCCTCCAGAGAGGCAGTTGGCAATTTACATCCCCCCCATCAGCATAACAAGGCTCCCTGTTCTCCAGGGCCTGTCTTGCCTTTCTTGTTCTTACACATTTTGTGGATGTCCCTTTTGACCGGTGGGAAGTGATACTTCTTTGTAGTGCAGATTTGCATTGCCCGCTTGCTTGCTTGGCCAAAAAGGGCGTATGCGTTTTCTCCTGAATATATTCAGGAGAAAACGCATACGCCCTTTTTGGCCAAGTGCATCATTGTCGAAGTTGTGCCCCTCTTCCTGTGCTTTAAAGGCGATTCCAACGTACCTCTTGAAATCTGTTTCCTGCTATTCTGCCTCGCTTTCAAGTCCGCCTCGTTGCCTTCCCTCAACAGATTTTTGGACGATAGTTGTCCTTTATTACTCGGCCAGTTTGTGAATTGCTGTGCCCCTGAGCTCCATTTTTCAACTCGTTTTTGGTGAGCTGACCGCAAGTCCAAAATTTTGGTTCAGGACCTATACTGGTTCCCGGTGGGTGGCTGAGAATTTGCTTAATTCTTCTTCCTGCCGGGAAATTACAGTGATATGTGCCCGTCCAAATGCCTAACAGCTACTCTCTCATTGGTTCTCCCTCTTCCCTTTCATCCTCTGCCTAATTGGCAACCTGTGCGAACCAAGAGGTTAAAGGGGCTGTCTCTCCAAGTTGGGAGGTTGATAGTAAAGCAGACGGAAAGTCAAACCGGAGTACCAGGAGAGGGACTATTCGTTGAGTTTTAGAAACCTTTTGTATTCACAGTGTGTCCGTTCTCTAGGTTTCCCGCACATGTTATAGCTGTAGTAATATTCCCTTCAACCTGGAGAGTTCGGACCCATGGAATGGGTGCCATGCATTATTGCTTTAAAGGGTCTGCATTTGCTCACCCAATCTCACCAATCGTCTCAGTCCCAAGTGTCCCTCCTTATGCCACATCCAGCTGTCGTTGTAGATAGGGTCATTCCAGCTTTCATCAGAGACCCTGAAGGAATTGTAAAGAATTTCCCAGTTTTTTTTGTTTTGTTTTTGAAATTCCTTTTTATAGTGGGTTTGAGCTGATTCTCGCTGCCATGTTTATGCCAGTCTAGACACACTTGATTCCCTTACGGAGACATATCAATACATAGGTTTTAAGATTCTTACTAGTTAGATATTTTCCTCTGCGGGAAATATGGGGTTTTGAGTCCCTTTCACTGAGGACGGTGTAGGTCTTGTCTATTCCATAGTTGGTTTTTGGAACGGTACCTGTGCTTATATCAAACTCTGGTTTTATGCATCACCCCACCTCTCCTTCCCCCTTAAGCAGGTATAAGAGTGTTTTCTAAATGTGAGACACTCTTCTCTTTCCTAACTCAGTTCAAGTGTAGCCATGTTTACAGGATCTTCATAAGTGATATCTTATGATAAGTTTCTTTTTCTGTGTGACTTATTTCACTTAGAATCATCGTACCTGAATCCACCCATTTTGCTGCTACTGGTCTTATGACATTGATTTCATGGCTGAGGGATATTCCATCGTACGTAAGTACCACAATTTTTTGAACCATGTTTATATTTTCTGGGATACTTAAGGTGTATCCAAGTTGAGGTCCTTGTATGCAGTGCAGCCCTAAATTTTGGGGTGGCTCTGTCTTATTGATTTTCAGTTTTCCCAAGGTATATTCCCTAGACTGGTAGTGCCCTTGGCTCTGTAGCTCTGTTCTTTACTTGTTTTAGGGAACAGAATGCACTCCTCCAGAGAGGCAGTTGGCAATTTACATCCCGCCCATCAGCATAACAAGGCTCCCTGTTCTCCAGGGCCTGTCTTGCCTTTCTTGTTCTTACACATTTTGTGGATGTCCCTTTTGACCGGTGGGAAGTGATACTTCTTTGTAGTGCAGATTTGCATTGCCCGCTTGCTTGCTTGGCCAAAAAGGGCGTATGCGTTTTCTCCTGAATATATTCAGGAGAAAACGCATACGCCCTTTTTGGCCAAGTGCATCATTGTCGAAGTTGTGCCCCTCTTCCTGTGCTTTAAAGGCGATTCCAACGTACCTCTTGAAATCTGTTTCCTGCTATTCTGCCTCGCTTTCAAGTCCGCCTCGTTGCCTTCCCTCAACAGATTTTTGGACGATAGTTGTCCTTTATTACTCGGCCAGTTTGTGAATTGCTGTGCCCCTGAGCTCCATTTTTCAACTCGTTTTTGGTGAGCTGACCGCAAGTCCAAAATTTTGGTTCAGGACCTATACTGGTTCCCGGTGGGTGGCTGAGAATTTGGTTAATTCTTCTTCCTGCCTGGAAATTACAGTGATATGTGCCCGTCCAAATGCCTAACAGCTACTCTCTCATTGGTTCTCCCTCTTCCCTTTCATCCTCTGCCAAATTGGCAACCTGTGCGAACCAAGAGGTTAAAGGGGCTGTCTCTCCAAGTTGGGAGGTTGATAGTAAAGCAGACGGAAAGTCAAACCGGAGCACCAGGAGAGGGACTATTCGTTGAGTTTTAGAAACCTTTTGTATTCACAGTGTGTCCGTTCTCTAGGTTTCCCGCACATGTTATAGCTGTAGTAATATTCCCTTCAACCTGGAGAGTTCGGACCCATGGAATGTGTGCCATGCATTATTGCTTTAAAGGGTCTGCATTTGCTCACCCAATCTCACCAATCGTCTCAGTCCCAAGTGTCCCTCCTTATGCCACATCCAGCTGTCGTTGTAGATAGGGTCATTCCAGCTTTCATCAGAGACCCTGAAGGAATTGTAAAGAATTTCCCAGTTTTTTTGTTTTGTTTTTGAAATTCCTTTTTATAGTGGGTTTGAGCTGATTCTCGCTGCCATGTTTATGCCAGTCTAGACACACTTGATTCCCTTACGGAGACATATCAATACATAGGTTTTAAGATTCTTACTAATCAGATATTTTCCTCTGCGGGAAATATGGGGTTTTGAGTCCCTTTCACTGAGGAAGGTGTAGGTCTTGTCTATTCCATAGTTGGTTTTTGGAACGGTACCTGTGCTTATATCAAACTCTGGTTTTATGCATCACCCCACCTCTCCTTCCCCCTTAAGCAGATATAAGAGTGTTTTCTAAATGTCAGACACTGTTCTCTTTCCTAACTCAGTTCAAGTGTAGCCATGTTTACAGGATCTTCATAAGTGATATCTTATGATAAGTTTCTTTTTCTGTGTGACTTATTTCACTTAGAATCATCGTACCTGAATCCACCCATTTTGCTGCTACTGGTCTTATGACATTGATTTAATGGCTGAGGGATATTCCATCGTACGTAAGTACCACAATTTTTTGAACCATGTTTATATTTTCTGGGATACTTAAGGTGTATCCAAGTTGAGGTCCTTGTATGCAGTGCAGCCCTAAATTTTGGGGTGGCTCTGTCTTATTGATTTTCAGTTTTCCCAAGGTATATTCCCTAGACTGGTAGTGCCCTTGGCTCTGTAGCTCTGTTCTTTACTTGTTTTAGGGAACACAATGCACTCCTCCAGAGAGGCAGTTGGCAATTTACATCCCGCCCATCAGCATAACAAGGCTCCCTGTTCTCCAGGGCCTGTCTTGCCTTTCTTGTTTTTACACATTTTGTGGATGTCCATTTCAACCCGTGGGAAGTGATTCTTCTTTGTAGTGCAGATTTGCATTGCCCGCTTGCTTGCTTGGCCAAAAAGGGTGTATGCGTTTTCTCCTGAATATATTCAGAAGAAAACGCATACGCCCTTTTTGGCCAAGTGCATCATTGTCGAAGTTGTGCCCCTCTTCCTGTGCTTTAAAGGCGATTCCAACGTACCTCTTGAAATCTGTTTCCTGCTATTCTGCCTCGCTTTCAAGTCCGCCTCGTTGCCTTCCCTCAACAGATTTTTGGACGATAGTTGTCCTTTATTACTCGGCCAGTTTGTGAATTGCTGTGCCCCTGAGCTCCATTTTTCAACTCGTTTTTGGTGAGCTGACCGCAAGTCCAAAATTTTGGTTCAGGACCTATACTGGTTCCCGGTGGGTGGCTGAGAATTTGGTTAATTCTTCTTCCTGCCGGGAAATTACAGTGATATGTGCCCGTCCAAATGCCTAACAGCTACTCTCTCATTGGTTCTCCCTCTTCCCTTTCATCCTCTGCCTAATTGGCAACCTGTGCGAACCAAGAGGTTAAAGGGGCTGTCTCTCCAAGTTGGGAGGTTGATAGTAAAGCAGACGGAAAGTCAAACCGGAGTACCAGGAGAGGGACTATTCGTTGAGTTTTAGAAACCTTTTGTATTCACAGTGTGTCCGTTCTCTAGGTTTCCCGCACATGTTATAGCTGTAGTAATATTCCCTTCAACCTGGAGAGTTCGGACCCATGGAATGGGTGCCATGCATTATTGCTTTAAAGGGTCTGCATTTGCTCACCCAATCTCACCAATCGTCTCAGTCCCAAGTGTCCCTCCTTATGCCACATCCAGCTGTCGTTGTAGATAGGGTCATTCCAGCTTTCATCAGAGACCCTGAAGGAATTGTAAAGAATTTCCCAGTTTTTTTTGTTTTGTTTTTGAAATTCCTTTTTATAGTGGGTTTGAGCTGATTCTCGCTGCCATGTTTATGCCAGTCTAGACACACTTGATTCCCTTACGGAGACATATCAATACATAGGTTTTAAGATTCTTACTAGTTAGATATTTTCCTCTGCGGGAAATATGGGGTTTTGAGTCCCTTTCACTGAGGACGGTGTAGGTCTTGTCTATTCCATAGTTGGTTTTTGGAACGGTACCTGTGCTTATATCAAACTCTGGTTTTATGCATCACCCCACCTCTCCTTCCCCCTTAAGCAGGTATAAGAGTGTTTTCTAAATGTGAGACACTCTTCTCTTTCCTAACTCAGTTCAAGTGTAGCCATGTTTACAGGATCTTCATAAGTGATATCTTATGATAAGTTTCTTTTTCTGTGTGACTTATTTCACTTAGAATCATCGTACCTGAATCCACCCATTTTGCTGCTACTGGTCTTATGACATTGATTTCATGGCTGAGGGATATTCCATCGTACGTAAGTACCACAATTTTTTGAACCATGTTTATATTTTCTGGGATACTTAAGGTGTATCCAAGTTGAGGTCCTTGTATGCAGTGCAGCCCTAAATTTTGGGGTGGCTCTGTCTTATTGATTTTCAGTTTTCCCAAGGTATATTCCCTAGACTGGTAGTGCCCTTGGCTCTGTAGCTCTGTTCTTTACTTGTTTTAGGGAACAGAATGCACTCCTCCAGAGAGGCAGTTGGCAATTTACATCCCGCCCATCAGCATAACAAGGCTCCCTGTTCTCCAGGGCCTGTCTTGCCTTTCTTGTTCTTACACATTTTGTGGATGTCCCTTTTGACCGGTGGGAAGTGATACTTCTTTGTAGTGCAGATTTGCATTGCCCGCTTGCTTGCTTGGCCAAAAAGGGCGTATGCGTTTTCTCCTGAATACGCCCTTTTTGGCCAAGTGCATCATTGTCGAAGTTGTGCCCCTCTTCCTGTGCTTTAAAGGCGATTCCAACGTACCTCTTGAAATCTGTTTCCTGCTATTCTGCTTTGCTTTCAAGTCCGCCTCGTTGCCTTCCCTCAACAGATTTTTGGACGATAGTTGTCCTTTATTACTCGGCCAGTTTTTGAATTGCTGTGCCCCTGAGCTCCATTTTTCAACTCGTTTTTGGTGAGCTGACCGCAAGTCCAAAATTTTGGTTCAGGACCTATACTGGTTCCCGGTGGGTGGCTGAGAATTTGGTTAATTCTTCTTCCTGCCGGGAAATTACAGTGATATGTGCCCGTCCAAATGCCTAACAGCTACTCTCTCATTGGTTCTCCCTCTTCCCTTTCATCCTCTGCCAAATTGGCAACCTGTGCGAACCAAGAGGTTAAAGGGGCTGTCTCTCCAAGTTGGGAGGTTGATAGTAAAGCAGACGGAAAGTCAAACCGGAGCACCAGGAGAGGGACTATTACTTGAGTTTTAGAAACCTTTTGAATTCACAGTGTGTCCATTCTCTAGGTTTCCCGCACATGTTATAGCTGTAGTAATATTCCCTTCAACCTGGAGAGTTCGGACCCATGCAATGGGTGCCATGCATTATTGCTTTAAAGGGTCTGCATTTGCTCACGCAATCTCACCAATCGTCTCAGTCCCAAGAGTCCCTCCTTATGCCACATCCAGCTGTCGTTGTAGATAGGGTCATTCCAGCTTTCATCAGAGACCCTGAAGGAATTGTAAAGAATTTCCCAGTTTTTTTGTTTTGTTTTTGAAATTCCTTTTTATAGTGGGTTTGAGCTGATTCTCGCTGCCATGTTTATGCCAGTCTAGACACACTTGATTCCCTTACGGAGACATATCAATACATAGGTTTTAAGATTCTTACTAGTCAGATATTTTCCTCTGCGGGAAATATGGGGTTTTGAGTCCCTTTCACTGAGGACGGTGTAGGTCTTGTCTATTCCATAGTTGGTTTTTGGAACGGTACCTGTGCTTATATCAAACTCTGGTTTTATGCATCACCCCACCTCTCCTTCCCCCTTAGCAGGTATAAGAGTGTTTTCTAAATGTCAGACACTGTTCTCTTTCCTAACTCAGTTCAAGTGTAGCCATGTTTACAGGATCTTCATAAGTGATATCTTATGATAAGTTTCTTTTTCTGTGTGACTTATTTCACTTAAAATCATCGTACCTGAATCCACCCATTTTGCTGCTACTGGTCTTATGACATTGATTTCATGGCTGAGGGATATTCCATCGTACGTAAGTACCACAATTTTTTGAACCATGTTTATATTTTCTGGGATACTTAAGGTGTATCCAAGTTGAGGTCCTTGTATGCAGTGCAGCCCTAAATTTTGGGGTGGCTCTGTCTTATTGATTTTCAGTTTTCCCAAGGTATATTCCCTAGACTGGTAGTGCCCTTGGCTCTGTAGCTCTGTTCTTTACTTGTTTTAGGGAACAGAATGCACTCCTCCAGAGAGGCAGTTGGCAATTTACATCCCGCCCATCAGCATAACAAGGCTCCCTGTTCTCCAGGGCCTGTCTTGCCTTTCTTGTTCTTACACATTTTGTGGATGTCCCTTTTGACCGGTGGGAAGTGATACTTCTTTGTAGTGCAGATTTGCATTGCCCGCTTGCTTGCTTGGCCAAAAAGGGCGTATGCGTTTTCTCCTGAATATATTCAGGAGAAAACGCATACGCCCTTTTTGGCCAAGTGCATCATTGTCGAAGTTGTGCCCCTCTTCCTGTGCTTTAAAGGCGATTCCAACGTACCTCTTGAAATCTGTTTCCTGCTATTCTGCCTCGCTTTCAAGTCCGCCTCGTTGCCTTCCCTCAACAGATTTTGGACGATAGTTGTCCTTTATTTCTCGGCCAGTTTGTGAATTGCTGTGCCCCTGAGCTCCATTTTGCAACTCGTTTTTGGTGAGCTGACCGCAAGTCCAAAATTTTGGTTCAGGACCTATACTGGTTCCCGGTGGGTGGCTGAGAATTTGCTTAATTCTTCTTCCTGCCGGGAAATTACAGTGATATGTGCCCGTCCAAATGCCTAACAGCTACTCTCTCATTGGTTCTCCCTCTTCCCTTTCATCCTCTGCCAAATTGGCAACCTGTGCGAACCAAGAGGTTAAAGGGGCTGTCTCTCCAAGTTGGGAGGTTGATAGTAAAGCAGACGGAAAGTCAAACCGGAGCACCAGGAGAGGGACTATTCGTTGAGTTTTAGAAACCTTTCGTATTCACAGTGTGTCCGTTCTCTAGGTTTCCCGCACATGTTATAGCTGTAGTAATATTCCCTTCAACCTGGAGAGTTCGGACCCATGGAATGGGTGCCATGCATTATTGCTTTAAAGGGTCTGCATTTGCTCACCCAATCTCACCAATCGTCTCAGTCCCAAGTGTCCCTCCTTATGCCACATCCAGCTGTCGTTGTAGATAGGGTCATTCCAGCTTTCATCAGAGACCCTGAAGGAATTGTAAAGAATTTCCCAGTTTTTTTGTTTTGTTTTTGAAATTCCTTTTTATAGTGGGTTTGAGCTGATTCTCGCTGCCATGTTTATGCCAGTCTAGACACACTTGATTCCCTTACGGAGACATATCAATACATAGGTTTTAAGATTCTTACTAGTCAGATATATTCCTCTGCAGGAAATATGGGGTTTTGAGTCCCTTTCACTGAGGAAGCTGTAGGTCTTGTCTATTCCATAGTTGGTTTTTGAACGGTACCTGTGCTTATATCAAACTCTGGTTTTATGCATCACCCCACCTCTCCTTCCCCCTTAAGCAGGTATAAGAGTGTTTTCTAAATGTGAGACACTGTTCTCTTTCCTAACTCAGTTCAAGTGTAGCCATGTTTACAGGATCTTCATAAGTGATATCTTATGATAAGTTTCTTTTTCTATGTGACTTATTTCACTTAGAATCATCGTACCTGAATCCACCCATTTTGCTGCTACTGGTCTTATGACATTGATTTCATGGCTGAGGGATATTCCATCGTACGTAAGTACCACAATTTTTTGAACCATGTTTATATTTTCTGGGATACTTAAGGTGTATCCATGTTGAGGTCCTTGTATGCAGTGCAGCCCTAAATTTTGGGGTGTCTCTGTCTTATTGATTTTCAGTTTTCCCAAGGTATATTCCCTAGACTGGTAGTGCCCTTGGCTCTGTAGCTCTGTTCTTTACTTGTTTTAGGGAACAGAATGCACTCCTCCAGAGAGGCAGATGGCAATTTACATCCCGCCCATCAGCATAACAAGGCTCCCTGTTCTCCAGGGCCTGTCTTGCCTTTCTTGTTCTTACACATTTTGTGGATGTCCCTTTTGACCGGTGGGAAGTGATACTTCTTTGTAGTGCAGATTTGCATTGCCCGCTTGCTTGCTTGGCCAAAAAGGGCGTATGCGTTTTCTCCTGAATATATTCAGGAGAAAACGCATACGCCCTTTTTGGCCAAGTGCATCATTGTCAAAGTTGTGCCCCTCTTCCTGTGCTTTAAAGGCGATTCCAACGTACCTCTTGAAACCTGTTTCCTGCTATTCTGCCTCGCTTTCAAGTCCGCCTCGTTGCCTTCTCTCAACAGATTTTTGGACGATAGTTGTCCTTTATTACTCGGCCAGTTTGTGAATTGCTGTGCCCCTGAGCTCCATTTTTCAACTCGTTTTTGGTGAGCTGACCGCAAGTCCAAAATTTTGGTTCAGGACCTATACTGGTTCCCGGTGGGTGGCTGAGAATTTGGTTAATTCTTCTTCCTGCCGGGAAATTACAGTGATATGTGCCCGTCCAAATGCCTAACAGCTACTCTCTCATTGGTTCTCCCTTTTCCCTTTCATCCTCTGCCAAATTGTCAACCTGTGCGAACCAAGAGGTTAAAGGGGCTGTCTCTCCAAGTTGGGAGGTTGATAGTAAAGCAGACGGAAAGTCAAACCGGAGCATCAGGAGAGGGACTATTCGTTGAGTTTTAGAAACCTTTCGTATTCACAGTGTGTCCGTTCTCTAGGTTTCCCGCACATGTTATAGCTGTAGTAATATTCCCTTCAACCTGGAGAGTTCGGACCCATGGAATGGGTGCCATGCATTATTGCTTTAAAGGGTCTGCATTTGCTCACCCAATCTCACCAATCGTCTCAGTCCCAAGTGTCCCTCCTTATGCCACATCCAGCTGTCGTTGTAGATAGGGTCATTCCAGCTTTCATCAGAGACCCTGAAGGAATTGTAAAGAATTTCCCAGTTTTTTTGTTTTGTTTTTGAAATTCCTTTTTATAGTGGGTTTGAGCTGATTCTCGCTGCCATGTTTATGCCAGTCTAGACACACTTGATTCCCTTACGGAGACATATCAATACATAGGTTTTAAGATTCTTACTAGTCAGATATTTTCCTCTGCGGGAAATATGGGGTTTTGAGTCCCTTTCACTGAGGAAGGTGTAGGTCTTGTCTATTCCATAGTTGGTTTTTGGAACGGTACCTGTGCTTATATCAAACTCTGGTTTTATGCATCACCCCACCTCTCCTTCCCCCTTAAGCAGGTATAAGAGTGTTTTCTAAATGTGAGACACTCTTCTCTTTCCTAACTCAGTTCAAGTGTAGCCATGTTTACAGGATCTTCATAAGTGATATCTTATGATAAGTTTCTTTTTCTGTGTGACTTATTTCACTTAGAATCATCGTACCTGAATCCACCCATTTTGCTGCTACTGGTCTTATGACATTGATTTCATGGCTGAGGGATATTCCATCGTACGTAAGTACCACAATTTTTTGAACCATGTTTATATTTTCTGGGATACTTAAGGTGTATCCAAGTTGAGGTCCTTGTATGCAGTGCAGCCCTAAATTTTGGGGTGGCTCTGTCTTATTGATTTTCAGTTTTCCCAAGGTATATTCCCTAGACTGGTAGTGCCCTTGGCTCTGTAGCTCTGTTCTTTACTTGTTTTAGGGAACAGAATGCACTCCTCCAGAGAGGCAGTTGGCAATTTACATCCCGCCCATCAGCATAACAAGGCTCCCTGTTCTCCAGGGCCTGTCTTGCCTTTCTTGTTCTTACACATTTTGTGGATGTCCCTTTTGACCGGTGGGAAGTGATACTTCTTTGTAGTGCAGATTTGCATTGCCCGCTTGCTTGCTTGGCCAAAAAGGGCGTATGCGTTTTCTCCTGAATACGCCCTTTTTGGCCAAGTGCATCATTGTCGAAGTTGTGCCCCTCTTCCTGTGCTTTAAAGGCGATTCCAACGTACCTCTTGAAATCTGTTTCCTGCTATTCTGCTTTGCTTTCAAGTCCGCCTCGTTGCCTTCCCTCAACAGATTTTTGGACGATAGTTGTCCTTTATTACTCGGCCAGTTTTTGAATTGCTGTGCCCCTGAGCTCCATTTTTCAACTCGTTTTTGGTGAGCTGACCGCAAGTCCAAAATTTTGGTTCAGGACCTATACTGGTTCCCGGTGGGTGGCTGAGAATTTGGTTAATTCTTCTTCCTGCCGGGAAATTACAGTGATATGTGCCCGTCCAAATGCCTAACAGCTACTCTCTCATTGGTTCTCCCTCTTCCCTTTCATCCTCTGCCAAATTGGCAACCTGTGCGAACCAAGAGGTTAAAGGGGCTGTCTCTCCAAGTTGGGAGGTTGATAGTAAAGCAGACGGAAAGTCAAACCGGAGCACCAGGAGAGGGACTATTACTTGAGTTTTAGAAACCTTTTGAATTCACAGTGTGTCCATTCTCTAGGTTTCCCGCACATGTTATAGCTGTAGTAATATTCCCTTCAACCTGGAGAGTTCGGACCCATGCAATGGGTGCCATGCATTATTGCTTTAAAGGGTCTGCATTTGCTCACGCAATCTCACCAATCGTCTCAGTCCCAAGAGTCCCTCCTTATGCCACATCCAGCTGTCGTTGTAGATAGGGTCATTCCAGCTTTCATCAGAGACCCTGAAGGAATTGTAAAGAATTTCCCAGTTTTTTTGTTTTGTTTTTGAAATTCCTTTTTATAGTGGGTTTGAGCTGATTCTCGCTGCCATGTTTATGCCAGTCTAGACACACTTGATTCCCTTACGGAGACATATCAATACATAGGTTTTAAGATTCTTACTAGTCAGATATTTTCCTCTGCGGGAAATATGGGGTTTTGAGTCCCTTTCACTGAGGACGGTGTAGGTCTTGTCTATTCCATAGTTGGTTTTTGGAACGGTACCTGTGCTTATATCAAACTCTGGTTTTATGCATCACCCCACCTCTCCTTCCCCCTTAGCAGGTATAAGAGTGTTTTCTAAATGTCAGACACTGTTCTCTTTCCTAACTCAGTTCAAGTGTAGCCATGTTTACAGGATCTTCATAAGTGATATCTTATGATAAGTTTCTTTTTCTGTGTGACTTATTTCACTTAAAATCATCGTACCTGAATCCACCCATTTTGCTGCTACTGGTCTTATGACATTGATTTCATGGCTGAGGGATATTCCATCGTACGTAAGTACCACAATTTTTTGAACCATGTTTATATTTTCTGGGATACTTAAGGTGTATCCAAGTTGAGGTCCTTGTATGCAGTGCAGCCCTAAATTTTGGGGTGGCTCTGTCTTATTGATTTTCAGTTTTCCCAAGGTATATTCCCTAGACTGGTAGTGCCCTTGGCTCTGTAGCTCTGTTCTTTACTTGTTTTAGGGAACAGAATGCACTCCTCCAGAGAGGCAGTTGGCAATTTACATCCCGCCCATCAGCATAACAAGGCTCCCTGTTCTCCAGGGCCTGTCTTGCCTTTCTTGTTCTTACACATTTTGTGGATGTCCCTTTTGACCGGTGGGAAGTGATACTTCTTTGTAGTGCAGATTTGCATTGCCCGCTTGCTTGCTTGGCCAAAAAGGGCGTATGCGTTTTCTCCTGAATACGCCCTTTTTGGCCAAGTGCATCATTGTCGAAGTTGTGCCCCTCTTCCTGTGCTTTAAAGGCGATTCCAACGTACCTCTTGAAATCTGTTTCCTGCTATTCTGCTTTGCTTTCAAGTCCGCCTCGTTGCCTTCCCTCAACAGATTTTTGGACGATAGTTGTCCTTTATTACTCGGCCAGTTTTTGAATTGCTGTGCCCCTGAGCTCCATTTTTCAACTCGTTTTTGGTGAGCTGACCGCAAGTCCAAAATTTTGGTTCAGGACCTATACTGGTTCCCGGTGGGTGGCTGAGAATTTGGTTAATTCTTCTTCCTGCCGGGAAATTACAGTGATATGTGCCCGTCCAAATGCCTAACAGCTACTCTCTCATTGGTTCTCCCTCTTCCCTTTCATCCTCTGCCAAATTGGCAACCTGTGCGAACCAAGAGGTTAAAGGGGCTGTCTCTCCAAGTTGGGAGGTTGATAGTAAAGCAGACGGAAAGTCAAACCGGAGCACCAGGAGAGGGACTATTACTTGAGTTTTAGAAACCTTTTGAATTCACAGTGTGTCCATTCTCTAGGTTTCCCGCACATGTTATAGCTGTAGTAATATTCCCTTCAACCTGGAGAGTTCGGACCCATGCAATGGGTGCCATGCATTATTGCTTTAAAGGGTCTGCATTTGCTCACGCAATCTCACCAATCGTCTCAGTCCCAAGAGTCCCTCCTTATGCCACATCCAGCTGTCGTTGTAGATAGGGTCATTCCAGCTTTCATCAGAGACCCTGAAGGAATTGTAAAGAATTTCCCAGTTTTTTTGTTTTGTTTTTGAAATTCCTTTTTATAGTGGGTTTGAGCTGATTCTCGCTGCCATGTTTATGCCAGTCTAGACACACTTGATTCCCTTACGGAGACATATCAATACATAGGTTTTAAGATTCTTACTAGTCAGATATTTTCCTCTGCGGGAAATATGGGGTTTTGAGTCCCTTTCACTGAGGACGGTGTAGGTCTTGTCTATTCCATAGTTGGTTTTTGGAACGGTACCTGTGCTTATATCAAACTCTGGTTTTATGCATCACCCCACCTCTCCTTCCCCCTTAGCAGGTATAAGAGTGTTTTCTAAATGTCAGACACTGTTCTCTTTCCTAACTCAGTTCAAGTGTAGCCATGTTTACAGGATCTTCATAAGTGATATCTTATGATAAGTTTCTTTTTCTGTGTGACTTATTTCACTTAAAATCATCGTACCTGAATCCACCCATTTTGCTGCTACTGGTCTTATGACATTGATTTCATGGCTGAGGGATATTCCATCGTACGTAAGTACCACAATTTTTTGAACCATGTTTATATTTTCTGGGATACTTAAGGTGTATCCAAGTTGAGGTCCTTGTATGCAGTGCAGCCCTAAATTTTGGGGTGGCTCTGTCTTATTGATTTTCAGTTTTCCCAAGGTATATTCCCTAGACTGGTAGTGCCCTTGGCTCTGTAGCTCTGTTCTTTACTTGTTTTAGGGAACAGAATGCACTCCTCCAGAGAGGCAGTTGGCAATTTACATCCCGCCCATCAGCATAACAAGGCTCCCTGTTCTCCAGGGCCTGTCTTGCCTTTCTTGTTCTTACACATTTTGTGGATGTCCCTTTTGACCGGTGGGAAGTGATACTTCTTTGTAGTGCAGATTTGCATTGCCCGCTTGCTTGCTTGGCCAAAAAGGGCGTATGCGTTTTCTCCTGAATATATTCAGGAGAAAACGCATACGCCCTTTTTGGCCAAGTGCATCATTGTCGAAGTTGTGCCCCTCTTCCTGTGCTTTAAAGGCGATTCCAACGTACCTCTTGAAATCTGTTTCCTGCTATTCTGCCTCGCTTTCAAGTCCGCCTCGTTGCCTTCCCTCAACAGATTTTGGACGATAGTTGTCCTTTATTTCTCGGCCAGTTTGTGAATTGCTGTGCCCCTGAGCTCCATTTTGCAACTCGTTTTTGGTGAGCTGACCGCAAGTCCAAAATTTTGGTTCAGGACCTATACTGGTTCCCGGTGGGTGGCTGAGAATTTGCTTAATTCTTCTTCCTGCCGGGAAATTACAGTGATATGTGCCCGTCCAAATGCCTAACAGCTACTCTCTCATTGGTTCTCCCTCTTCCCTTTCATCCTCTGCCAAATTGGCAACCTGTGCGAACCAAGAGGTTAAAGGGGCTGTCTCTCCAAGTTGGGAGGTTGATAGTAAAGCAGACGGAAAGTCAAACCGGAGCACCAGGAGAGGGACTATTCGTTGAGTTTTAGAAACCTTTCGTATTCACAGTGTGTCCGTTCTCTAGGTTTCCCGCACATGTTATAGCTGTAGTAATATTCCCTTCAACCTGGAGAGTTCGGACCCATGGAATGGGTGCCATGCATTATTGCTTTAAAGGGTCTGCATTTGCTCACCCAATCTCACCAATCGTCTCAGTCCCAAGTGTCCCTCCTTATGCCACATCCAGCTGTCGTTGTAGATAGGGTCATTCCAGCTTTCATCAGAGACCCTGAAGGAATTGTAAAGAATTTCCCAGTTTTTTTGTTTTGTTTTTGAAATTCCTTTTTATAGTGGGTTTGAGCTGATTCTCGCTGCCATGTTTATGCCAGTCTAGACACACTTGATTCCCTTACGGAGACATATCAATACATAGGTTTTAAGATTCTTACTAGTCAGATATATTCCTCTGCAGGAAATATGGGGTTTTGAGTCCCTTTCACTGAGGAAGCTGTAGGTCTTGTCTATTCCATAGTTGGTTTTTGAACGGTACCTGTGCTTATATCAAACTCTGGTTTTATGCATCACCCCACCTCTCCTTCCCCCTTAAGCAGGTATAAGAGTGTTTTCTAAATGTGAGACACTGTTCTCTTTCCTAACTCAGTTCAAGTGTAGCCATGTTTACAGGATCTTCATAAGTGATATCTTATGATAAGTTTCTTTTTCTATGTGACTTATTTCACTTAGAATCATCGTACCTGAATCCACCCATTTTGCTGCTACTGGTCTTATGACATTGATTTCATGGCTGAGGGATATTCCATCGTACGTAAGTACCACAATTTTTTGAACCATGTTTATATTTTCTGGGATACTTAAGGTGTATCCATGTTGAGGTCCTTGTATGCAGTGCAGCCCTAAATTTTGGGGTGTCTCTGTCTTATTGATTTTCAGTTTTCCCAAGGTATATTCCCTAGACTGGTAGTGCCCTTGGCTCTGTAGCTCTGTTCTTTACTTGTTTTAGGGAACAGAATGCACTCCTCCAGAGAGGCAGATGGCAATTTACATCCCGCCCATCAGCATAACAAGGCTCCCTGTTCTCCAGGGCCTGTCTTGCCTTTCTTGTTCTTACACATTTTGTGGATGTCCCTTTTGACCGGTGGGAAGTGATACTTCTTTGTAGTGCAGATTTGCATTGCCCGCTTGCTTGCTTGGCCAAAAAGGGCGTATGCGTTTTCTCCTGAATATATTCAGGAGAAAACGCATACGCCCTTTTTGGCCAAGTGCATCATTGTCAAAGTTGTGCCCCTCTTCCTGTGCTTTAAAGGCGATTCCAACGTACCTCTTGAAACCTGTTTCCTGCTATTCTGCCTCGCTTTCAAGTCCGCCTCGTTGCCTTCTCTCAACAGATTTTTGGACGATAGTTGTCCTTTATTACTCGGCCAGTTTGTGAATTGCTGTGCCCCTGAGCTCCATTTTTCAACTCGTTTTTGGTGAGCTGACCGCAAGTCCAAAATTTTGGTTCAGGACCTATACTGGTTCCCGGTGGGTGGCTGAGAATTTGGTTAATTCTTCTTCCTGCCGGGAAATTACAGTGATATGTGCCCGTCCAAATGCCTAACAGCTACTCTCTCATTGGTTCTCCCTTTTCCCTTTCATCCTCTGCCAAATTGTCAACCTGTGCGAACCAAGAGGTTAAAGGGGCTGTCTCTCCAAGTTGGGAGGTTGATAGTAAAGCAGACGGAAAGTCAAACCGGAGCATCAGGAGAGGGACTATTCGTTGAGTTTTAGAAACCTTTCGTATTCACAGTGTGTCCGTTCTCTAGGTTTCCCGCACATGTTATAGCTGTAGTAATATTCCCTTCAACCTGGAGAGTTCGGACCCATGGAATGGGTGCCATGCATTATTGCTTTAAAGGGTCTGCATTTGCTCACCCAATCTCACCAATCGTCTCAGTCCCAAGTGTCCCTCCTTATGCCACATCCAGCTGTCGTTGTAGATAGGGTCATTCCAGCTTTCATCAGAGACCCTGAAGGAATTGTAAAGAATTTCCCAGTTTTTTTGTTTTGTTTTTGAAATTCCTTTTTATAGTGGGTTTGAGCTGATTCTCGCTGCCATGTTTATGCCAGTCTAGACACACTTGATTCCCTTACGGAGACATATCAATACATAGGTTTTAAGATTCTTACTAGTCAGATATTTTCCTCTGCAGGAAATATGGGGTTTTGAGTCCCTTTCACTGAGGATGGTGTAGGTCTTGTCTATTCCATAGTTGGTTTTTGGAACGGTACCTGTGCTTATATCAAACTCTGGTTTTATGCATCACCCCACCTCTCCTTCCCCCTTAAGCAGGTATAAGAGTGTTTTCTAAATGTGAGACACTGTTCTCTTTCCTAACTCAGTTCAAGTGTAGCCATGTTTACAGGATCTTCATAAGTGATAACTTATGATAAGTTTCTTTTTCTGTGTGACTTATTTCACTTAGAATCATCGTACCTGAATCCACCCATTTTGCTGCTACTGGTCTTATGACATTGATTTCATGGCTGAGGGATATTCCATCGTACGTAAGTACCACAATTTTTTGAACCATGTTTATATTTTCTGGGATACTTAAGGTGTATCCAAGTTGAGGTCCTTGTATGCAGTGCAGCCCTAAATTTTGGGGTGGCTCTGTCTTATTGATTTTCAGTTTTCCCAAGGTATATTCCCTAGACTGGTAGTGCCCTTGGCTCTGTAGCTCTGTTCTTTACTTGTTTTAGGGAACAGAATGCACTCCTCCAGTGAGGCAGTTGGCAATTTACATCCCGCCCATCAGCATAACAAGGCTCCCTGTTCTCCAGGGCCTGTCTTGCCTTTCTTGTTCTTACACATTTTGTGGATATTCCTTTTGACCGGTGGGAAGTGATACTTCTTTGTAGTGCAGATTTGCATTGCCCGCTTGCTTGCTTGGCCAAAAAGGGCGTATGCGTTTTCTCCTGAATATATTCAGGAGAAAACGCATACGCCCTTTTTGGCCAAGTGCATCATTGTCGAAGTTGTGCCCCTCTTCCTGTGCTTTAAAGGCGATTCCAACGTACCTGTTGAAATCTGTTTCCTGCTATCCTGCCTCGCTTTCAAGTCCGCCTCGTTGCCTTCCCTCAACAGATTTTTGGACGATAGTTGTCCTTTATTACTCGGCCAGTTTGTGAATTGCTGTGCCCCTGAGCTCCATTTTTCAACTCGTTTTTGGTGAGCTGACCGCAAGTCCAAAATTTTGGTTCAGGACCTATACTGGTTCCCGGTGGGTGGCTGAGAATTTGGTTAATTCTTCTTCCTGCCGGGAAATTACAGTGATATGTGCCCGTCCAAATGCCTAACAGCTACTCTCTCATTGGTTCTCCCTCTTCCCTTTCATCCTCTGCCAAATTGGCAACCTGTGCGAACCAAGAGGTTAAAGGGGCTGTCTCTCCAAGTTGGGAGGTTGATAGTAAAGCAGACGGAAAGTCAAACCGGAGCACCAGGAGAGGGACTATTCGTTGAGTTTTAGAAACCTTTCGTATTCACAGTGTGTCCGTTCTCTAGGTTTCCCGCATATGTTATAGCTGTAGTAATATTCCCTTCAACCTGGAGAGTTCGGACCCATGGAATGGGTGCCATGCATTATTGCTTTAAAGGGTCTGCATTTGCTCACCCAATCTCACCAATTGTCTCAGTCCCAAGTGTCCCTCCTTATGCCACATCCAGCTGTCATTGTAGATAGGGTCATTCCAGCTTTCATCAGAGACCCTGAAGGAATTGTAAAGAATTTCCCAGTTTTTTTGTTTTGTTTTTGAAATTCCTTTTTATAGTGGGTTTGAGCTGATTCTCGCTGCCATGTTTATGCCAGTCTAGACACACTTGATTCCCTTACGGAGACATATCAATACATAGGTTTTAAGATTCTTACTAGTCAGATATTTTCCTCTGCGGGAAATATGGGGTTTTGAGTCCCTTTCACTGAGGAAGGTGTAGGTCTTGTCTATTCCATAGTTGGTTTTTGGAACGGTACCTGTGCTTATATCAAACTCTGGTTTTATGCATCACCCCACCTCTCCTTCCCCCTTAAGCAGGTATAAGAGTGTTTTCTAAATGTGAGACACTGTTCTCTTTCCTAACTCAGTTCAAGTGTAGCCATGTTTACAGGATCTTCATAAGTGATATCTTATGATAAGTTTCTTTTTCTGTGTGACTTATTTCACTTAGAATCATCGTACCTGAATCCACCCATTTTGCTGCTACTGGTCTTATGACATTGATTTCATGGCTGAGGGATATTCCATCGTACGTAAGTACCACAATTTTTTGAACCATGTTTATATTTTCTGGGATACTTAAGGTGTATCCAAGTTGAGGTCCTTGTATGCAGTGCAGCCCTAAATTTTGGGGTGGCTCTGTCTTATTGATTTTCAGTTTTCCCAAGGTATATTCCCTAGACTGGTAGTGCCCTTGGCTCTGTAGCTCTGTTCTTTACTTGTTTTAGGGAACACAATGCACTCCTCCAGAGAGGCAGTTGGCAATTTACATCCCGCCCATCAGCATAACAAGGCTCCCTGTTCTCCAGGGCCTGTCTTGCCTTTCTTGTTTTTACACATTTTGTGGATGTCCATTTCAACCCGTGGGAAGTGATACTTCTTTGTAGTGCAGATTTGCATTGCCCGCTTGCTTGCTTGGCCAAAAAGGGTGTATGCGTTTTCTCCTGAATATATTCAGAAGAAAACGCATACGCCCTTTTTGGCCAAGTGCATCATTGTCGAAGTTGTGCCCCTCTTCCTGTGCTTTAAAGGCGATTCCAACGTACCTCTTGAAATCTGTTTCCTGCTATTCTGCCTCGCTTTCAAGTCCGCCTCGTTGCCTTCCCTCAAGAGATTTTTGGACGATAGTTGTCCTTTATTACTCGGCCAGTTTGTGAATTGCTGTGCCCCTGAGCTCCATTTTTCAACTCGTTTTTGGTGAGCTGACCGCAAGTCCAAAATTTTGGTTCAGGACCTATACTGGTTCCCGGTGGGTGGCTGAGAATTTGGTTAATTCTTCTTCCTGCCGGGAAATTACAGTGATATGTGCCCGTCCAAATGCCTAACAGCTACTCTCTCATTGGTTCTCCCTCTTCCCTTTCATCCTCTGCCAAATTGGCAGCCTGTGCGAACCAAGAGGTTAAAGGGGCTGTCTCTCCAAGTTGGGAGGTTGATAGTAAAGCAGACGGAAAGTCAAACCGGTGTACCAGGAGAGGGACTATTCGTTGAGTTTTAGAAACCTTTTGTATTCACAGTGTGTCCGTTCTCTAGGTTTCCCGTACATGTTATAGCTGTAGTAATATTCCCTTCAACCTGGAGAGTTCGGACCCATGGAATGGGTGCCATGCATTATTGCTTTAAAGGGTCTGCATTTGCTCACCCAATCTCACCAATCGTCTCAGTCCCAAGTGTCCCTCCTTATGCCACATCCAGCTGTCGTTGTAGATAGGGTCATTCCAGCTTTCATCAGAGACCCTGAAGGAATTGTAAAGAATTTCCCAGTTTTTTTGTTTTGTTTTTGAAATTCCTTTTTATAGTGGGTTTGAGCTGATTCTCGCTGCCATGTTTATGCCAGTCTAGACACACTTGATTCCCTTACAGAGACATATCAATACATAGGTTTTAAGATTCTTACTAGTTAGATATTTTCCTCTGCAGGAAATATGGGGTTTTGAGTCCCTTTCACTGAGGACGGTGTAGGTCTTGTCTATTCCATAGTTGGTTTTTGGAACGGTACCTGTGCTTATATCAAACTCTGGTTTTATGCATCACCCCACCTCTCCTTCCCCCTTAAGCAGGTATAAGAGTGTTTTCTAAATGTGAGACACTCTTCTCTTTCCTAACTCAGTTCAAGTGTAGCCATGTTTACAGGATCTTCATAAGTGATATCTTATGATAAGTTTCTTTTTCTGTGTGACTTATTTCAATTAGAATCATCGTACCTGAATCCACCCATTTTGCTGCTACTGGTCTTATGACATTGATTTCATGGCTGAGGGATATTCCATCGTACGTAATTACCACAATTTTTTGAACCATGTTTATATTTTCTGGGATACTTAAGGTGTATCCAAGTTGAGGTCCTTGTATGCAGTGCAGCCCTAAATTTTGGGGTGGCTCTGTCTTATTGATTTTCAGTTTTCCCAAGGTATATTCCCTAGACTGGTAGTGCCCTTGGCTCTGTAGCTCTGTTCTTTACTTGTTTTAGGGAACAGAATGCACTCCTAGGGAGAGGCAGTTGGCAATTTACATCCCGCCCATCAGCATAACAAGGCTCCCTGTTCTCCAGGGCCTGTCTTGCCTTTCTTGTTCTTACACATTTTGTGGATGTCCCTTTTGACCGGTGGGAAGTGATACTTCTTTGTAGTGCAGATTTGCATTGCCCGCTTGCTTGCTTGGCCAAAAAGGGCGTATGCGTTTTCTCCTGAATATATTCAGGAGAAAACGCATACGCCCTTTTTGGCCAAGTGCATCATTGTCGAAGTTGTGCCCCTCTTCCTGTGCTTTAAAGGCGATTCCAACGTACCTCTTGAAATCTGTTTCCTGCTATTCTGCCTCGCTTTCAAGTCCGCCTCGTTGCCTTCCCTCAACAGATTTTGGACGATAGTTGTCCTTTATTACTCGGCCAGTTTGTGAATTGCTGTGCCCCTGAGCTCCATTTTTCAACTCGTTTTTCGTGAGCTGACCGCAAGTCCAAAATTTTGGTTCAGGACCTATACTGGTTCCCGGTGGGTGGCTGAG
Source organism: Hyperoodon ampullatus (assembly GCF_949752795.1). Lineage (NCBI taxonomy): Eukaryota > Metazoa > Chordata > Mammalia > Artiodactyla > Ziphiidae > Hyperoodon > Hyperoodon ampullatus. The sequence continues at coordinate 237,544 of NW_027640524.1, forward strand.
AATTTGGTTAATTCTTCTTCCTGCCGGGAAATTACAGTGATATGTGCCCGTCCAAATGCCTAACAGCTACTCTCTCATTGGTTCTCCCTCTTCCCTTTCATCCTCTGCCAAATTGGCAACCTGTGCGAACCAAGAGGTTAAAGGGGCTGTCTCTCCAAGTTGGGAGGTTGATAGTAAAGCAGACGGAAAGTCAAACCGGAGCACCAGGAGAGGGACTATTCGTTGAGTTTTAGAAACCTTTCGTATTCACAGTGTGTCCGTTCTCTAGGTTTCCCGCACATGTTATAGCTGTAGTAATATTCCCTTCAACCTGGAGAGTTCGGACCCATGGAATGGGTGCCATGCATTATTGCTTTAAAGGGTCTGCATTTGCTCACCCAATCTCACCAATCGTCTCAGTCCCAAGTGTCCCTCCTTATGCCACATCCAGCTGTCGTTGTAGATAGGGTCATTCCAGCTTTCATCAGAGACCCTGAAGGAATTGTAAAGAATTTCCCAGTTTTTTTGTTTTGTTTTTGAAATTCCTTTTTATAGTGGGTTTGAGCTGATTCTCGCTGCCATGTTTATGCCAGTCTAGACACACTTGATTCCCTTACGGAGACATATCAATACATAGGTTTTAAGATTCTTACTAGTCAGATATTTTCCTCTGCGGGAAATATGGGGTTTTGAGTCCCTTTCACTGAGGACGGTGTAGGTCTTGGCTATTCCATAGTTGGTTTTTGGAACGGTACCTGTGCTTATATCAAACTCTGGTTTTATGCATCACCCCACCTCTCCTTCCCCCTTAAGCAGGTATAAGAGTGTTTTCTAAATGTGAGACACTGTTCTCTTTCCTAACTCAGTTCAAGTGTAGCCATGTTTACACGATCTTCATAAGTGATATCTTATGATAAGTTTCTTTTTCTGTGTGACTTATTTCACTTAGAATCATCGTACCTGAATCCAACCATTTTGCTGCTACTGGTCTTATGACATTGATTTCATGGCTGAGGGATATTCCATCGTACGTAAGTACCACAATTTTTTGAACCATGTTTATATTTTCTGGGATACTTAAGGTGTATCCAAGTTGAGGTCCTTGTATGCAGTGCAGCCCTAAATTTTGGGGTGGCTGTGTCTTTTTGATTTTCAGTTTTCCCAAGGTATATTCCCTAGACTGGTAGTGCCCTTGGCTCTGTAGCTCTGTTCTTTACTTGTTTTAGGGAACAGAATGCACTCCTCCAGAGAGGCAGTTGGCAATTTACATCCCGCCCATCAGCATAACAAGGCTCCCTGTTCTCCAGGGCCTGTCTTGCCTTTCTTGTTCTTACACATTTTGTGGATGTCCGTTTTGACCGGTGGGAAGTGATACTTCTTTGTAGTGCAGATTTGCATTGCCCGCTTGCTTGCTTGGCCAAAAAGGGCGTATGCGTTTTCTCCTGAATATATTCAGGAGAAAACGCATACGCCGTTTTTGGCCAAGTGCATCATTGTCAAAGTTGTGCCCCTCTTCCTGTGCTTTAAAGGCAATTCCAACGTACCTCTTGAAACCTGTTTCCTGCTATTCTGCCTCGCTTTCAAGTCTGCCTCGTTGCCTTCCCTCAACAGATTTTTGGACGATAGTTGTCCTTTATTACTCAGCCAGTTTTTGAACTGCTGTGCCCCTGAGCTCCATTTTTCAACTCGTTTTTGGTGAGCTGACCGCAAGTCCAAAATTTTGGTTCAGGACCTATACTGGTTCCCGGTGGGTGGCTGAGAATTTGGTTAATTCTTCTTCCTGCCGGGAAATTACAGTGATATGTGCCCGTCCAAATGCCTAACAGCTACTCTCTCATTGGTTCTCCCTCTTCCCTTTCATCCTCTGCCAAATTGGCAACCTGTGCGAACCAAGAGGTTAAAGGGGCTGTCTCTCCAAGTTGGGAGGTTGATAGTAAAGCAGACGGAAAGTCAAACCGGAGCACCAGGAGAGGGACTATTCGTTGAGTTTTAGAAACCTTTCGTATTCACAGTGTGTCCGTTCTCTAGGTTTCCCGCACATGTTATAGCTGTAGTAATATTCCCTTCAACCTGGAGAGTTCGGACCCATGGAATGGGTGCCATGCATTATTGCTTTAAAGGGTCTGCATTTGCTCACCCAATCTCACCAATCGTCTCAGTCCCAAGTGTCCCTCCTTATGCCACATCCAGCTGTCGTTGTAGATAGGGTCATTCCAGCTTTCATCAGAGACCCTGAAGGAATTGTAAAGAATTTCCCAGTTTTTTTTGTTTTGTTTTTGAAATTCCTTTTTATAGTGGGTTTGAGCTGATTCTCGCTGCCATGTTTATGCCAGTCTAGACACACTTGATTCCCTTACGGAGACATATCAATACATAGGTTTTAAGTTTCTTACTAGTTAGATATTTTCCTCTGCGGGAAATATGGGGTTTTGAGTCCCTTTCACTGAGGACGGTGTAGTTCTTGTCTATTCCATAGTTGGTTTTTGGAACGGTACCTGTGCTTATATCAAACTCTGGTTTTATGCATCACCCCACCTCTCCTTCCCCCTTAAGCAGGTATAAGAGTGTTTTCTAAATGTGAGACACTGTTCTCTTTCCTAACTCAGTTCAAGTGTAGCCATGTTTACAGGATCTTCATAAGTGATATCTTATGATAAGTTTCTTTTTCTGTGTGACTTATTTCACTTAGAATCATCGTACCTGAATCCACCCATTTTGCTGCTACTGGTCTTATGACATTGATTTCATGGCTGAGGGATATTCCATCGTACGTAATTACCACAATTTTTTGAACCATGTTTATATTTTCTGGGATACTTAAGGTGTATCCAAGTTGAGGTCCTTGTATGCAGTGCAGCCCTAAATTTTGGGGTGGCTCTGTCTTATTGATTTTCAGTTTTCCCAAGGTATATTCCCTAGACTGGTAGTGCCCTTGGCTCTGTAGCTCTCTTCTTTACTTGTTTTAGGGAACAGAATGCACTCCTCCAGAGAGGCAGTTGGCAATTTACATCCCGCCCATCAGCATAACAAGGCTCCCTGTTCTCCAGGGCCTGTCTTGCCTTTCTTGTTCTTACACATTTTGTGGATGTCCCTTTTGACCGGTGGGAAGTGATACTTCTTTGTAGTGCAGATTTGCATTGCCCGCTTGCTTGCTTGGCCAAAAAGGGCGTATGCGTTTTCTCCTGAATATATTCAGGAGAAAACGCATACGCCCTTTTTGGCCAAGTGCATCATTGTCGAAGTTGTGCCCCTCTTCCTGTGCTTTAAAGGCGATTCCAACGTACCTCTTGAAACCTGTTTCCTGCTATTCTGCCTCGCTTTCAAGTCCGCCTCGTTGCCTTCCCTCAACAGATTTTTGGACGATAGTTGTCCTTTATTACTCGGCCAGTTTGTGAATTACTGTGCCCCTGAGCTCCATTTTTCAACTCGTTTTTGGTGAGCTGACCGCAAGTCCAAAATTTTGGTTCAGGACCTATACTGGTTCCCGGTGGGTGGCTGAGAATTTGGTTAATTCTTCTTCCTGCCGGGAAATTACAGTGATATGTGCCCGTCCAAATGCCTAACAGCTACTCTCTCATTGGTTCTCCCTCTTCCCTTTCATCCTCTGCCAAATTGGCAACCTGTGCGAACCAAGAGGTTAAAGGGGCTGTCTCTTCAAGTTGGGAGGTTGATAGTAAAGCAGACGGAAAGTCAAACCGGAGCACCAGGAGAGGGACTATTCGTTGAGTTTTAGAAACCTTTCGTATTCACAGTGTGTCCGTTCTCTAGGTTTCCCGCACATGTTATAGCTGTAGTAATATTCCCTTCAACCTGGAGAGTTCGGACCCATGGAATGGGTGCCATGCATTATTGCTTTAAAGGGTCTGCATTTGCTCACCCAATCTCACCAATCGTCTCAGTCCCAAGTGTCCCTCCTTATGCCACATCCAGCTGTCGTTGTAGATAGGGTCATTCCAGCTTTCATCAGAGACCCTGAAGGAATTGTAAAGAATTTCCCAGTTTTTTTGTTTTGTTTTTGAAATTCCTTTTTATAGTGGGTTTGAGCTGATTCTCGCTGCCATGTTTATGCCAGTCTAGACACACTTGATTCCCTTACGGAGACATATCAATACATAGGTTTTAAGATTCTTACTAGTCAGATATTTTCCTCTGCGGGAAATATGGGGTTTTGAGTCCCTTTCACTGAGGACGGTGTAGGTCTTGTCTATTCCATAGTTGGTTTTTGGAACGGTACCTGTGCTTATATCAAACTCTGGTTTTATGCATCACCCCACCTCTCCTTCCCCCTTAAGCAGGTATAAGAGTGTTTTCTAAATGTGAGACACTGTTCTCTTTCCTAACTCAGTTCAAGTGTAGCCATGTTTACAGGATCTTCATAAGTGATATCTTATGATAAGTTTCTTTTTCTGTGTGACTTATTTCACTTAGAATCATCGTACCTGAATCCACCCATTTTGCTGCTACTGGTCTTATGACATTGATTTCATGGCTGAGGGATATTCCATCGTACGTAAGTACCACAATTTTTTGAACCATGTTTATATTTTCTGGGATACTTAAGGTGTATCCAAGTTGAGGTCCTTGTATGCAGTGCAGCCCTAAATTTTGGGGTGGCTCTGTCTTATTGATTTTCAGTTTTCCCAAGGTATATTCCCTAGACTGGTAGTGCCCTTGGCTCTGTAGCTCTGTTCTTTACTTGTTTTAGGGAACACAATGCACACCTCCAGAGAGGCAGTTGGCAATTTACATCCCGCCCATCAGCATAACAAGGCTCCCTGTTCTCCAGGGCCTGTCTTGCCTTTCTTGTTCTTACACATTTTGTGGATGTCCCTTTTGACCGGTGGGAAGTGATACTTCTTTGTAGTGCAGATTTGCATTGCCCGCTTGCTTGCTTGGCCAAAAAGGGCGTATGCGTTTTCTCCTGAATATATTCAGGAGAAAACGCATACGCCGTTTTTGGCCAAGTGCATCATTGTCAAAGTTGTGCCCCTCTTCCTGTGCTTTAAAGGCGATTCCAACGTACCTCTTGAAACCTGTTTCCTGCTATTCTGCCTCGCTTTCAAGTCCGCCTCGTTGCCTTCCCTCAACAGATTTTTGGACGATAGTTGTCCTTTATTACTCAGCCAGTTTTTGAACTGCTGTGCCCCTGAGCTCCATTTTTCAACTCGTTTTTGGTGAGCTGACCGCAAGTCCAAAATTTTGGTTCAGGACCTATACTGGTTCCCGGTGGGTGGCTGAGAATTTGGTTAATTCTTCTTCCTGCCGGGAAATTACAGTGATATGTGCCCGTCCAAATGCCTAACAGCTACTCTCTCATTGGTTCTCCCTCTTCCCTTTCATCCTCTGCCAAATTGGCAACCTGTGCGAACCAAGAGGTTAAAGGGGCTGTCTCTCCAAGTTGGGAGGTTGATAGTAAAGCAGACGGAAAGTCAAACCGGAGCACCAGGAGAGGGACTATTCGTTGAGTTTTAGAAACCTTTCGTATTCACAGTGTGTCCGTTCTCTAGGTTTCCCGCACATGTTATAGCTGTAGTAATATTCCCTTCAACCTGGAGAGTTCGGACCCATGGAATGGGTGCCATGCATTATTGCTTTAAAGGGTCTGCATTTGCTCACCCAATCTCACCAATCGTCTCAGTCCCAAGTGTCCCTCCTTATGCCACATCCAGCTGTCGTTGTAGATAGGGTCATTCCAGCTTTCATCAGAGACCCTGAAGGAATTGTAAAGAATTTCCCAGTTTTTTTGTTTTGTTTTTGAAATTCCTTTTTTAGTGGGTTTGAGCTGATTCTCGCTGCCATGTTTATGCCAGTCTAGACACACTTGATTCCCTTATGGAGACATATCAATACATAGGTTTTAAGATTCTTACTAGTCAGATATTTTCCTCTGCGGGAAATATGGGGTTTTGAGTCCCTTTCACTGAGGACGGTGTAGGTCTTGTCTATTCCATAGTTGGTTTTTGGAACGGTACCTGTGCTTATATCAAACTCTGGTTTTATGCATCACCCCACCTCTCCTTCCCCCTTAAGCAGGTATAAGAGTGTTTTCTAAATGTGAGACACTCTTCTCTTTCCTAACTCAGTTCAAGTGTAGCCATGTTTACAGGATCTTCATAAGTGATATCTTATGATAAGTTTCTTTTTCTGTGTGACTTATTTCACTTAGAATCATCGTACCTGAATCCACCCATTTTGCTGCTACTGGTCTTATGACATTGATTTCATGGCTGAGGGATATTCCATCGTACGTAAGTACCACAATTTTTTGAACCATGTTTATATTTTCTGGGATACTTAAGGTGTATCCAAGTTGAGGTCCTTGTATGCAGTGCAGCCCTAAATTTTGGGGTGGCTCTGTCTTATTGATTTTCAGTTTTCCCAAGGTATATTCCCTAGACTGGTAGTGCCCTTGGCTCTGTAGCTCTGTTCTTTACTTGTTTTAGGGAACAGAATGCACTCCTCCAGAGAGGCAGTTGGCAATTTACATCCCGCCCATCAGCATAACAAGGCTCCCTGTTCTCCAGGGCCTGTCTTGCCTTTCTTGTTCTTACACATTTTGTGGATGTCCCTTTTGACCGGTGGGAAGTGATACTTCTTTGTAGTGCAGATTTGCATTGCCCGCTTGCTTGCTTGGCCAAAAAGGGCGTATGCGTTTTCTCCTGAATATATTCAGGAGAAAACGCATACGCCCTTTTGGCCAAGTGCATCATTGTCGAAGTTGTGCCCCTCTTCCTGTGCTTTAAAGGCGATTCCAACGTACCTCTTGAAATCTGTTTCCTGCTATTCTGCCTCGCTTTCAAGTCCGCCTCGTTGCCTTCCCTCAACAGATTTTTGGACGATAGTTGTCCTTTATTACTTGGCCAGTTTGTGAATTGCTGTGCCCCTGAGCTCCATTTTTCAACTCGTTTTTGGTGAGCTGACCGCAAGTCCAAAATTTTGGTTCAGGACCTATACTGGTTCCCGGTGGGTGGCTGAGAATTTGGTTAATTCTTCTTCCTGCCGGGAAATTACAGTGATATGTGCCCGTCCAAATGCCTAACAGCTACTCTCTCATTGGTTCTCCCTCTTCCCTTTCATCCTCTGCCAAATTGGCAACCTGTGCGAACCAAGAGGTTAAAGGGGCTGTCTCTCCAAGTTGGGAGGTTGATAGTAAAGCAGACGGAAAGTCAAACCGGAGCACCAGGAGAGGGACTATTCATTGAGTTTTAGAAACCTTTCGTATTCACAGTGTGTCCATTCTCTAGGTTTCCCGCACATGTTATAGCTGTAGTAATATTCCCTTCAACCTGGAGAGTTCGGACCCATGGAATGGGTGCCAGGCATTTGTGATTTAAAGGGTCTTCATTTGCTCACCCAATCTCACCAATCGTCTCAGTCCCAAGTGTCCCTCCTTATGCCACATCCAGCTGTCGTTGTAGATAGGGTCATTCCAGCTTTCATCAGAGACCCTGAAGGAATTGTAAAGAATTTCCCAGTTTTTTTGTTTTGTTTTTGAAATTCCTTTTTATAGTGGGTTTGAGATGATTCTCGCTGCCATGTTTATGCCAGTCTAGACACACTTGATTCCCTTACGGAGACATATCAATACATAGGTTTTAAGATTCTTACTAGTCAGATATTTTCCTCTGCGGGAAATATGGGGTTTTGAGTCCCTTTCACTGAGGACGGTGTAGGTCTTGGCTATTCCATAGTTGGTTTTTGGAACGGTACCTGTGCTTATATCAAACTCTGGTTTTATGCATCACCCCACCTCTCCTTCCCCCTTAAGCAGGTATAAGAGTGTTTTCTAAATGTGAGACACTGTTCTCTTTCCTAACTCAGTTCAAGTGTAGCCATGTTTACAGGATCTTCATAAGTGATATCTTATGATAAGTTTCTTTTTCTGTGTGACTTATTTCACTTAGAATCATCGTACCTGAATCCACCCATTTTGCTGCTACTGGTCTTATGACATTGATTTCATGGCTGAGGGATATTCCATCGTACGTAAGTACCACAATTTTTTGAACCATGTTTATATTTTCTGGGATACTTAAGGTGTATCCAAGTTGAGGTCCTTGTATGCAGTGCAGCCCTAAATTTTGGGGTGGCTCTGTCTTATTGATTTTCAGTTTTCCCAAGGTATATTCCCTAGACTGGTAGTGCCCTTGGCTCTGTAGCTCTGTTCTTTACTTGTTTTAGGGAACAGAATGCACTCCTCCAGAGAGGCAGTTGGCAATTTACATCCCGCCCATCAGCATAACAAGGCTCCCTGTTCTCCAGGGCCTGTCTTGCCTTTCTTGTTCTTACATATTTTGTGGATGTCCCTTTTTTTTTTTTTTTTTGCGGTACGCTGGCCTCTCACTGTTGTGGCCTCTCCCGTTGCGGAGCACAGGCTCTGGATGCGCAGGCTCAGCGGCCATGGCTCACGGGCCCAGCTGCTCCGCGGCATATGGGATCCTCCCAGACCGGGGCACGAACCCGTATCCCCTGCATCAGCAGGCGGACTCTCAACCACTGCGCCACCAGGGAGGCCCTGTGGATGTCCCTTTTGACCGGTGGGAAGTGATACTTCTTTGTAGTGCAGAATTGCATTGCCCGCTTGCTTGCTTGGCCAAAAAGGGCGTATGCGTTTTCTCTTGAATATATTCAGGAGAAAATGCATACGCCCTTTTTGGCCAAGTGCATCATTGTCGAAGTTGTGCCCCTCTTCCTGTGCTTTAAAGGCGATTCCAACGTACCTCTTGAAATCTGTTTCCTGCTATTCTGCCTCGCTTTCAAGTCCGCCTCGTTGCCTTCCCTCAACAGATTTTTGGACGATAGTTGTCCTTTATTACTCAGCCAGTTTGTGAATTGCTGTGCCCCTGAGCTCCATTTTTCAACTCGTTTTTGGTGAGCTGACCGCAAGTCCAAAATTTTGGTTCAGGACCTATACTGGTTCCCGGTGGGTGGCTGAGAATTTGGTTAATTCTTCTTCCTGCCGGGAAATTACAGTGATATGTGCCCGTCCAAATGCCTAACATCTACTCTCTCATTGGTTCTCCCTCTTCCCTTTCATCCTCTGCCAAATTGGCAACCTGTGCGAACCAAGAGGTTAAAGGGGCTGTCTCTCCAAGTTGGGAGGTTGATAGTAAAGCAGACGGAAAGTCAAACCGGAGCACCGGGAGAGGGACTATTCGTTGAGTTTTAGAAACCTTTCGTATTCACAGTGTGTCCGTTCTCTAGGTTTCCCGCACATGTTATAGCTGTAGTAATATTCCCTTCAACCTGGAGAGTTCGGACCCATGGAATGGGTGCCATGCATTATTGCTTTAAAGGGTCTGCATTTGCTCACCCAATCTCACCAATCATCTCAGTCCCAAGTGTCCCTCCTTATGCCACATCCAGCTGTCGTTGTAGATAGGGTCATTCCAGCTTTCATCAGAGACCCTGAAGGAATTGTAAAGAATTTCCCAGTTTTTTTTGTTTTGTTTTTGAAATTCCTTTTTATAGTGGGTTTGAGCTGATTCTCGCTGCCATGTTTATGCCAGTCTAGACACACTTGATTCCCTTACGGAGACATATCAATACATAGGTTTTAAGATTCTTACTAGTTAGATATTTTCCTCTGCGGGAAATATGGGGTTTTGAGTCCCTTTCACTGAGGACGGTGTAGTTCTTGTCTATTCCATAGTTGGTTTTTGGAACGGTACCTGTGCTTATATCAAACTCTGGTTTTATGCATCACCCCACCTCTCCTTCCCCCTTAAGCAGGTATAAGAGTGTTTTCTAAATGTGAGACACTGTTCTCTTTCCTAACTCAGTTCAAGTGTAGCCATGTTTACAGGATCTTCATAAGTGATATCTTATGATAAGTTTCTTTTTCTGTGTGACTTATTTCACTTAGAATCATCGTACCTGAATCCACCCATTTTGCTGCTACTGGTCTTATGACATTGATTTCATGGCTGAGGGATATTCCATCGTACGTAATTACCACAATTTTTTGAACCATGTTTATATTTTCTGGGATACTTAAGGTGTATCCAAGTTGAGGTCCTTGTATGCAGTGCAGCCCTAAATTTTGGGGTGGCTCTGTCTTATTGATTTTCAGTTTTCCCAAGGTATATTCCCTAGACTGGTAGTGCCCTTGGCTCTGTAGCTCTCTTCTTTACTTGTTTTAGGGAACAGAATGCACTCCTCCAGAGAGGCAGTTGGCAATTTACATCCCGCCCATCAGCATAACAAGGCTCCCTGTTCTCCAGGGCCTGTCTTGCCTTTCTTGTTCTTACACATTTTGTGGATGTCCCTTTTTTTTTTTTTTTTTTTTTTTTGCTGTACGCAGGCCTCTCACTGTTGTGGCCTCTCCCGTTGCGGAGCACAGGCTCTGGATGCGCAGGCTCAGCGGCCATGGCTCACGGGCCCAGCCGCTCCGCGGCATATGGGATCCTCCCAGACCGGGGCACGAACCCGTATCCCCTGCATCACCAGGCGGACTCTCAACCACTGCGCCACCAGGGAGGCCCTGTGGATGTCCCTTTTGACCGGTGGGAAGTGATACTTCTTTGTAGTGCAGAATTGCATTGCCCGCTTGCTTGCTTGGCCAAAAAGGGCATATGCGTTTTCTCCTGAATATATTCAGGAGAAAACGCATACGCCCTTTTTGGCCAAGTGCATCATTGTCGAAGTTGTGCCCCTCTTCCTGTGCTTTAAAGGCGATTCCAACGTACCTCTTGAAATCTGTTTCCTGCTATTCTGCCTCGCTTTCAAGTCCGCCTCGTTGCCTTCCCTCAACAGATTTTTGGACGATAGTTGTCCTTTAATACTCGGCCAGTTTGTGAATTGCTGTGCCCCTGAGCTCCATTTTTCAACTCGTTTTTGGTGAGCTGACCGCAAGTCCAAAATTTTGGTTCAGGACCTATACTGGTTCCCGGTGGGTGGCTGAGAATTTGGTTAATTCTTCTTCCTGCCGGGAAATTACAGTGATATATGCCCGTCCAAATGCCTAACATCTACTCTCTCATTGGTTCTCCCTCTTCCCTTTCATCCTCTGCCAAATTGGCAACCTGTGCGAACCAAGAGGTTAAAGGGGCTGTCTCTCCAAGTTGGGAGGTTGATAGTAAAGCAGACGGAAAGTCAAACCGGAGCACCGGGAGAGGGACTATTCGTTGAGTTTTAGAAACCTTTCGTATTCACAGTGTGTCCGTTCTCTAGGTTTCCCGCACATGTTATAGCTGTAGTAATATTCCCTTCAACCTGGAGAGTTCGGACCCATGGAATGGGTGCCATGCATTATTGCTTTAAAGGGTCTGCATTTGCTCACCCAATCTCACCAATCATCTCAGTCCCAAGTGTCCCTCCTTATGCCACATCCAGCTGTCGTTGTAGATAGGGTCATTCCAGCTTTCATCAGAGACCCTGAAGGAATTGTAAAGAATTTCCCAGTTTTTTTTGTTTTGTTTTTGAAATTCCTTTTTATAGTGGGTTTGAGCTGATTCTCGCTGCCATGTTTATGCCAGTCTAGACACACTTGATTCCCTTACGGAGACATATCAATACATAGGTTTTAAGTTTCTTACTAGTTAGATATTTTCCTCTGCGGGAAATATGGGGTTTTGAGTCCCTTTCACTGAGGACGGTGTAGTTCTTGTCTATTCCATAGTTGGTTTTTGGAACGGTACCTGTGCTTATATCAAACTCTGGTTTTATGCATCACCCCACCTCTCCTTCCCCCTTAAGCAGGTATAAGAGTGTTTTCTAAATGTGAGACACTGTTCTCTTTCCTAACTCAGTTCAAGTGTAGCCATGTTTACAGGATCTTCATAAGTGATATCTTATGATAATTTTCTTTTTCTGTGTGACTTATTTCACTTAGAATCATCGTACCTGAATCCACCCATTTTGCTGCTACTGGTCTTATGACATTGATTTCATGGCTGAGGGATATTCCATCGTACGTAATTACCACAATTTTTTGAACCATGTTTATATTTTCTGGGATACTTAAGGTGTATCCAAGTTGAGGTCCTTGTATGCAGTGCAGCCCTAAATTTTGGGGTGGCTCTGTCTTATTGATTTTCAGTTTTCCCAAGGTATATTCCCTAGACTGGTAGTGCCCTTGGCTCTGTAGCTCTCTTCTTTACTTGTTTTAGGGAACAGAATGCACTCCTCCAGAGAGGCAGTTGGCAATTTAAATCCCGCCCATCAGCATAACAAGGCTCCCTGTTCTCCAGGGCCTGTCTTGCCTTTCTTGTTCTTACACATTTTGTGGATGTCCCTTTTTTTTTTTTTTTTTTTTTTTTTGCGGTACGCAGGCCTCTCACTGTTGTGGCCTCTCCCGTTGCGGAGCACAGGCTCTGGATGCGCAGGCTCAGCGGCCATGGCTCACGGGCCCAGCCGCTCCGCGGCATATGGGATCCTCCCAGACCGGGGCACGAACCCGTATCCCCTGCATCACCAGGCGGACTCTCAACCACTGCGCCACCAGGGAGGCCCTGTGGATGTCCCTTTTGACCGGTGGGAAGTGATACTTCTTTGTAGTGCAGAATTGCATTGCCCGCTTGCTTGCTTGGCCAAAAAGGGCGTATGCGTTTTCTCCTGAATATATTCAGGAGAAAACGCATACGCCCTTTTTGGCCAAGTGCATCATTGTCGAAGTTGTGCCCCTCTTCCTGTGCTTTAAAGGCGATTCCAACGTACCTCTTGAAATCTGTTTCCTGCTATTCTGCCTCGCTTTCAAGTCCGCCTCGTTGCCTTCCCTCAACAGATTTTTGGACGATAGTTGTCCTTTATTACTCGGCCAGTTTGTGAATTGCTGTGCCCCTGAGCTCCATTTTTCAACTCGTTTTTGGTGAGCTGACCGCAAGTCCAAAATTTTGGTTCAGGACCTATACTGGTTCCCGGTGGGTGGCTGAGAATTTGCTTAATTCTTCTTCCTGCCGGGAAATTACAGTGATATGTGCCCGTCCAAATGCCTAACAGCTACTCTCTCATTGGTTCTCCCTCTTCCCTTTCATCCTCTGCCAAATTGGCAACCTGTGCGAACCAAGAGGTTAAAGGGGCTGTCTCTCCAAGTTGGGAGGTTGATAGTAAAGCAGACGGAAAGTCAAACCGGAGCACCAGGAGAGGGACTATTCGTTGAGTTTTAGAAACCTTTCGTATTCACAGTGTGTCCGTTCTCTAGGTTTCCCGCACATGTTATAGCTGTAGTAATATTCCCTTCAACCTGGAGAGTTCGGACCCATGGAATGGGTGCCATGCATTATTGCTTTAAAGGGTCTGCATTTGCTCACCCAATCTCACCAATCATCTCAGTCCCAAGTGTCCCTCCTTATGCCACATCCAGCTGTCGTTGTAGATAGGGTCATTCCAGCTTTCATCAGAGACCCTGAAGGAATTGTAAAGAATTTCCCAGTTTTTTTGTTTTGTTTTTGAAATTCCTTTTTATAGTGGGTTTGAGCTGATTCTCGCTGCCATGTTTATGCCAGTCTAGACAACTTGATTCCCTTACAGAGACATATCAATACATAGGTTTTAAGATTCTTACTAGTTAGATATTTTCCTCTGCGGGAAATATGGGGTTTTGAGTCCCTTTCACTGAGGACGGTGTAGGTCTTGTCTATTCCATAGTTGGTTTTTGGAACGGTACCTGTGCTTATATCAAACTCTGGTTTTATGCATCAGCCCACCTCTCCTTCCCCCTTAAGCAGGTATAAGAGTGTTTTCTAAATGTGAGACACTGTTCTCTTTCCTAACTCAGTTCAAGTGTAGCCATGTTTACAGGATCTTCATAAGTGATATCTTATGATAAGTTTCTTTTTCTGTGTGACTTATTTCACTTAGAATCATCGTACCTGAATCCACACATTTTGCTGCTACTGGTCTTATGACATTGATTTCATGGCTGAGGGATATTCCATCGTACGTAAGTACCACAATTTTTTGAACCATGTTTATATTTTCTGGGATACTTAAGGTGTATCCAAGTTGAGGTCCTTGTATGCAGTGCAGCCCTAAATTTTGGGGTGGCTCTGTCTTATTGATTTTCAGTTTTCCCAAGGTATATTCCCTAGACTGGTAGTGCCCTTGGCTCTGTAGCTCTGTTCTTTACTTGTTTTAGGGAACAGAATGCACTCCTCCAGAGAGGCAGTTGGCAATTTACATCCCGCCCATCAGCATAACAAGGCTCCCTGTTCTCCAGGGCCTGTCTTGCCTTTCTTGTTCTTACACATTTTGTGGATGTCCCTTTTTTTTTTTTTTTTTTTTTTTGCGGTACGCAGGCCTCTCACTGTTGTGGCCTCTCCCGTTGCGGAGCACAGGCTCTGGATGCGCAGGCTCAGCGGCCATGACTCACGGGCCCAGCCGCTCCGCGGCATATGGGATCCTCCCAGACCGGGGCACGAACCCGTATCCCCTGCATCACCAGGCGGACTCTCAACCACTGCGCCAGCAGGGAGGCCCTGTGGATGTCCCTTTTGACCGGTGGGAAGTGATACTTCTTTGTAGTGCAGAATTGCATTGCCCGCTTGCTTGCTTGGCCAAAAAGGGCGTATGCGTTTTCTCCTGAATATATTCAGGAGAAAACGCATACGCCCTTTTTGGCCAAGTGCATCATTGTCGAAGTTGTGCCCCTCTTCCTGTGCTTTAAAGGCGATTCCAACGTACCTCTTGAAATCTGTTTCCTGCTATTCTGCCTCGCTTTCAAGTCCGCCTCGTTGCCTTCCCTCAACAGATTTTTGGACGATAGTTGTCCTTTATTACTCGGCCAGTTTGTGAATTGCTGTGCCCCTGAGCTCCATTATTCAACTCGTTTTTGGTGAGGTGACCGCAAGTCCAAAATTTTGGTTCAGGACCTATACTGGTCCCCGGTGGGTGGCTTAGAATTTGCTTAATTCTTCTTCCTGCCGGGAAATTACAGTGATATGTGCCCGTCCAAATGCCTAACAGCTACTCTCTCATTGGTTCTCCCTCTTCCCTTTCATCCTCTGCCAAATTGGCAACCTGTGCGAACCAAGAGGTTAAAGGGGCTGTCTCTCCAAGTTGGGAGGTTGATAGTAAAGCAGCCGGAAAGTCAAACCGGAGCACCAGGAGAGGGACTATTCGTTGAGTTTTAGAAACCTTTCGTATTCACAGTGTGTCCGTTCTCTAGGTTTCCCGCACATGTTATAGCTGTAGTAATATTCCCTTCAACCTGGAGAGTTCGGACCCATGGAATGGGTGCCATGCATTATTGCTTTAAAGGGTCTGCATTTGCTCACCCAATCTCACCAATCATCTCAGTCCCAAGTGTCCCTCCTTATGCCACATCCAGCTGTCGTTGTAGATAGGGTCATTCCAGCTTTCATCAGAGACCCTGAAGGAATTGTAAAGAATTTCCCAGTTTTTTTGTTTTGTTTTTGAAATTCCTTTTTATAGTGGGTTTGAGCTGATTCTCGCTGCCATGTTTATGCCAGTCTAGACACACTTGATTCCCTTACGGAGACATATCAATACATAGGTTTTAAGATTCTTACTAGTTAGATATTTTCCTATGCGGGAAATATGGGGTTTTGAGTCCCTTTCACTGAGGACGGTGTAGGTCTTGTCTATTCCATACTTGGTTTTTGGAACGGTACCTGTGCTTATATCAAACTCTGGTTTTATGCATCACCCCACCTCTCCTTCCCCCTTAAGCAGGTATAAGAGTGTTTTCTAAATGTGAGACACTGTTCTCTTTCCTAACTCAGTTCAAGTGTAGCCATGTTTACAGGATCTTCATAAGTGATATCTTATGATAAGTTTCTTTTTCTGTGTGACTTATTTCACTTAGAATCATCGTACCTGAATCCACCCATTTTGCTGCTACTGGTCTTATGACATTGATTTCATGGCTGAGGGATATTCCATCGTACGTAAGTACCACAATTTTTTGAACCATGTTTATATTTTCTGGGATACTTAAGGTGTATCCAAGTTGAGGTCCTTGTATGCAGTGCAGCCCTAAATTTTGGAGTGGCTCTGTCTTATTGATTTTCAGTTTTCCCAAGGTATATTCCCTAGACTGGTAGTGCCCTTGGCTCTGTAGCTCTGTTCTTTACTTGTTTTAGGGAACAGAATGCACTCCTCCAGAGAGGCAGTTGGCAATTTACATCCCGCCCATCAGCATAACAAGGCTCCCTGTTCTCCAGGGCCTGTCTTGCCTTTCTTGTTCTTACACATTTTGTGGATGTCCCTTTTTTTTTTTTTTTTTTTTTTTTGCGGTACGCAGGCCTCTCACTGTTGTGGCCTCTCCCGTTGCGGAGCACAGGCTCTGGATGCGCAGGCTCAGCGGCCATGGCTCACGGGCCCAGCCGCTCCGCGGCATATGGGATCCTCCCAGACCGGGGCACGAACCCGTATCCCCTGCATCAGCAGGCGGACTCTCAACCACTGCGCCACCATGGAGGCCCTGTGGATGTCCCTTTTGACCGGTGGGAAGTGATACTTCTTTGTAGTGCAGAATTGCATTGCCCGCTTGCTTGCTTGGCCAAAAAGGGCGTATGCGTTTTCTCCTGAATATATTCAGGAGAAAACGCATACGCCCTTTTTGGCCAAGTGCATCATTGTCGAAGTTGTGCCCCTCTTCCTGTGCTTTAAAGGCGATTCCAACGTACCTCTTGAAATCTGTTTCCTGCTATTCTGCCTCGCTTTCAAGTCCGCCTCGTTGCCTTCCCTCAACAGATTTTTGGACGATAGTTGTCCTTTATTACTCGGCCATTTTGTGAATTGCTGTGCCCCTGAGCTCCATTATTCAACTCGTTTTTGGTGAGCTGACCGCAAGTCCAAAATTTTGGTTCAGGACCTATACTGGTCCCCGGTGGGTGGCTTAGAATTTGCTTAATTCTTCTTCCTGCCGGGAAATTACAGTGATATGTGCCCGTCCAAATGCCTAACAGCTACTCTCTCATTGGTTCTCCCTCTTCCCTTTCATCCTCTGCCAAATTGGCAACCTGTGCGAACCAAGAGGTTAAAGGGGCTGTCTCTCCAAGTTGGGAGGTTGATAGTAAAGCAGACGGAAAGTCAAACCGGAGCACCAGGAGAGGGACTATTCGTTGAGTTTTAGAAACCTTTCGTATTCACAGTGTGTCCGTTCTCTAGGTTTCCCGCACATGTTATAGCTGTAGTAATATTCCCTTCAACCTGGAGAGTTCGGACCCATGGAATGGGTGCCATGCATTATTGCTTTAAAGGGTCTGCATTTGCTCACCCAATCTCACCAATCATCTCAGTCCCAAGTGTCCCTCCTTATGCCACATCCAGCTGTCGTTGTAGATAGGGTCATTCCAGCTTTCATCAGAGACCCTGAAGGAATTGTAAAGAATTTCCCAGTTTTTTTGTTTTGTTTTTGAAATTCCTTTTTATAGTGGGTTTGAGCTGATTCTCGCTGCCATGTTTATGCCAGTCTAGACACACTTGATTCCCTTACGGAGACATATCAATACATAGGTTTTAAGATTCTTACTAGTTAGATATTTTCCTCTGCGGGAAATATGGGGTTTTGAGTCCCTTTCACTGAGGACGGTGTAGGTCTTGTCTATTCCATACTTGGTTTTTGGAACGGTACCTGTGCTTATATCAAACTCTGGTTTTATGCATCACCCCACCTCTCCTTCCCCCTTGAGCAGGTATAAGAGTGTTTTCTAAATGTGAGACACTGTTCTCTTTCCTAACTCAGTTCAAGTGTAGCCATGTTTACAGGATCTTCATAAGTGATATCTTATGATAAGTTTCTTTTTCTGTGTGACTTATTTCACTTAGAATCATCGTACCTGAATCCACCGATTTTGCTGCTACTGGTCTTATGACATTGATTTCATGGCTGAGGGATATTCCATCGTACGTAAGTACCACAATTTTTTGAACCATGTTTATATTTTCTGGGATACTTAAGGTGTATCCAAGTTGAGGTCCTTGTATGCAGTGCAGCCCTAAATTTTGGGGTGGCTCTGTCTTATTGATTTTCAGTTTTCCCAAGGTATATTCCCTAGACTGGTAGTGCCCTTGGCTCTGTAGCTCTGTTCTTTACTTGTTTTAGGGAACAGAATGCACTCCTCCAGAGAGGCAGTTGGCAATTTACATCCCGCCCATCAGCATAACAAGGCTCCCTGTTCTCCAGGGCCTGTCTTGCCTTTCTTGTTCTTACACATTTTGTGGATGTCTCTTTTGACCGGTGGGAAGTGATACTTCTTTGTAGTGCAGATTTGCATTGCCCGCTTGCTTGCTTGGCCAAAAAGGGCGTATGCGTTTTCTCCTGAATATATTCAGGAGAAAACGCATACGCCCTTTTTGGCCAAGTGCATCATTGTCGAAGTTGTGCCCCTCTTCCTGTGCTTTAAAGGCGATTCCAACGTACCTCTTGAAATCTGTTTCCTGCTATTCTGCCTCGCTTTCAAGTCCGCCTCGTTGCCTTCCCTCAACAGATTTTTGGACGATAGTTGTCCTTTATTACTCAGCCAGTTTGTGAATTGCTGTGCCCCTGAGCTCCATTTTTCAACTCGTTTTTGGTGAGCTGACCGCAAGTCCAAAATTTTGGTTCAGGACCTATACTGGTTCCCGGTGGGTGGCTGAGAATTTGGTTAATTCTTCTTCCTGCCGGGAAATTACAGTGATATGTGCCCGTCCAAATGCCTAACAGCTACTCTCTCATTGGTTCTCCCTCTTCCCTTTCATCCTCTGCCAAATTGACAACCTGTGCGAACCAAGAGGTTAAAGGGGCTGTCTCTCCAAGTTGGGAGATTGATAGTAAAGCAGACGGAAAGTCAAACCGGAGCACCAGGAGAGGGACTATTCGTTGAGTTTTAGAAACCTTTCGTATTCACAGTGTGTCCGTTCTCTAGGTTTCCCGCACATGTTATAGCTGTAGTAATATTCCCTTCATCCTGGAGAGTTCGGACCCATGGAATGGGTGCCATGCATTATTGCTTTAAAGGGTCTGCATTTGCTCACCCAATCTCACCAATCGTCTCAGTCCCAAGTGTCCCTCCTTATGCCACATCCAGCTGTCGTTGTAGATAGGGTCATTCCAGCTTTCATCAGAGACCCTGAAGGAATTGTAAAGAATTTCCCAGTTTTTTTGTTTTGTTTTTGAAATTCCTTTTTATAGTGGGTTTGAGCTGATTCTCGCTGCCATGTTTATGCCAGTCTAGACACACTTGATTCCCTTACGGAGACATATCAATACATAGGTTTTAAGATTCTTACTAGTCAGATATTTTCCTCTGCGGGAAATATGGGGTTTTGAGTCCCTTTCACTGAGGACGGTGTAGGTCTTGTCTATTCCATAGTTGGTTTTTGGAACGGTACCTGTGCTTATATCAAACTCTGGTTTTATGCATCACCCCACCTCTCCTTCCCCCTTAAGCAGGTATAAGAGTGTTTTCTAAATGTGAGACACTGTTCTCTTTCCTAACTCAGTTCAAGTGTAGCCATGTTTACAGGATCTTCATAAGTGATATCTTATGATAAGTTTCTTTTTCTGTGTGACTTATTTCACTTAGAATCATCGTACCTGAATCCACCCATTTTGCTGCTACTGGTCTTATGACATTGATTTCATGGCTGAGTGATATTCCATCGTACGTAAGAACCACAATTTTTTGAACCATGTTTATATTTTCTGGGATACTTAAGGTGTATCCAAGTTGAGGTCCTTGTATGCAGTGCAGCCCTAAATTTTGGGGTGGCTCTGTCTTATTGATTTTCAGTTTTCCCAAGGTATATTCCCTAGACTGGTAGTGCCCTTGGCTCTGTAGCTCTGTTCTTTACTTGTTTTAGGGAACAGAATGCACTCCTAGGGAGAGGCAGTTGGCAATTTACATCCCGCCCATCAGCATAACAAGGCTCCCTGTTCTCCAGGGCCTGTCTTGCCTTTCTTGTTCTTACACATTTTGTGGATGTCCCTTTTGACCGGTGGGAAGTGATACTTCTTTGTAGTGCAGATTTGCATTGCCCGCTTGCTTGCTTGGCCAAAAAGGGCGTATGCGTTTTCTCCTGAATATATTCAGGAGAAAACGCATACGCCCTTTTTGGCCAAGTGCATCATTGTCGAAGTTGTGCCCCTCTTCCTGTGCTTTAAAGGCGATTCCAACGTACCTCTTGTAATCTGTTTCCTGCTATTCTGCCTCGCTTTCAAGTCCGCCTCGTTGCCTTCCCTCAACAGATTTTTGGACGATAGTTGTCCTTTATTACTCGGCCAGTTTGTGAATTGCTGTGCCCCTGAGCTCCATTTTTCAACTCGTTTTTGGTGAGCTGACCGCAAGTCCAAAATTTTGGTTCAGGACCTATACTGGTTCCCGGTGGGTGGCTGAGAATTTGGTTAATTCTTCTTCCTGCCGGGAAATTACAGTGATATGTGCCCGTCCAAATGCCTAACAGCTACTCTCTCATTGGTTCTCCCTCTTCCCTTTCATCCTCTGCCAAATTGACAACCTGTGCGAACCAAGAGGTTAAAGGGGCTGTCTCTCCAAGTTGGGAGGTTGATAGTAAAGCAGACGGAAAGTCAAACCGGAGCACCAGGAGAGGGACTATTCGTTGAGTTTTAGAAACCTTTCGTATTCACAGTGTGTCCGTTCTCTAGGTTTCCCGCACATGTTATAGCTGTAGTAATATTCCCTTCAACCTGGAGAGTTCGGACCCATGGAATGGGTGCCATGCATTATTGCTTTAAAGGGTCTGCATTTGCTCACCCAATCTCACCAATCGTCTCAGTCCCAAGTGTCCCTCCTTATGCCACATCCAGCTGTCGTTGTAGATAGGGTCATTCCAGCTTTCATCAGAGACCCTGAAGGAATTGTAAAGAATTTCCCAGTTTTTTTGTTTTGTTTTTGAAATTCCTTTTTATAGTGGGTTTGAGCTGATTCTCGCTGCCATGTTTATGCCAGTCTAGACACACTTGATTCCCTTATGGAGACATATCAATACATAGGTTTTAAGATTCTTACTAGTCAGATATTTTCCTCTGCGGGAAATATGGGGTTTTGAGTCCCTTTCACTGAGGACGGTGTAGGTCTTGTCTATTCCATAGTTGGTTTTTGGAACGGTACCTGTGCTTATATCAAACTCTGGTTTTATGCATCACCCCACCTCTCCTTCCCCCTTAAGCAGGTATAAGAGTGTTTTCTAAATGTGAGACACTGTTCTCTTTCCTAACTCAGTTCAAGTGTAGCCATGTTTACAGGATCTTCATAAGTGATATCTTATGATAAGTTTCTTTTTCTGTGTGACTTATTTCACTTAGAATCATCGTACCTGAATCCACCCATTTTGCTGCTACTGGTCTTATGACATTGATTTCATGGCTGAGGGATATTCCATCGTACGTAAGTACCACAATTTTTTGAACCATGTTTATATTTTCTTGGATACTTAAGGTATATCCCAGTTGAGGTCCTTGTATGCAGTGCAGCCCTAAATTTTGGAGTGGCTCTGTCTTATTGATTTTCAGTTTTCCCAAGGTATATTCCCTAGACTGGTAGTGCCCTTGGCTCTGTAGCTCTGTTCTTTACTTGTTTTAGGGAACAGAATGCACTCCTCCAGAGAGGCAGTTGGCAATTTACATCCCGCCCATCAGCATAACAAGGCTCCCTGTTCTCCAGGGCCTGTCTTGCCTTTCTTGTTCTTACACATTTTGTGGATGTCCCTTTTGACCGGTGGGAAGTGATACTTCTTTGTAGTGCAGATTTGCATTGCCCGCTTGCTTGCTTGGCCAAAAAGGGCGTATGCGTTTTCTCCTGAATATATTCAGGAGAAAACGCATACGCCCTTTTTGGCCAAGTGCATCATTGTCGAAGTTGTGCCCCTCTTCCTGTGCTTTAAAGGCGATTCCAACGTACCTCTTGAAATCTGTTTCCTGCTATTCTGCCTCGCTTTCAAGTCCGCCTCGTTGCCTTCCCTCAACAGATTTTTGGACGATAGTTGTCCTTTATTACTCAGCCAGTTTGTGAATTGCTGTGCCCCTGAGCTCCATTTTTCAACTCGTTTTTGGTGAGCTGACCGCAAGTCCAAAATTTTGGTTCAGGACCTATACTGGTTCCCGGTGGGTGGCTGAGAATTTGGTTAATTCTTCTTCCTGCCGGGAAATTACAGGGATATGTGCCCGTCCAAATGCCTAACAGCTACTCTCTCATTGGTTCTCCCTCTTCCCTTTCATCCTCTGCCAAATTGACAACCTGTGTGAACCAAGAGGTTAAAGGGGCCGTCTCTCCAAGTTGGGAGGTTGATAGTAAAGCAGACGGAAAGTCAAACCGGAGCACCAGGAGAGGGACTATTCGTTGAGTTTTAGAAACCTTTCGTATTCACAGTGTGTCCGTTCTCTAGGTTTCCCGCACATGTTATAGCTGTAGTAATATTCCCTTCATCCTGGAGAGTTCGGACCCATGGAATGGGTGCCATGCATTATTGCTTTAAAGGGTCTGCATTTGCTCACCCAATCTCACCAATCGTCTCAGTCCCAAGTGTCCCTCCTTATGCCACATCCAGCTGTCGTTGTAGATAGGGTCATTCCAGCTTTCATCAGAGACCCTGAAGGAATTGTAAAGAATTTCCCAGTTTTTTTGTTTTGTTTTTGAAATTCCTTTTTATAGTGGGTTTGAGCTGATTCTCGCTGCCATGTTTATGCCAGTCTAGACACACTTGATTCCCTTACGGAGACATATCAATACATAGGTTTTAAGATTCTTACTAGTCAGATATTTTCCTCTGCGGGAAATATGGGGTTTTGAGTCCCTTTCACTGAGGACGGTGTAGGTCTTGTCTATTCCATAGTTGGTTTTTGGAACGGTACCTGTGCTTATATCAAACTCTGGTTTTATGCATCACCCCACCTCTCCTTCCCCCTTAAGCAGGTATAAGAGTGTTTTCTAAATGTGAGACACTGTTCTCTTTCCTAACTCAGTTCAAGTGTAGCCATGTTTACAGGATCTTCATAAGTGATATCTTATGATAAGTTTCTTTTTCTGTGTGACTTATTTCACTTAGAATCATCGTACCTGAATCCACCCATTTTGCTGCTACTGGTCTTATGACATTGATTTCATGGCTGAGTGATATTCCATCGTACGTAAGAACCACAATTTTTTGAACCATGTTTATATTTTCTGGGATACTTAAGGTGTATCCAAGTTGAGGTCCTTGTATGCAGTGCAGCCCTAAATTTTGGGGTGGCTCTGTCTTATTGATTTTCAGTTTTCCCAAGGTATATTCCCTAGACTGGTAGTGCCCTTGGCTCTGTAGCTCTGTTCTTTACTTGTTTTAGGGAACAGAATGCACTCCTAGGGAGAGGCAGTTGGCAATTTACATCCCGCCCATCAGCATAACAAGGCTCCCTGTTCTCCAGGGCCTGTCTTGCCTTTCTTGTTCTTACACATTTTGTGGATGTCCCTTTTGACCGGTGGGAAGTGATACTTCTTTGTAGTGCAGATTTGCATTGCCCGCTTGCTTGCTTGGCCAAAAAGGGCGTATGCGTTTTCTCCTGAATATATTCAGGAGAAAACGCATACGCCCTTTTTGGCCAAGTGCATCATTGTCGAAGTTGTGCCCCTCTTCCTGTGCTTTAAAGGCGATTCCAACGTACCTCTTGTAATCTGTTTCCTGCTATTCTGCCTCGCTTTCAAGTCCGCCTCGTTGCCTTCCCTCAACAGATTTTTGGACGATAGTTGTCCTTTATTACTCGGCCAGTTTGTGAATTGCTGTGCCCCTGAGCTCCATTTTTCAACTCGTTTTTGGTGAGCTGACCGCAAGTCCAAAATTTTGGTTCAGGACCTATACTGGTTCCCGGTGGGTGGCTGAGAATTTGGTTAATTCTTCTTCCTGCCGGGAAATTACAGTGATATGTGCCCGTCCAAATGCCTAACAGCTACTCTCTCATTGGTTCTCCCTCTTCCCTTTCATCCTCTGCCAAATTGACAACCTGTGCGAACCAAGAGGTTAAAGGGGCTGTCTCTCCAAGTTGGGAGGTTGATAGTAAAGCAGACGGAAAGTCAAACCGGAGCACCAGGAGAGGGACTATTCGTTGAGTTTTAGAAACCTTTCGTATTCACAGTGTGTCCGTTCTCTAGGTTTCCCGCACATGTTATAGCTGTAGTAATATTCCCTTCAACCTGGAGAGTTCGGACCCATGGAATGGGTGCCATGCATTATTGCTTTAAAGGGTCTGCATTTGCTCACCCAATCTCACCAATCGTCTCAGTCCCAAGTGTCCCTCCTTATGCCACATCCAGCTGTCGTTGTAGATAGGGTCATTCCAGCTTTCATCAGAGACCCTGAAGGAATTGTAAAGAATTTCCCAGTTTTTTTGTTTTGTTTTTGAAATTCCTTTTTATAGTGGGTTTGAGCTGATTCTCGCTGCCATGTTTATGCCAGTCTAGACACACTTGATTCCCTTACGGAGACATATCAATACATAGGTTTTAAGATTCTTACTAGTCAGATATTTTCCTCTGCGGGAAATATGGGGTTTTGAGTCCCTTTCACTGAGGACGGTGTAGGTCTTGTCTATTCCATAGTTGGTTTTTGGAACGGTACCTGTGCTTATATCAAACTCTGGTTTTATGCATCACCCCACCTCTCCTTCCCCCTTAAGCAGGTATAAGAGTGTTTTCTAAATGTGAGACACTGTTCTCTTTCCTAACTCAGTTCAAGTGTAGCCATGTTTACAGGATCTTCATAAGTGATATCTTATGATAAGTTTCTTTTTCTGTGTGACTTATTTCACTTAGAATCATCGTACCTGAATCCACCCATTTTGCTGCTACTGGTCTTATGACATTGATTTCATGGCTGAGGGATATTCCATCGTACGTAAGTACCACAATTTTTTGAACCACGTTTATATTTTCTTGGATACTTAAGGTATATCCCAGTTGAGGTCCTTGTATGCAGTGCAGCCCTAAATTTTGGGGTGGCTCTGTCTTATTGATTTTCAGTTTTCCCAAGGTATATTCCCTAGACTGGTAGTGCCCTTGGCTCTGTAGCTCTGTTCTTTACTTGTTTTAGGGAACAGAATGCACTCCTCCAGAGAGGCAGTTGGCAATTTACATCCCGCCCATCAGCATAACAAGGCTCCCTGTTCTCCAGGGCCTGTCTTGCCTTTCTGGTTTTTACACATTTTGTGGATGTCCCTTTTGACCGGTGGGAAGTGATACTTCTTTGTAGTGCAGATTTGCATTGCCCGCTTGCTTGCTTGGCCAAAAAGGGCGTATGCGTTTTCTCCTGAATATATTCAGGAGAAAACGCATACGCCCTTTTTGGCCAAGTGCATCATTGTCGAAGTTGTGCCCCTCTTCCTGTGCTTTAAAGGCGATTCCAACGTACCTCTTGAAATCTGTTTCCTGCTATTCTGCCTCGCTTTCAAGTCCGCCTCGTTGCCTTCCCTCAACAGATTTTTGGACGATAGTTGTCCTTTATTACTCAGCCAGTTTGTGAATTGCTGTGCCCCTGAGCTCCATTTTTCAACTCGTTTTTGGTGAGCTGACCGCAAGTCCAAAATTTTGGTTCAGGACCTATACTGGTTCCCGGTGGGTGGCTGAGAATTTGGTTAATTCTTCTTCCTGCCGGGAAATTACAGGGATATGTGCCCGTCCAAATGCCTAACAGCTACTCTCTCATTGGTTCTCCCTCTTCCCTTTCATCCTCTGCCAAATTGACAACCTGTGCGAACCAAGAGGTTAAAGGGGCTGTCTCTCCAAGTTGGGAGGTTGATAGTAAAGCAGACGGAAAGTCAAACCGGAGCACCAGGAGAGGGACTATTCGTTGAGTTTTAGAAACCTTTCGTATTCACAGTGTGTCCGTTCTCTAGGTTTCCCGCACATGTTATAGCTGTAGTAATATTCCCTTCATCCTGGAGAGTTCGGACCCATGGAATGGGTGCCATGCATTATTGCTTTAAAGGGTCTGCATTTGCTCACCCAATCTCACCAATCGTCTCAGTCCCAAGTGTCCCTCCTTATGCCACATCCAGCTGTCGTTGTAGATAGGGTCATTCCAGCTTTCATCAGAGACCCTGAAGGAATTGTAAAGAATTTCCCAGCTTTTTTGTTTTGTTTTTGAAATTCCTTTTTATAGTGGGTTTGAGCTGATTCTCGCTGCCATGTTTATGCCAGTCTAGACACACTTGATTCCCTTACGGAGACATATCAATACATAGGTTTTAAGATTCTTACTAGTCAGATATTTTCCTCTGCGGGAAATATGGGGTTTTGAGTCCCTTTCACTGAGGACGGTGTAGGTCTTGTCTATTCCATAGTTGGTTTTTGGAACGGTACCTGTGCTTATATCAAACTCTGGTTTTATGCATCACCCCACCTCTCCTTCCCCCTTAAGCAGGTATAAGAGTGTTTTCTAAATGTGAGACACTGTTCTCTTTCCTAACTCAGTTCAAGTGTAGCCATGTTTACAGGATCTTCATAAGTGATATCTTATGATAAGTTTCTTTTTCTGTGTGACTTATTTCACTTAGAATCATCGTACCTGAATCCACCCATTTTGCTGCTACTGGTCTTATGACATTGATTTCATGGCTGAGTGATATTCCATCGTACGTAAGAACCACAATTTTTTGAACCATGTTTATATTTTCTGGGATACTTAAGGTGTATCCAAGTTGAGGTCCTTGTATGCAGTGCAGCCCTAAATTTTGGGGTGGCTCTGTCTTATTGATTTTCAGTTTTCCCAAGGTATATTCCCTAGACTGGTAGTGCCCTTGGCTCTGTAGCTCTGTTCTTTACTTGTTTTAGGGAACAGAATGCACTCCTAGGGAGAGGCAGTTGGCAATTTACATCCCGCCCATCAGCATAACAAGGCTCCCTGTTCTCCAGGGCCTGTCTTGCCTTTCTTGTTCTTACACATTTTGTGGATGTCCCTTTTGACCGGTGGGAAGTGATACTTCTTTGTAGTGCAGATTTGCATTGCCCGCTTGCTTGCTTGGCCAAAAAGGGCGTATGCGTTTTCTCCTGAATATATTCAGGAGAAAACGCATACGCCCTTTTTGGCCAAGTGCATCATTGTCGAAGTTGTGCCCCTCTTCCTGTGCTTTAAAGGCGATTCCAACGTACCTCTTGTAATCTGTTTCCTGCTATTCTGCCTCGCTTTCAAGTCCGCCTCGTTGCCTTCCCTCAACAGATTTTTGGACGATAGTTGTCCTTTATTACTCGGCCAGTTTGTGAATTGCTGTGCCCCTGAGCTCCATTTTTCAACTCGTTTTTGGTGAGCTGACCGCAAGTCCAAAATTTTGGTTCAGGACCTATACTGGTTCCCGGTGGGTGGCTGAGAATTTGGTTAATTCTTCTTCCTGCCGGGAAATTACAGTGATATGTGCCCGTCCAAATGCCTAACAGCTACTCTCTCATTGGTTCTCCCTCTTCCCTTTCATCCTCTGCCAAATTGACAACCTGTGCGAACCAAGAGGTTAAAGGGGCTGTCTCTCCAAGTTGGGAGGTTGATAGTAAAGCAGACGGAAAGTCAAACCGGAGCACCAGGAGAGGGACTATTCGTTGAGTTTTAGAAACCTTTCGTATTCACAGTGTGTCCGTTCTCTAGGTTTCCCGCACATGTTATAGCTGTAGTAATATTCCCTTCATCCTGGAGAGTTCGGACCCATGGAATGGGTGCCATGCATTATTGCTTTAAAGGGTCTGCATTTGCTCACCCAATCTCACCAATCGTCTCAGTCCCAAGTGTCCCTCCTTATGCCACATCCAGCTGTCGTTGTAGATAGGGTCATTCCAGCTTTCATCAGAGACCCTGAAGGAATTGTAAAGAATTTCCCAGCTTTTTTGTTTTGTTTTTGAAATTCCTTTTTATAGTGGGTTTGAGCTGATTCTCGCTGCCATGTTTATGCCAGTCTAGACACACTTGATTCCCTTACGGAGACATATCAATACATAGGTTTTAAGATTCTTACTAGTCAGATATTTTCCTCTGCGGGAAATATGGGGTTTTGAGTCCCTTTCACTGAGGACGGTGTAGGTCTTGTCTATTCCATAGTTGGTTTTTGGAACGGTACCTGTGCTTATATCAAACTCTGGTTTTATGCATCACCCCACCTCTCCTTCCCCCTTAAGCAGGTATAAGAGTGTTTTCTAAATGTGAGACACTGTTCTCTTTCCTAACTCAGTTCAAGTGTAGCCATGTTTACAGGATCTTCATAAGTGATATCTTATGATAAGTTTCTTTTTCTGTGTGACTTATTTCACTTAGAATCATCGTACCTGAATCCACCCATTTTGCTGCTACTGGTCTTATGACATTGATTTCATGGCTGAGGGATATTCCATCGTACGTAAGTACCACAATTTTTTGAACCAAGTTTATATTTTCTGGGATACTTAAGGTGTATCCAAGTTGAGGTCCTTGTATGCAGTGCAGCCCTAAATTTTGGGGTGGCTCTGTCTTATTGATTTTCAGTTTTCCCAAGGTATATTCCCTAGACTGGTAGTGCCCTTGGCTCTGTAGCTCTGTTCTTTACTTGTTTTAGGGAACAGAATGCACTCCTAGGGAGAGGCAGTTGGCAATTTACATCCCGCCCATCAGCATAACAAGGCTCCCTGTTCTCCAGGGCCTGTCTTGCCTTTCTTGTTCTTACACATTTTGTGGATGTCCCTTTTGACCGGTGGGAAGTGATACTTCTTTGTAGTGCAGATTTGCATTGCCCGCTTGCTTGCTTGGCCAAAAAGGGCGTATGCGTTTTCTCCTGAATATATTCAGGAGAAAACGCATACGCCCTTTTTGGCCAAGTGCATCATTGTCGAAGTTGTGCCCCTCTTCCTGTGCTTTAAGGGCGATTCCAACGTACCTCTTGAAATCTGTTTCCTGCTATTCTGCCTCGCTTTCAAGTCCGCCTCGTTGCCTTCCCTCAACAGATTTTTGGACGATAGTTGTCCTTTATTACTCGGCCAGTTTGTGAATTGCTGTGCCCCTGAGCTCCATTTTTCTACTCGTTTTTGGTGAGCTGACCGCAAGTCCAAAATTTTGGTTCAGGACCTATACTGGTTCCCGGTGGGTGGCTGAGAATTTGCTTAATTCTTCTTCCTGCCGGGAAATTACAGTGATATGTGCCCGTCCAAATGCCTAACAGCTACTCTCTCATTGGTTCTCCCTCTTCCCTTTCATCCTCTGCCAAATTGGCAACCTGTGCGAACCAAGAGGTTAAAGGGGCTGTCTCTCCAAGTTGGGAGGTTGATAGTAAAGCAGACGGAAAGTCAAACCGGAGCACCAGGAGAGGGACTATTCGTTGAGTTTTAGAAATCTTTCGTATTCACAGTGTGTCCGTTCTCTAGGTTTCCCGCACATGTTATAGCTGTAGTAATATTCCCTTGAACCTGGAGAGTTCGGACCCATGGAATGGGTGCCATGCATTATTGCTTTAAAGGGTCTGCATTTGCTCACCCAATCTCACCAATCGTCTCAGTCCCAAGTGTCCCTCCTTATGCCACATCCAGCTGTCGTTGTAGATAGGGTCATTCCAGCTTTCATCAGAGACCCTGAAGGAATTGTAAAGAATTTCCCAGTTTTTTTGTTTTGTTTTTGAAATTCCTTTTTATAGTGGGTTTGAGCTGATTCTCGCTGCCATGTTTATGCCAGTCTAGACACACTTGATTCCCTTACGGAGACATATCAATACATAGGTTTTAAGATTCTTACTAGTCAGATATTTTCCTCTGCGGGAAATATGGGGTTTTGAGTCCCTTTCACTGAGGACGGTGTAGGTCTTGTCTATTCCATAGTTGGTTTTTGGAACGGTACCTGTGCTTATATCAAACTCTGGTTTTATGCATCACCCCACCTCTCCTTCCCCCTTAAGC
Source organism: Hyperoodon ampullatus (assembly GCF_949752795.1). NCBI lineage: Eukaryota > Metazoa > Chordata > Mammalia > Artiodactyla > Ziphiidae > Hyperoodon > Hyperoodon ampullatus. The sequence goes on from NW_027640524.1 coordinate 267,294, forward strand.
AGGTATAAGAGTGTTTTCTAAATGTGAGACACTGTTCTCTTTCCTAACTCAGTTCAAGTGTAGCCATGTTTACAGGATCTTCATAAGTGATATCTTATGATAAGTTTCTTTTTCTGTGTGACTTATTTCACTTAGAATCATCGTACCTGAATCCACCCATTTTGCTGCTACTGGTCTTATGACATTGATTTAATGGCTGAGGGATATTCCATCGTACGTAAGTACCACAATTTTTTGAACCATGTTTATATTTTCTGGGATACTTAAGGTGTATCCAAGTTGAGGTCCTTGTATGCAGTGCAGCCCTAAATTTTGGGGTGGCTCTGTCTTATTGATTTTCAGTTTTCCCAAGGTATATTCCCTAGACTGGTAGTGCCCTTGGCTCTGTAGCTCTGTTCTTTACTTGTTTTAGGGAACAGAATGCACTCCTCCAGAGAGGCAGTTGGCAATTTACATCCCCCCCCATCAGCATAACAAGGCTCCCTGTTCTCCAGGGCCTGTCTTGCCTTTCTTGTTCTTACACATTTTGTGGATGTCCCTTTTGACCGGTGGGAAGTGATACTTCTTTGTAGTGCAGATTTGCATTGCCCGCTTGCTTGCTTGGCCAAAAAGGGCGTATGTGTTTTCTCCTGAATATATTCAGGAGAAAACGCATACGCCCTTTTTGGCCAAGTGCATCACTGTCGAAGTTGTGCCCCTCTTCCTGTGCTTTAAAGGCGATTCCAACGTACCTCTTGAAATCTGTTTCCTGCTATTCTGCCTCGCTTTCAAGTCCACCTCGTTGCCTTCCCTCAACAGATTTTTGGACGATAGTTGTCCTTTATTACTCGGCCAGTTTGTGAATTGCTGTGCCCCTGAGCTCCATTGTTCAACTCGTTTTTCATGAGCTGACCGCAAGTCCAAAATTTTTGTTCAGGACCTATACTGGTTCCCGGTGGGAGGCTGAGAATTTGGTTAATTCTTCTTCCTGCCGGGAAATTACAGTGATATGTGCCCGTCCAAATGCCTAACAGCTACTCTCTCATTGGTTCTCCCTCTTCCCTTTCATCCTCTGCCAAATTGGCAACCTGTGCGAACCAAGAGGTTAAAGGGGCTGTCTCTCCAAGTTGGGAGGTTGATAGTAAAGCAGACGGAAAGTCAAACCGGAGCACCAGGAGAGGGACTATTCGTTGAGTTTTAGAAACCTTTCGTATTCACAGTGTGTCCGTTCTCTAGGTTTCCCGCACATGTTATAGCTGTAGTAATATTCCCTTCAACCTGGAGAGTTCGGACCCATGGAATGGGTGCCATGCATTATTGCTTTAAAGGGTCTGCATTTGCTCACCCAATCTCACCAATCGTCTCTGTCCCAAGTGTCCCTCCTTATGCCACATCCAGCTGTCGTTGTAGATAGGGTCATTCCAGGTTTCATCAGAGACCCTGAAGGAATTGTAAAGAATTTCCCAGTTTTTTTGTTTTGTTTTTGAAATTCCTTTTTATAGTGGGTTTGAGCTGATTCTCGCTGCCATGTTTATGCCAGTCTAGACACACTTGATTCCCTTACGGAGACATATCAATACATAGGTTTTAAGATTCTTACTAGTCAGATATTTTCCTCTGCAGGAAATATGGGGTTTTGAGTCCCTTTCACTGAGGACGGTGTAGGTCTTGTCTATTCCATAGTTGGTTTTTGGAACGGTACCTGTGCTTATATCAAACTCTGGTTTTATGCATCACCCCACCTCTCCTTCCCCCTTAAGCAGGTATAAGAGTGTTTTCTAAATGTGAGACACTGTTCTCTTTCCTAACTCAGTTCAAGTGTAGCCATGTTTACAGGATCTTCATAAGTGATAACTTATGATAAGTTTCTTTTTCTGTGTGACTTATTTCACTTAGAATCATCGTACCTGAATCCACCCATTTTGCTGCTACTGGTCTTATGACATTGATTTCATGGCTGAGGGATATTCCATCGTACGTAAGTACCACAATTTTTTGAACCATGTTTATATTTTCTGGGATACTTAAGGTGTATCCAAGTTGAGGTCCTTGTATGCAGTGCAGCCCTAAATTTTGGGGTGGCTCTGTCTTATTGATTTTCAGTTTTCCCAAGGTATATTCCCTAGACTGGTAGTGCCCTTGGCTCTGTAGCTCTGTTCTTTACTTGTTTTAGGGAACAGAATGCACTCCTCCAGAGAGGCAGTTGGCAATTTACATCCCGCCCATCAGCATAACAAGGCTCCCTGTTCTCCAGGGCCTGTCTTGCCTTTCTTGTTCTTACATATTTTGTGGATGTCCCTTTTGACCGGTGGGAAGTGATACTTCTTTGTAGTGCAGATTTGCATTGCCCGCTTTCTTGCTTGGACAAAAAGGGCGTATGCTTTTTCTCCTGAATATATTCAGGAGAAAACGCATACGCCCTTTTTGGCCAAGTGCATCATTGTCGAAGTTGTGCCCCTCTTCCTGTGCTTTAAAGGCGATTCCAACGTACCTCTTGAAATCTGTTTCCTGCTATTCTGCCTCGCTTTCAAGTCCGCCTCGTTGCCTTCCCTCAACAGATTTTTGGACGATAGTTGTCCTTTATTACTCGGCCAGTTTGTGAATTGCTGTGCCCCTGAGCTCCATTTTTCAACTCGTTTTTGGTGAGCTGACCGCAAGTCCAAAATTTTGGTTCAGGACCTATACTGGTTCCCGGTGGGTGGCTGAGAATTTGGTTAATTCTTCTTCCTGCCGGGAAATTACAGTGATATGTGCCCGTCCAAATGCCTAACAGCTACTCTCTCATTGGTTCTCCCTCTTCCCTTTCATCCTCTGCCAAATTGGCAACCTGTGCGAACCAAGAGGTTAAAGGGGCTGTCTCTCCAAGTTGGGAGGTTGATAGTAAAGCAGACGGAAAGTCAAACCGGAGCACCAGGAGAGGGACTATTCGTTGAGTTTTAGAAACCTTTCGTATTCACAGTGTGTCCGTTCTCTAGGTTTCCCGCACATGTTATAGCTGTAGTAATATTCCCTTCAACCTGGAGAGTTCGGACCCATGGAGTGGGTGCCATGCATTATTGCTTTAAAGGGTCTGCATTTGCTCACCCAATCTCACCAATCGTCTCAGTCCCAAGTGTCCCTCCTTATGCCACATCCAGCTGTCGTTGTAGATAGGGTCATTCCAGCTTTCATCAGAGACCCTGAAGGAATTTTAAAGAATTTCCCAGTTTTTTTGTTTTGTTTTTGAAATTCCTTTTTATAGTGGGTTTGAGCTGTTTCTCGCTGCCATGTTTATACCAGTCTAGACACACTTGATTCCCTTACGGAGACATATCAATACATAGGTTTTAAGATTCTTACTAGTCAGATATTTTCCTCTGCGGGAAATATGGGGTTTTGAGTCCCTTTCACTGAGGACGGTGTAGGTCTTGTCTATTCCATAGTTGGTTTTTGGAACGGTACCTGTGCTTATATCAAACTCTGGTTTTATGCATCACCCCACCTCTCCTTCCCCCTTAAGCAGGTATAAGAGTGTTTTCTAAATGTCAGACACTGTTCTCTTTCCTAACTCAGTTCAAGTGTAGCCATGTTTACAGGATCTTCATAAGTGATAACTTATGATAAGTTTCTTTTTCTGTGTGACTTATTTCACTTAGAATCATCGTACCTGAATCCACCCATTTTGCTGCTACTGGTCTTATGACATTGATTTCATGGCTGAGGGATATTCCATCGTACGTAAGTACCACAATTTTTTGAACCATGTTTATATTTTCTGGGAAACTTAAGGTGTATCCAAGTTGAGGTCCTTGTATGCAGTGCAGCCCTAAATTTTGGGGTGGCTCTGTCTTATTGATTTTCAGTTTTCCCAAGGTATATTCCCTAGACTGGTAGTGCCCTTGGCTCTGTAGCTCTGTTCTTTACTTGTTTTAGGGAACAGAATGCACTCCTCCAGAGAGGCAGTTGGCAATTTACATCCCGCCCATCAGCATAACAAGGCTCCCTGTTCTCCAGGGCCTGTCTTGCCTTTCTTGTTCTTACACATTTTGTGGATGTCCCTTTTGACCGGTGGGAAGTGATACTTCTTTGTAGTGCAGATTTGCATTGCCCGCTTGCTTGCTTGGCCAAAAAGGGCGTATGCGTTTTCTCCTGAATATATTCAGGAGAAAACGCATACGCCCTTTTTGGCCAAGTGCATCATTGTCGAAGTTGTGCCCCTCTTCCTGTGCTTTAAAGGCGATTCCAACGTACCTCTTGAAACCTGTTTCCTGCTATTCTGCCTCACTTTCAAGTCCGCCTCGTTGCCTTCCCTCAACAGATTTTTGGACGATAGTTGTCCTTTATTACTCGGCCAGTTTGTGAATTGCTGTGCCCCTGAGCTCCATTTTTCAACTCGTTTTTGGTGAGCTGACCGCAAGTCCAAAATTTTGGTTCAGGACCTATACTGGTTCCCGGTGGGTGGCTGAGAATTTGGTTAATTCTTCTTCCTGCCAGGAAATTACAGTGATATGTGCCCGTCCAAATGCCTAACAGCTACTCTCTCATTGGTTCTCCCTCTTCCCTTTCATCCTCTGCCAAATTGGCAACCTGTGCGAACCAAGAGGTTAAAGGGGCTGTCTCTCCAAGTTGGGAGGTTGATAGTAAAGCAGACGGAAAGTCAAACCGGAGCACCAGGAGAGGGACTATTCGTTGAGTTTTAGAAACCTTTCGTATTCACAGTGTGTCCGTTCTCTAGGTTTCCCGCACATGTTATAGCTGTAGTAATATTCCCTTCAACCTGGAGAGTTCAGACCCATGGAATGGGTGCCATGCATTATTGCTTTAAAGGGTCTGCATTTGCTCACCCAATCTCACCAATCGTCTCAGTCCCAAGTGTCCCTCCTTATGCCACATCCAGCTGTCGTTGTAGATAGGGTCATTCCAGCTTTCATCAGAGACCCTGAAGGAATTGTAAAGAATTTCCCAGTTTTTTTGTTTTGTTTTTGAAATTCCTTTTTATAGTGGGTTTGAGCTGACTCTCGCTGCCATGTTTATGCCAGTCTAGACACACTTGATTCCCTTACGGAGACATATCAATACATAGGTTTTAAGATTCTTACTAGTCAGATATTTTCCTCTGCGGGAAATATGGGGTTTTGAGTCCCTTTCACTGAGGAAGGTGTAGGTCTTGTCTATTCCATAGTTGGTTTTTGGAACGGTACCTGTGCTTATATCAAACTCTGGTTTTATGCATCACCCCACCTCTCCTTCCCCCTTAAGCAGGTATAAGAGTGTTTTCTAAATGTCAGACACTGTTCTCTTTCCTAACTCAGTTCAAGGGTAGCCATGTTTACAGGATCTTCATAAGTGATATCTTATGATAAGTTTCTTTTTCTGTGTGACTTATTTCACTTAGAATCATCGTACCTGAATCCACCCATTTTGCTGCTACTGGTCTTATGACATTGATTTCATGGCTGAGGGATATTCCATCGTACGTAAGTACCACAATTTTTTGAACCATGTTTATATTTTCTGGGATACTTAAGGTGTATCCAAGTTGAGGTCCTTGTATGCAGTGCAGCCCTAAATTTTGGGGTGGCTTTGTCTTATTGATTTTCAGTTTTCCCAAGGTATATTCCCTAGACTGGTAGTGCCCTTGGCTCTGTAGCTCTGTTCTTTACTTGTTTTAGGGAACAGAATGCACTCCTCCAGTGAGGGAGTTGGCAATTTACATCCCGCCCATCAGCATAACAAGGCTCCCTGTTCTCCAGGGCCTGTCTTGCCTTTCTTGTTCTTACACATTTTGTGGATGTCCCTTTTGACCGGTGGGAAGTGATACTTCTTTGTAGTGCAGATTTGCATTGCCCGCTTGCTTGCTTGGCCAAAAAGGGCGTATGCGTTTTCTCCTGAATATATTCAGGAGAAAACGCATACGCCCTTTTTGGCCAAGTGCATCATTGTCGAAGTTGTGCCCCTCTTCCTGTGCTTTAAAGGCGATTCCAACGTACCTCTTGAAATCTGTTTCCTGCTATTCTGCCTCGCTTTCAAGTCCGCCTCGTTGCCTTCCCTCAACAGATTTTTGGACGATAGTTGTCCTTTATTACTCGGCCAGTTTGTGAATTGCTGTGCCCCTGAGCTCCATTTTTCAACTCGTTTTTGGTGAGCTGACCGCAAGTCCAAAATTTTGGTTCAGGACCTATACTGGTTCCCGGTGGGTGGCTGAGAATTTGCTTAATTCTTCTTCCTGCCGGGAAATTACAGTGATATGTGCCCGTCCAAATGCCTAACAGCTACTCTCTCATTGGTTCTCCCTCTTCCCTTTCATCCTCTGCCAAATTGGCAACCTGTGCGAACCAAGAGGTTAAAGGGGCTGTCTCTCCAAGTTGGGAGGTTGATAGTAAAGCAGACGGAAAGTCAAACCGGAGCACCAGGAGAGGGACTATTCGTTGAGTTTTAGAAACCTTTCGTATTCACAGTGTGTCCGTTCTCTAGGTTTCCCGCACATGTTATAGCTGTAGTAATATTCCCTTCAACCTGGAGAGTTCGGACCCATGGAGTGGGTGCCATGCATTATTGCTTTAAAGGGTCTGCATTTGCTCACCCAATCTCACCAATCGTCTCAGTCCCAAGTGTCCCTCCTTATGCCACATCCAGCTGTCGTTGTAGATAGGGTCATTCCAGCTTTCATCAGAGACCCTGAAGGAATTTTAAAGAATTTCCCAGTTTTTTTGTTTTGTTTTTGAAATTCCTTTTTATAGTGGGTTTGAGCTGTTTCTCGCTGCCATGTTTATGCCAGTCTAGACACACTTGATTCCCTTACGGTGACATATCAATACATAGGTTTTAAGATTCTTACTAGTCAGATATTTTCCTCTGCGGGAAATATGGGGTTTTGAGTCCCTTTCACTGAGGACGGTGTAGGTCTTGTCTATTCCATAGTTGGTTTTTGGAACGGTACCTGTGCTTATATCAAACTCTGGTTTTATGCATCACCCCACCTCTCCTTCCCCCTTAAGCAGGTATAAGAGTGTTTTCTAAATGTCAGACCCTGTTCTCTTTCCTAACTCAGTTCAAGTGTAGCCATGTTTACAGGATCTTCATAAGTGATAACTTATGATAAGTTTCTTTTTCTGTGTGACTTATTTCACTTAGAATCATCGTACCTGAATCCACCCATTTTGCTGCTACTGGTCTTATGACATTGATTTCATGGCTGAGGGATATTCCATCGTACGTAAGTACCACAATTTTTTGAACCATGTTTATATTTTCTGGGATACTTAAGGTGTATCCAAGTTGAGGTCCTTGTATGCAGTGCAGCCCTAAATTTTGGGGTGGCTCTGTCTTATTGATTTTCAGTTTTCCCAAGGTATATTCCCTAGACTGGTAGTGCCCTTGGCTCTGTAGCTCTGTTCTTTACTTGTTTTAGGGAACAGAATGCACTCCTCCAGAGAGGCAGTTGGCAATTTACATCCCGCCCATCAGCATAACAAGGCTCCCTGTTCTCCAGGGCCTGTCTTGCCTTTCTTGTTCTTACACATTTTGTGGATGTTCCTTTTGACCGGTGGGAAGTGATACTTCTTTGTAGTGCAGATTTGCATTGCCCGCTTGCTTGCTTGGCCAAAAAGGGCGTATGCGTTTTCTCCTGAATATATTCAGGAGAAAACGCATACGCCCTTTTTGGCCAAGTGCATCATTGTCGAAGTTGTGCCCCTCTTCCTGTGCTTTAAAGGTGATTCCAACGTACCTCTTGAAATCTGTTTCCTGCTATTCTGCCTCGCTTTCAAGTCCGCCTCGTTGCCTTCCCTCAACAGATTTTTGGACGATAGTTGTCCTTTATTACTCGGCCAGTTTGTGAATTGCTGTGCCCCTGAGCTCCATTTTTCAACTCGTTTTTGGTGAGCTGACCGCAAGTCCAAAATTTTGGTTCAGGACCTATACTGGTTCCCGGTGGGTGGCTGAGAATTTGGTTAATTCTTCTTCCTGCCAGGAAATTACAGTGATATGTGCCCGTCCAAATGCCTAACAGCTACTCTCTCATTGGTTCTCCCTCTTCCCTTTCATCCTCTGCCAAATTGGCAACCTGTGCGAACCAAGAGGTTAAAGGGGCTGTCTCTCCAAGTTGGGAGGTTGATAGTAAAGCAGACGGAAAGTCAAACCGGAGCACCAGGAGAGGGACTATTCGTTGAGTTTTAGAAACCTTTCGTATTCACAGTGTGTCCGTTCTCTAGGTTTCCCGCACATGTTATAGCTGTAGTAATATTCCCTTCAACCTGGAGAGTTCAGACCCATGGAATGGGTGCCATGCATTATTGCTTTAAAGGGTCTGCATTTGCTCACCCAATCTCACCAATCGTCTCAGTCCCAAGTGTCCCTCCTTATGCCACATCCAGCTGTCATTGTAGATAGGGTCATTCCAGCTTTCATCAGAGACCCTGAAGGAATTGTAAAGAATTTCCCAGTTTTTTTGTTTTGTTTTTGAAATTCCTTTTTATAGTGGGTTTGAGCTGACTCTCGCTGCCATGTTTATGCCAGTCTAGACACACTTGATTCCCTTACGGAGACATATCAATACATAGGTTTTAAGATTCTTACTAGTCAGATATTTTCCTCTGCGGGAAATATGGGGTTTTGAGTCCCTTTCACTGAGGAAGGTGTAGGTCTTGTCTATTCCATAGTTGGTTTTTGGAACGGTACCTGTGCTTATATCAAACTCTGGTTTTATGCATCACCCCACCTCTCCTTCCCCCTTAAGCAGGTATAAGAGTGTTTTCTAAATGTCAGACACTGTTCTCTTTCCTAACTCAGTTCAAGGGTAGCTATGTTTACAGGATCTTCATAAGTGATATCTTATGATAAGTTTCTTTTTCTGTGTGACTTATTTCACTTAGAATCATCGTACCTGAATCCACCCATTTTGCTGCTACTGGTCTTATGACATTGATTTCATGGCTGAGGGATATTCCATCGTACGTAAGTACCACAATTTTTTGAACCATGTTTATATTTTCTGGGATACTTAAGGTGTATCCAAGTTGAGGTCCTTGTATGCAGTGCAGCCCTAAATTTTGGGGTGGCTCTGTCTTATTGATTTTCAGTTTTCCCAAGGTATATTCCCTAGACTGGTAGTGCCCTTGGCTCTGTAGCTCTGTTCTTTACTTGTTTTAGGGAACAGAATGCACTCCTCCAGAGAGGCAGTTGGCAATTTACATCCCGCCCATCAGCATAACAAGGCTCCCTGTTCTCCAGGGCCTGTCTTGCCTTTCTTGTTCTTACACATTTTGTGGATGTCCCTTTTGACCGGTGGGAAGTGATACTTCTTTGTAGTGCAGATTTGCATTGCCCGCTTGCTTGCTTGGCCAAAAAGGGCGTATGCGTTTTCTCCTGAATATATTCAGGAGAAAACGCATACGCCCTTTTTGGCCAAGTGCATCATTGTCGAAGTTGTGCCCCTCTTCCTGTGCTTTAAAGGCGATTCCAACGTACCTCTTGAAACCTGTTTCCTGCTATTCTGCCTCGCTTTCAAGTCCGCCTCGTTGCCTTCCCTCAACAGATTTTTGGACGATAGTTGTCCTTTATTACTCGGCCAGTTTGTGAATTGCTGTGCCCCTGAGCTCCATTTTTCAACTCGTTTTTGGTGAGCTGACCGCAAGTCCAAAATTTTGGTTCAGGACCTATACTGGTTCCCGGTGGGTGGCTGAGAATTTGGTTAATTCTTCTTCCTGCCAGGAAATTACAGTGATATGTGCCCGTCCAAATGCCTAACAGCTACTCTCTCATTGGTTCTCCCTCTTCCCTTTCATCCTCTGCCAAATTGGCAACCTGTGCGAACCAAGAGGTTAAAGGGGCTGTCTCTCCAAGTTGGGAGGTTGATAGTAAAGCAGACGGAAAGTCAAACCGGAGCACCAGGAGAGGGACTATTCGTTGAGTTTTAGAAACCTTTCGTATTCACAGTGTGTCCGTTCTCTAGGTTTCCCGCACATGTTATAGCTGTAGTAATATTCCCTTCAACCTGGAGAGTTCAGACCCATGGAATGGGTGCCATGCATTATTGCTTTAAAGGGTCTGCATTTGCTCACCCAATCTCACCAATCGTCTCAGTCCCAAGTGTCCCTCCTTATGCCACATCCAGCTGTCGTTGTAGATAGGGTCATTCCAGCTTTCATCAGAGACCCTGAAGGAATTGTAAAGAATTTCCCAGTTTTTTTGTTTTGTTTTTGAAATTCCTTTTTATAGTGGGTTTGAGCTGACTCTCGCTGCCATGTTTATGCCAGTCTAGACGCACTTGATTCCCTTACGGAGACATATCAATACATAGGTTTTAAGATTCTTACTAGTCAGATATTTTCCTCTGCGGGAAATATGGGGTTTTGAGTCCCTTTCACTGAGGAAGGTGTAGGTCTTGTCTATTCCATAGTTGGTTTTTGGAACGGTACCTGTGCTTATATCAAACTCTGGTTTTATGCATCACCACACCTCTCCTTCCCCCTTAAGCAGGTATAAGAGTGTTTTCTAAATGTCAGACACTGTTCTCTTTCCTAACTCAGTTCAAGGGTAGCTATGTTTACAGGATCTTCATAAGTGATATCTTATGATAAGTTTCTTTTTCTGTGTGACTTATTTCACTTAGAATCATCGTACCTGAATCCACCCATTTTGCTGCTACTGGTCTTATGACATTGATTTCATGGCTGAGGGATATTCCATCGTACGTAAGTACCACAATTTTTTGAACCATGTTTATATTTTCTGGGATACTTAAGGTGTATCCAAGTTGAGGTCCTTGTATGCAGTGCAGCCCTAAATTTTGGGGTGGCTCTGTCTTATTGATTTTCAGTTTTCCCAAGGTATATTCCCTAGACTGGTAGTGCCCTTGGCTCTGTAGCTCTGTTCTTTACTTGTTTTAGGGAACAGAATGCACTCCTCCAGAGAGGCAGTTGGCAATTTACATCCCGCCCATCAGCATAACAAGGCTCCCTGTTCTCCAGGGCCTGTCTTGCCTTTCTTGTTCTTACACATTTTGTGGATGTCCCTTTTGACCGGTGGGAAGTGATACTTCTTTGTAGTGCAGATTTGCATTGCCCGCTTGCTTGCTTGGCCAAAAAGGGCGTATGCGTTTTCTCCTGAATATATTCAGGAGAAAACGCATACGCCCTTTTTGGCCAAGTGCATCATTGTCGAAGTTGTGCCCCTCTTCCTGTGCTTTAAAGGCGATTCCAACGTACCTCTTGAAACCTGTTTCCTGCTATTCTGCCTCGCTTTCAAGTCCGCCTCGTTGCCTTCCCTCAACAGATTTTTGGACGATAGTTGTCCTTTATTACTCGGCCAGTTTGTGAATTGCTGTGCCCCTGAGCTCCATTTTTCAACTCGTTTTTGGTGAGCTGACCGCAAGTCCAAAATTTTGGTTCAGGACCTATACTGGTTCCCGGTGGGTGGCTGAGAATTTGGTTAATTCTTCTTCCTGCCAGGAAATTACAGTGATATGTGCCCGTCCAAATGCCTAACAGCTACTCTCTCATTGGTTCTCCCTCTTCCCTTTCATCCTCTGCCAAATTGGCAACCTGTGCGAACCAAGAGGTTAAAGGGGCTGTCTCTCCAAGTTGGGAGGTTGATAGTAAAGCAGACGGAAAGTCAAACCGGAGCACCAGGAGAGGGACTATTCGTTGAGTTTTAGAAACCTTTCGTATTCACAGTGTGTCCGTTCTCTAGGTTTCCCGCACATGTTATAGCTGTAGTAATATTCCCTTCAACCTGGAGAGTTCAGACCCATGGAATGGGTGCCATGCATTATTGCTTTAAAGGGTCTGCATTTGCTCACCCAATCTCACCAATCGTCTCAGTCCCAAGTGTCCCTCCTTATGCCACATCCAGCTGTCGTTGTAGATAGGGTCATTCCAGCTTTCATCAGAGACCCTGAAGGAATTGTAAAGAATTTCCCAGTTTTTTTGTTTTGTTTTTGAAATTCCTTTTTATAGTGGGTTTGAGCTGACTCTCGCTGCCATGTTTATGCCAGTCTAGACGCACTTGATTCCCTTACGGAGACATATCAATACATAGGTTTTAAGATTCTTACTAGTCAGATATTTTCCTCTGCGGGAAATATGGGGTTTTGAGTCCCTTTCACTGAGGAAGGTGTAGGTCTTGTCTATTCCATAGTTGGTTTTTGGAACGGTACCTGTGCTTATATCAAACTCTGGTTTTATGCATCACCCCACCTCTCCTTCCCCCTTAAGCAGGTATAAGAGTGTTTTCTAAATGTCAGACACTGTTCTCTTTCCTAACTCAGTTCAAGGGTAGCCATGTTTACAGGATCTTCATAAGTGATATCTTATGATAAGTTTCTTTTTCTGTGTGACTTATTTCACTTAGAATCATCGTACCTGAATCCACCCATTTTGCTGCTACTGGACTTATGACATTGATTTCATGGCTGAGGGATATTCCATCGTACGTAAGTACCACAATTTTTTGAACCATGTTTATATTTTCTGGGATACTTAAGGTGTATCCAAGTTGAGGTCCTTGTATGCAGTGCAGCCCTAAATTTTGGGGTGGCTCTGTCTTATTGATTTTCAGTTTTCCCAAGGTATATTCCCTAGACTGGTAGTGCCCTTGGCTCTGTAGCTCTGTTCTTTACTTGTTTTAGGGAACAAAATGCACTCCTAGGGAGAGGCAGTTGGCAATTTACATCCCGCCCATCAGCATAACAAGGCTCCCTGTTCTCCAGGCCTTGCCTTTCTTGTTCTTACACATTTTGTGGATGTCCCTTTTGACCGGTGGGAAGTGATACTTCTTTGTAGTACAGATTTGCATTGCCCGCTTGCTTGCTTGGCCAAAAAGGGCGTATGCGTTTTCTCCTGAATATATTCAGGAGAAAACGCATACGCCCTTTTTGGCCAAGTGCATCATTGTCGAAGTTGTGCCCCTCTTCCTGTGCTTTAAATGCGATTCCAACGTACCTCTTGAAACCTGTTTCCTGCTATTCTGCCTCGCTTTCAAGTCCGCCTCGTTGCCTTCCCTCAACAGATTTTTGGACGATAGTTGTCCTTTATTACTCGGCCAGTTTGTGAATTGCTGTGCCCCTGAGCTCCATTTTTCAACTCGTTTTTCGTGAGCTGACCGCAAGTCCAAAATTTTGGTTCAGGACCTATACTGGTTCCCGGTGGGTGGCTGAGAATTTGGTTAATTCTTCTTCCTGACAGGAAATTACAGTGATATGTGCCCGTCCAAATGCCTAACAGCTACTCTCTCATTGGTTCTCCCTCTTCCCTTTCATCCTCTGCCAAATTGGCAACCTGTGCGAACCAAGAGGTTAAAGGGGCTGTCTCTCCAAGTTGGGAGGTTGATAGTAAAGCAGACGGAAAGTCAAACCGGAGCACCAGGAGAGGGACTATTCGTTGAGTTTTAGAAACCTTTCGTATTCACAGTGTGTCCGTTCTCTAGGTTTCCCGCACATGTTATAGCTGTAGTAATATTCCCTTCAACCTGGAGAGTTCGGACCCATGGAATGGGTGCCATGCATTATTGCTTTAAAGGGTCTGCATTTGCTCACCCAATCTCACCAATCGTCTCAGTCCCAAGTGTCCCTCCTTATGCCACATCCAGCTGTCGTTGTAGATAGGGTCATTCCAGCTTTCATCAGAGACCCTGAAGGAATTTTAAAGAATTTCCCAGTTTTTTTGTTTTGTTTTTGAAATTCCTTTTTATAGTGGGTTTGAGCTGTTTCTCGCTGCCATGTTTATGCCAGTCTAGACACACTTGATTCCCTTACGGTGACATATCAATACATAGGTTTTAAGATTCTTACTAGTCAGATATTTTCCTCTGCGGGAAATATGGGGTTTTGAGTCCCTTTCACTGAGGACGGTGTAGGTCTTGTCTATTCCATAGTTGGTTTTTGGAACGGTACCTGTGCTTATATCAAACTCTGGTTTTATGCATCACCCCACCTCTCCTTCCCCCTTAAGCAGGTATAAGAGTGTTTTCTAAATGTCAGACACTGTTCTCTTTCCTAACTCAGTTCAAGTGTAGCCATGTTTACAGGATCTTCATAAGTGATAACTTATGATAAGTTTCTTTTTCTGTGTGACTTATTTCACTTAGAATCATCGTACCTGAATCCACCCATTTTGCTGCTACTGGTCTTATGACATTGATTTCATGGCTGAGGGATATTCCATCGTACGTAAGTACCACAATTTTTTGAACCATGTTTATATTTTCTGGGATACTTAAGGTGTATCCAAGTTGAGGTCCTTGTATGCAGTGCAGCCCTAAATTTTGGGGTGGCTCTGTCTTATTGATTTTCAGTTTTCCCAAGGTATATTCCCTAGACTGGTAGTGCCCTTGGCTCTGTAGCTCTGTTCTTTACTTGTTTTAGGGAACAGAATGCACTCCTCCAGAGAGGCAGTTGGCAATTTACATCCCGCCCATCAGCATAACAAGGCTCCCTGTTCTCCAGGGCCTGTCTTGCCTTTCTTGTTCTTACACATTTTGTGGATGTTCCTTTTGACCGGTGGGAAGTGATACTTCTTTGTAGTGCAGATTTGCATTGCCCGCTTGCTTGCTTGGCCAAAAAGGGCGTATGCGTTTTCTCCTGAATATATTCAGGAGAAAACGCATACGCCCTTTTTGGCCAAGTGCATCATTGTCGAAGTTGTGCCCCTCTTCCTGTGCTTTAAAGGCGATTCCAACGTACCTCTTGAAATCTGTTTCCTGCTATTCTGCCTCGCTTTCAAGTCCGCCTCGTTGCCTTCCCTCAACAGATTTTTGGACGATAGTTGTCCTTTATTACTCGGCCAGTTTGTGAATTGCTGTGCCCCTGAGCTCCATTTTTCAACTCGTTTTTGGTGAGCTGACCGCAAGTCCAAAATTTTGGTTCAGGACCTATACTGGTTCCCGGTGGGTGGCTGAGAATTTGGTTAATTCTTCTTCCTGCCGGGAAATTACAGTGATATGTGCCCGTCCAAATGCCTAACAGCTACTCTCTCATTGGTTCTCCCTCTTCCCTTTCATCCTCTGCCAAATTGGCAACCTGTGCGAACCAAGAGGTTAAAGGGGCTGTCTCTCCAAGTTGGGAGGTTGATAGTAAAGCAGACGGAAAGTCAAACCGGAGCACCAGGAGAGGGACTATTCGTTGAGTTTTAGAAACCTTTCGTATTCACAGTGTGTCCGTTCTCTAGGTTTCCCGCACATGTTATAGCTGTAGTAATATTCCCTTCAACCTGGAGAGTTCGGACCCATGGAATGGGTGCCATGAATTATTGCTTTAAAGGGTCTGCATTTGCTCACCCAATCTCACCAATCGTCTCAGTCCCAAGTGTCCCTCCTTATGCCACATCCAGCTGTCGTTGTAGATAGGGTCATTCCAGCTTTCATCAGAGACCCTGAAGGAATTGTAAAGAATTTCCCAGTTTTTTTGTTTTGTTTTTGAAATTCCTTTTTATAGTGGGTTTGAGCTGATTCTCGCTGCCATGTTTATGCCAGTCTAGACACACTTGATTCCCTTATGGAGACATATCAATACATAGGTTTTAAGATTCTTACTAGTCAGATATTTTCCTCTGCGGGAAATATGGGATTTTGAGTCCCTTTCACTGAGGACGGTGTAGGTCTTGTCTATTCCATAGTTGGTTTTTGGAACGGTACCTGTGCTTATATCAAACTCTGGTTTTATGCATCACCCCACCTCTCCTTCCCCCTTAAGCAGGTATAAGAGTGTTTTCTAAATGTGAGACACTGTTCTCTTTCCTAACTCAGTTCAAGTGTAGCCATGTTTACAGGATCTTCATAAGTGATATCTTATGATAAGTTTCTTTTTCTGTGTGACTTATTTCACTTAGAATCATCGTACCTGAATCCACCCATTTTGCTGCTACTGGTCTTATGACATTGATTTCATGGCTGAGGGATATTCCATCGTACGTAAGTACCACAATTTTTTGAACCATGTTTATATTTTCTGGGATACTTAAGGTGTATCCAAGTTGAGGTCCTTGTATGCAGTGCAGCCCTAAATTTTGGGGTGGCTCTGTCTTATTGATTTTCAGTTTTCCCAAGGTATATTCCCTAGACTGGTAGTGCCCTTGGCTCTGTAGCTCTGTTCTTTACTTGTTTTAGGGAACAGAATGCACTCCTCCAGAGAGGCAGTTGGCAATTTACATCCCCCCCATCAGCATAACAAGGCTCCCTTTTCCCCAGGGCCTGTCTTGCCTTTCTTGTTCTTACACATTTTGTGGATGTCCCTTTTGACCGGTGGGAAGTGATACTTCTTTGTAGTGCAGATTTGCATTGCCCGCTTGCTTGCTTGGCCAAAAAGGGCGTATGCGTTTTCTCCTGAATATATTCAGGAGAAAACGCATACGCCCTTTTTGGCCAAGTGCATCATTGTCGAAGTTGTGCCCCTCTTCCTGTGCTTTAAAGGCGATTCCAACGTACCTCTTGAAATCTGTTTCCTGCTATTCTGCCTCGCTTTCAAGTCCGCCTCGTTGCCTTCCCTCAACAGATTTTTGGACGATAGTTGTCCTTTATTACTCGGCCAGTTTGTGAATTGCTGTGCCCCTGAGCTCCATTTTTCAACTCGTTTTTGGTGAGCTGACCGCAAGTCCAAAATTTTGGTTCAGGACCTATACTGATTCCCGGTGGGTGGCTGAGAATTTGCTTAATTCTTCTTCCTGCCGGGAAATTACAGTGATATGTGCCCGTCCAAATGCCTAACAGCTACTCTCTCATTGGTTCTCCCTCTTCCCTTTCATCCTCTGCCTAATTGGCAACCTGTGCGAACCAAGAGGTTAAAGGGGCTGTCTCTCCAAGTTGGGAGGTTGATAGTAAAGCAGACGGAAAGTCAAACCGGAGTACCAGGAGAGGGACTATTCGTTGAGTTTTAGAAACCTTTTGTATTCACAGTGTGTCCGTTCTCTAGGTTTCCCGCACATGTTATAGCTGTAGTAATATTCCCTTCAACCTGGAGAGTTCGGACCCATGGAATGGGTGCCATGCATTATTGCTTTAAAGGGTCTGCATTTGCTCACCCAATCTCACCAATCGTCTCAGTCCCAAGTGTCCCTCCTTATGCCACATCCAGCTGTCGTTGTAGATAGGGTCATTCCAGCTTTCATCAGAGACCCTGAAGGAATTGTAAAGAATTTCCCAGTTTTTTTTGTTTTGTTTTTGAAATTCCTTTTTATAGTGGGTTTGAGCTGATTCTCGCTGCCATGTTTATGCCAGTCTAGACACACTTGATTCCCTTACGGAGACATATCAATACATAGGTTTTAAGATTCTTACTAGTTAGATATTTTCCTCTGCGGGAAATATGGGGTTTTGAGTCCCTTTCACTGAGGACGGTGTAGGTCTTGTCTATTCCATAGTTGGTTTTTGGAACGGTACCTGTGCTTATATCAAACTCTGGTTTTATGCATCACCCCACCTCTCCTTCCCCCTTAAGCAGGTATAAGAGTGTTTTCTAAATGTGAGACACTCTTCTCTTTCCTAACTCAGTTCAAGTGTAGCCATGTTTACAGGATCTTCATAAGTGATATCTTATGATAAGTTTCTTTTTCTGTGTGAATTATTTCACTTAGAATCATCGTACCTGAATCCACCCATTTTGCTGCTACTGGTCTTATGACATTGATTTCATGGCTGAGGGATATTCCATCGTACGTAAGTACCACAATTTTTTGAACCATGTTTATATTTTCTGGGATACTTAAGGTGTATCCAAGTTGAGGTCCTTGTATGCAGTGCAGCCCTAAATTTTGGGGTGGCTCTGTCTTATTGATTTTCAGTTTTCCCAAGGTATATTCCCTAGACTGGTAGTGCCCTTGGCTCTGTAGCTCTGTTCTTTACTTGTTTTAGGGAACAGAATGCACTCCTCCAGAGAGGCAGTTGGCAATTTACATCCCGCCCATCAGCATAACAAGGCTCCCTGTTCTCCAGGGCCTGTCTTGCCTTTCTTGTTCTTACACATTTTGTGGATGTCCCTTTTGACCGGTGGGAAGTGATACTTCTTTGTAGTGCAGATTTGCATTGCCCGCTTGCTTGCTTGGCCAAAAAGGGCGTATGCGTTTTCTCCTGAATACGCCCTTTTTGGCCAAGTGCATCATTGTCGAAGTTGTGCCCCTCTTCCTGTGCTTTAAAGGCGATTCCAACGTACCTCTTGAAATCTGTTTCCTGCTATTCTGCTTTGCTTTCAAGTCCGCCTCGTTGCCTTCCCTCAACAGATTTTTGGACGATAGTTGTCCTTTATTACTCGGCCAGTTTTTGAATTGCTGTGCCCCTGAGCTCCATTTTTCAACTCGTTTTTGGTGAGCTGACCGCAAGTCCAAAATTTTGGTTCAGGACCTATACTGGTTCCCGGTGGGTGGCTGAGAATTTGGTTAATTCTTCTTCCTGCCGGGAAATTACAGTGATATGTGCCCGTCCAAATGCCTAACAGCTACTCTCTCATTGGTTCTCCCTCTTCCCTTTCATCCTCTGCCAAATTGGCAACCTGTGCGAACCAAGAGGTTAAAGGGGCTGTCTCTCCAAGTTGGGAGGTTGATAGTAAAGCAGACGGAAAGTCAAACCGGAGCACCAGGAGAGGGACTATTCCTTGAGTTTTAGAAACCTTTTGAATTCACAGTGTGTCCATTCTCTAGGTTTCCCGCACATGTTATAGCTGTAGTAATATTCCCTTCAACCTGGAGAGTTCGGACCCATGCAATGGGTGCCATGCATTATTGCTTTAAAGGGTCTGCATTTGCTCACCCAATCTCACCAATCGTCTCAGTCCCAAGTGTCCCTCCTTATGCCACATCCAGCTGTCGTTGTAGATAGGGTCATTCCAGCTTTCATCAGAGACCCTGAAGGAATTGTAAAGAATTTCCCAGTTTTTTTGTTTTGTTTTTGAAATTCCTTTTTATAGTGGGTTTGAGCTGATTCTCGCTGCCATGTTTATGCCAGTCTAGACACACTTGATTCCCTTACGGAGACATATCAATACATAGGTTTTAAGATTCTTACTAGTCAGATATATTCCTCTGCAGGAAATATGGGGTTTTGAGTCCCTTTCACTGAGGAAGCTGTAGGTCTTGTCTATTCCATAGTTGGTTTTTGGAACGGTACCTGTGCTTATATCAAACTCTGGTTTTATGCATCACCCCACCTCTCCTTCCCCCTTAAGCAGGTATAAGAGTGTTTTCTAAATGTCAGACACTGTTCTCTTTCCTAACTCAGTTCAAGTGTAGCCATGTTTACAGGATCTTCATAAGTGATATCTTATGATAAGTTTCTTTTTCTATGTGACTTATTTCACTTAGAATCATCGTACCTGAATCCACCCATTTTGCTGCTACTGGTCTTATGACATTGATTTCATGGCTGAGGGATATTCCATCGTACGTAAGTACCACAATTTTTTGAACCATGTTTATATTTTCTGGGATACTTAAGGTGTATCCATGTTGAGGTCCTTGTATGCAGTGCAGCCCTAAATTTTGGGGTGGCTCTGTCTTATTGATTTTCAGTTTTCCCAAGGTATATTCCCTAGACTGGTAGTGCCCTTGGCTCTGTAGCTCTGTTCTTTACTTGTTTTAGGGAACAGAATGCACTCCTAGGGAGAGGCAGTTGGCAATTTACATCCCGCCCATCAGCATAACAAGGCTCCCTGTTCTCCAGGGCCTGTCTTGCCTTTCTTGTTCTTACACATTTTGTGGATGTCCCTTTTGACCGGTGGGAAGTGATACTTCTTTGTAGTGCAGATTTGCATTGCCCGCTTGCTTGCTTGGCCAAAAAGGGCGTATGCGTTTTCTCCTGAATATATTCAGGAGAAAACGCATACGCCCTTTTTGGCCAAGTGCATCATTGTCGAAGTTGTGCCCCTCTTCCTGTGCTTTAAAGGCGATTCCAACGTACCTCTTGAAACCTGTTTCCTGCTATTCTGCCTCGCTTTCAAGTCCGCCTCGTTGCCTTCTCTCAACAGATTTTTGGACGATAGTTGTCCTTTATTACTCGGCCAGTTTGTGAATTGCTGTGCCCCTGAGCTCCATTTTTCAACTCGTTTTTGGTGAGCTGACCGCAAGTCCAAAATTTTGGTTCAGGACCTATACTGGTTCCCGGTGGGTGGCTGAGAATTTGGTTAATTCTTCTTCCTGCCGGGAAATTACAGTGATATGTGCCCGTCCAAATGCCTAACAGCTACTCTCTCATTGGTTCTCCCTTTTCCCTTTCATCCTCTGCCAAATTGTCAACCTGTGCGAACCAAGAGGTTAAAGGGGCTGTCTCTCCAAGTTGGGAGGTTGATAGTAAAGCAGACGGAAAGTCAAACCGGAGCACCAGGAGAGGGACTATTCGTTGAGTTTTAGAAACCTTTCGTATTCACAGTGTGTCCGTTCTCTAGGTTTCCCGCACATGTTATAGCTGTAGTAATATTCCCTTCAACCTGGAGAGTTCGGACCCATGGAATGGGTGCCATGCATTATTGCTTTAAAGGGTCTGCATTTGCTCACCCAATCTCACCAATCGTCTCAGTCCCAAGTGTCCCTCCTTATGCCACATCCAGCTGTCGTTGTAGATAGGGTCATTCCAGCTTTCATCAGAGACCCTGAAGGAATTGTAAAGAATTTCCCAGTTTTTTTGTTTTGTTTTTGAAATTCCTTTTTATAGTGGGTTTGAGCTGATTCTCGCTGCCATGTTTATGCCAGTCTAGACACACTTGATTCCCTTACGGAGACATATCAATACATAGGTTTTAAGATTCTTACTAGTCAGATATTTTCCTCTGCAGGAAATATGGGGTTTTGAGTCCCTTTCACTGAGGATGGTGTAGGTCTTGTCTATTCCATAGTTGGTTTTTGGAACGGTACCTGTGCTTATATCAAACTCTGGTTTTATGCATCACCCCACCTCTCCTTCCCCCTTAAGCAGGTATAAGAGTGTTTTCTAAATGTGAGACACTGTTCTCTTTCCTAACTCAGTTCAAGTGTAGCCATGTTTACAGGATCTTCATAAGTGATAACTTATGATAAGTTTCTTTTTCTGTGTGACTTATTTCACTTAGAATCATCGTACCTGAATCCACCCATTTTGCTGCTACTGGTCTTATGACATTGATTTCATGGCTGAGGGATATTCCATCGTACGTAAGTACCACAATTTTTTGAACCATGTTTATATTTTCTGGGATACTTAAGGTGTATCCAAGTTGAGGTCCTTGTATGCAGTGCAGCCCTAAATTTTGGGGTGGCTCTGTCTTATTGATTTTCAGTTTTCCCAAGGTATATTCCCTAGACTGGTAGTGCCCTTGGCTCTGTAGCTCTGTTCTTTACTTGTTTTAGGGAACAGAATGCACTCCTCCAGTGAGGCAGTTGGCAATTTACATCCCGCCCATCAGCATAACAAGGCTCCCTGTTCTCCAGGGCCTGTCTTGCCTTTCTTGTTCTTACACATTTTGTGGATATTCCTTTTGACCGGTGGGAAGTGATACTTCTTTGTAGTGCAGATTTGCATTGCCCGCTTGCTTGCTTGGCCAAAAAGGGCGTATGCGTTTTCTCCTGAATATATTCAGGAGAAAACGCATACGCCCTTTTTGGCCAAGTGCATCATTGTCGAAGTTGTGCCCCTCTTCCTGTGCTTTAAAGGCGATTCCAACGTACCTCTTGAAATCTGTTTCCTGCTATTCTGCCTCGCTTTCAAGTCCGCCTCGTTGCCTTCCCTCAACAGATTTTTGGACGATAGTTGTCCTTTATTACTCGGCCAGTTTGTGAATTGCTGTGCCCCTGAGCTCCATTTTTCAACTCGTTTTTGGTGAGCTGACCGCAAGTCCAAAATTTTGGTTCAGGACCTATACTGGTTCCCGGTGGGTGGCTGAGAATTTGGTTAATTCTTCTTCCTGCCGGGAAATTACAGTGATATGTGCCCGTCCAAATGCCTAACAGCTACTCTCTCATTGGTTCTCCCTCTTCCCTTTCATCCTCTGCCAAATTGGCAACCTGTGCGAACCAAGAGGTTAAAGGGGCTGTCTCTCCAAGTTGGGAGGTTGATAGTAAAGCAGACGGAAAGTCAAACCGGAGCACCAGGAGAGGGACTATTCGTTGAGTTTTAGAAACCTTTCGTATTCACAGTGTGTCCGTTCTCTAGGTTTCCCGCATATGTTATAGCTGTAGTAATATTCCCTTCAACCTGGAGAGTTCGGACCCATGGAATGGGTGCCATGCATTATTGCTTTAAAGGGTCTGCATTTGCTCACCCAATCTCACCAATCGTCTCAGTCCCAAGTGTCCCTCCTTATGCCACATCCCGCTGTCATTGTAGATAGGGTCATTCCAGCTTTCATCAGAGACCCTGAAGGAATTGTAAAGAATTTCCCAGTTTTTTTGTTTTGTTTTTGAAATTCCTTTTTATAGTGGGTTTGAGCTGATTCTCGCTGCCATGTTTATGCCAGTCTAGACACACTTGATTCCCTTACGGAGACATATCAATACATAGGTTTTAAGATTCTTACTAGTCAGATATTTTCCTCTGCGGGAAATATGGGGTTTTGAGTCCCTTTCACTGAGGAAGGTGTAGGTCTTGTCTATTCCATAGTTGGTTTTTGGAACGGTACCTGTGCTTATATCAAACTCTGGTTTTATGCATCATCCCACCTCTCCTTCCCCCTTAATCAGGTATAAGAGTGTTTTCTAAATGTGAGACACTCTTCTCTTTCCTAACTCAGTTCAAGTGTAGCCATGTTTACAGGATCTTCATAAGTGATATCTTATGATAAGTTTCTTTTTCTGTGTGACTTATTTCACTTAGAATCATCGTACCTGAATCCACCCATTTTGCTGCTACTGGTCTTATGACATTGATTTCATGGCTGAGGGATATTCCATCGTACGTAAGTATCACAATTTTTTGAACCATGTTTATATTTTCTGGGATACTTAAGGTGTATCCAAGTTGAGGTCCTTGTATGCAGTGCAGCCCTAAATTTTGGGGTGGCTCTGTCTTATTGATTTTCAGTTTTCCCAAGGTATATTCCCTAGACTGGTAGTGCCCTTGGCTCTGTAGCTCTGTTCTTTACTTGTTTTAGGGAACAGAATGCACTCCTCCAGAGAGGCAGTTGGCAATTTACATCCCGCCCATCAGCATAACAAGGCTCCCTGTTCTCCAGGGCCTGTCTTGCCTTTCTTGTTCTTACACATTTTGTGGATGTCCCTTTTGACCGGTGGGAAGTGATACTTCTTTGTAGTGCAGATTTGCATTGCCCGCTTGCTTGCTTGGCCAAAAAGGGCGTATGCGTTTTCTCCTGAATATATTCAGGAGAAAACGCATACGCCCTTTTTGGCCAAGTGCATCATTGTCGAAGTTGTGCCCCTCTTCCTGTGCTTTAAAGGCGATTCCAACGTACCTCTTGAAATCTGTTTCCTGCTATTCTGCCTCGCTTTCAAGTCCGCCTCGTTGCCTTCCCTCAACAGATTTTTGGACGATAGTTGTCCTTTATTACTCGGCCAGTTTGTGAATTGCTGTGCCCCTGAGCTCCATTTTTCAACTCGTTTTTGGTGAGCTGACCGCAAGTCCAAAATTTTGGTTCAGGACCTATACTGGTTCCCGGTGGGTGGCTGAGAATTTGGTTAATTCTTCTTCCTGCCGGGAAATTACAGTGATATGTGCCCGTCCAAATGCCTAACAGCTACTCTCTCATTGGTTCTCCCTCTTCCCTTTCATCCTCTGCCAAATTGGCAACCTGTGCGAACCAAGAGGTTAAAGGGGCTGTCTCTCCAAGTTGGGAGGTTGATAGTAAAGCAGACGGAAAGTCAAACCGGAGCACCAGGAGAGGGACTATTCGTTGAGTTTTAGAAACCTTTCGTATTCACAGTGTGTCCGTTCTCTAGGTTTCCCGCATATGTTATAGCTGTAGTAATATTCCCTTCAACCTGGAGAGTTCGGACCCATGGAATGGGTGCCATGCATTATTGCTTTAAAGGGTCTGCATTTGCTCACCCAATCTCACCAATCGTCTCAGTCCCAAGTGTCCCTCCTTATGCCACATCCCGCTGTCATTGTAGATAGGGTCATTCCAGCTTTCATCAGAGACCCTGAAGGAATTGTAAAGAATTTCCCAGTTTTTTTGTTTTGTTTTTGAAATTCCTTTTTATAGTGGGTTTGAGCTGATTCTCGCTGCCATGTTTATGCCAGTCTAGACACACTTGATTCCCTTACGGAGACATATCAATACATAGGTTTTAAGATTCTTACTAGTCAGATATTTTCCTCTGCGGGAAATATGGGGTTTTGAGTCCCTTTCACTGAGGAAGGTGTAGGTCTTGTCTATTCCATAGTTGGTTTTTGGAACGGTACCTGTGCTTATATCAAACTCTGGTTTTATGCATCATCCCACCTCTCCTTCCCCCTTAAGCAGGTATAAGAGTGTTTTCTAAATGTGAGACACTCTTCTCTTTCCTAACTCAGTTCAAGTGTAGCCATGTTTACAGGATCTTCATAAGTGATATCTTATGATAAGTTTCTTTTTCTGTGTGACTTATTTCACTTAGAATCATCGTACCTGAATCCACCCATTTTGCTGCTACTGGTCTTATGACATTGATTTCATGGCTGAGGGATATTCCATCGTACGTAAGTATCACAATTTTTTGAACCATGTTTATATTTTCTGGGATACTTAAGGTGTATCCAAGTTGAGGTCCTTGTATGCAGTGCAGCCCTAAATTTTGGGGTGGCTCTGTCTTATTGATTTTCAGTTTTCCCAAGGTATATTCCCTAGACTGGTAGTGCCCTTGGCTCTGTAGCTCTGTTCTTTACTTGTTTTAGGGAACAGAATGCACTCCTCCAGAGAGGCAGTTGGCAATTTACATCCCGCCCATCAGCATAACAAGGCTCCCTGTTCTCCAGGGCCTGTCTTGCCTTTCTTGTTCTTACACATTTTGTGGATGTCCCTTTTGACCGGTGGGAAGTGATACTTCTTTGTAGTGCAGATTTGCATTGCCCGCTTGCTTGCTTGGCCAAAAAGGGCGTATGCGTTTTCTCCTGAATATATTCAGGAGAAAACGCATACGCCCTTTTTGGCCAAGTGCATCATTGTCGAAGTTGTGCCCCTCTTCCTGTGCTTTAAAGGCGATTCCAACGTACCTCTTGAAATCTGTTTCCTGCTATTCTGCCTCGCTTTCAAGTCCGCCTCGTTGCCTTCCCTCAACAGATTTTTGGACGATAGTTGTCCTTTATTACTCGGCCAGTTTGTGAATTGCTGTGCCCCTGAGCTCCATTTTTCAACTCGTTTTTGGTGAGCTGACCGCAAGTCCAAAATTTTGGTTCAGGACCTATACTGGTTCCCGGTGGGTGGCTGAGAATTTGGTTAATTCTTCTTCCTGCCG
The DNA here is from genome assembly GCF_949752795.1 of Hyperoodon ampullatus. Classification (NCBI taxonomy): domain Eukaryota; kingdom Metazoa; phylum Chordata; class Mammalia; order Artiodactyla; family Ziphiidae; genus Hyperoodon; species Hyperoodon ampullatus. The sequence continues at coordinate 292,589 of NW_027640524.1, forward strand.
GGAAATTACAGTGATATGTGCCCGTCCAAATGCCTAACAGCTACTCTCTCATTGGTTCTCCCTCTTCCCTTTCATCCTCTGCCAAATTGGCAGCCTGTGCGAACCAAGAGGTTAAAGGGGCTGTCTCTCCAAGTTGGGAGGTTGATAGTAAAGCAGACGGAAAGTCAAACCGGAGCACCAGGAGAGGGACTATTCGTTGAGTTTTAGAAACCTTTCGTATTCACAGTGTGTCCGTTCTCTAGGTTTCCCGCACATGTTATAGCTGTAGTAATATTCCCTTCAACCTGGAGAGTTCGGACCCATGGAATGGGTGCCATGCATTATTGCTTTAAAGGGTCTGCATTTGCTCACCGAATCTCACCAATCGTCTCAGTCCCAAGTGTCCCTCCTTATGCCACATCCAGCTGTCGTTGTAGATAGGGTCATTCCAGCTTTCATCAGAGACCCTGAAGGAATTGTAAAGAATTTCCCAGTTTTTTTGTTTTGTTTTTGAAATTCCTTTTTATAGTGGGTTTGAGCTGATTCTCGCTGCCATGTTTATGCCAGTCTAGACACACTTGATTCCCTTACGGAGACATATCAATACATAGGTTTTAAGATTCTTACTAGTCAGATATTTTCCTCTGCGGGAAATATGGGGTTTTGAGTCCCTTTCACTGAGGAAGGTGTAGGTCTTGTCTATTCCATAGTTGGTTTTTGGAACGGTACCTGTGCTTATATCAAACTCTGGTTTTATGCATCACCCCACCTCTCCTTCCCCCTTAAGCAGGTATAAGAGTGTTTTCTAAATGTGAGACACTGTTCTCTTTCCTAACTCAGTTCAAGTGTAGCCATGTTTACAGGATCTTCATAAGTGATATCTTATGATAAGTTTCTTTTTCTGTGTGACTTATTTCACTTAGAATCATCGTACCTGAATCCACCCATTTTGCTGCTACTGGTCTTATGACATTGATTTCATGGCTGAGGGATATTCCATCGTACGTAAGTACCACAATTTTTTGAACCATGTTTATATTTTCTGGGATACTTAAGGTGTATCCAAGTTGAGGTCCTTGTATGCAGTGCAGCCCTAAATTTTGGGGTGGCTCTGTCTTATTGATTTTCAGTTTTCCCAAGGTATATTCCCTAGACTGGTAGTGCCCTTGGCTCTGTAGCTCTGTTCTTTACTTGTTTTAGGGAACACAATGCACTCCTCCAGAGAGGCAGTTGGCAATTTACATCCCGCCCATCAGCATAACAAGGCTCCCTGTTCTCCAGGGCCTGTCTTGCCTTTCTTGTTTTTACACATTTTGTGGATGTCCATTTCAACCCATGGGAAGTGATACTTCTTTGTAGTGCAGATTTGCATTGCCCGCTTGCTTGCTTGGCCAAAAATGGTGTATGCGTTTTCTCCTGAATATATTCAGAAGAAAACGCATACGCCCTTTTTGGCCAAGTGCATCATTGTCGAAGTTGTGCCCCTCTTCCTGTGCTTTAAAGGCGATTCCAACGTACCTCTTGAAATCTGTTTCCTGCTATTCTGCCTCGCTTTCAAGTCCGCCTCGTTGCCTTCCCTCAAGAGATTTTTGGACGATAGTTGTCCTTTATTACTCGGCCAGTTTGTGAATTGCTGTGCCCCTGAGCTCCATTTTTCAACTCGTTTTTGGTGAGCTGACCGCAAGTCCAAAATTTTGGTTCAGGACCTATACTGGTTCCCGGTGGGTGGCTGAGAATTTGGTTAATTCTTCTTCCTGCCGGGAAATTACAGTGATATGTGCCCGTCCAAATGCCTAACAGCTACTCTCTCATTGGTTCTCCCTCTTCCCTTTCATCCTCTGCCAAATTGGCAGCCTGTGCGAACCAAGAGGTTAAAGGGGCTGTCTCTCCAAGTTGGGAGGTTGATAGTAAAGCAGACGGAAAGTCAAACCGGTGTACCAGGAGAGGGACTATTCGTTGAGTTTTAGAAACCTTTTGTATTCACAGTGTGTCCGTTCTCTAGGTTTCCCGTACATGTTATAGCTGTAGTAATATTCCCTTCAACCTGGAGAGTTCGGACCCATGGAATGGGTGCCATGCATTATTGCTTTAAAGGGTCTGCATTTGCTCACCCAATCTCACCAATCGTCTCAGTCCCAAGTGTCCCTCCTTATGCCACATCCAGCTGTCGTTGTAGATAGGGTCATTCCAGCTTTCATCAGAGACCCTGAAGGAATTGTAAAGAATTTCCCAGTTTTTTTGTTTTGTTTTTGAAATTCCTTTTTATAGTGGGTTTGAGCTGATTCTCGCTGCCATGTTTATGCCAGTCTAGACACACTTGATTCCCTTACGGAGACATATCAATACATAGGTTTTAAGATTCTTACTAGTCAGATATTTTCCTCTGCGGGAAATATGGGGTTTTGAGTCCCTTTCACTGAGGACGGTGTAGGTCTTGGCTATTCCATAGTTGGTTTTTGGAACGGTACCTGTGCTTATATCAAACTCTGGTTTTATGCATCACCCCACCTCTCCTTCCCCCTTAAGCAGGTATAAGAGTGTTTTCTAAATGTGAGACACTGTTCTCTTTCCTAACTCAGTTCAAGTGTAGCCATGTTTACACGATCTTCATAAGTGATATCTTATGATAAGTTTCTTTTTCTGTGTGACTTATTTCACTTAGAATCATCGTACCTGAATCCACCCATTTTGCTGCTACTGGTCTTATGACATTGATTTCATGGCTGAGGGATATTCCATCGTACGTAAGTACCACAATTTTTTGAACCATGTTTATATTTTCTGGGATACTTAAGGTGTATCCAAGTTGAGGTCCTTGTATGCAGTGCAGCCCTAAATTTTGGGGTGGCTGTGTCTTTTTGATTTTCAGTTTTCCCAAGGTATATTCCCTAGACTGGTAGTGCCCTTGGCTCTGTAGCTCTGTTCTTTACTTGTTTTAGGGAACAGAATGCACTCCTCCAGAGAGGCAGTTGGCAATTTACATCCCGCCCATCAGCATAACAAGGCTCCCTGTTCTCCAGGGCCTGTCTTGCCTTTCTTGTTCTTACACATTTTGTGGATGTCCGTTTTGACCGGTGGGAAGTGATACTTCTTTGTAGTGCAGATTTGCATTGCCCGCTTGCTTGCTTGGCCAAAAAGGGCGTATGCGTTTTCTCCTGAATATATTCAGGAGAAAACGCATACGCCGTTTTTGGCCAAGTGCATCATTGTCAAAGTTGTGCCCCTCTTCCTGTGCTTTAAAGGCAATTCCAACGTACCTCTTGAAACCTGTTTCCTGCTATTCTGCCTCGCTTTCAAGTCCGCCTCGTTGCCTTCCCTCAACAGATTTTTGGACGATAGTTGTCCTTTATTACTCAGCCAGTTTTTGAACTGCTGTGCCCCTGAGCTCCATTTTTCAACTCGTTTTTGGTGAGCTGACCGCAAGTCCAAAATTTTGGTTCAGGACCTATACTGGTTCCCGGTGGGTGGCTGAGAATTTGGTTAATTCTTCTTCCTGCCGGGAAATTACAGTGATATGTGCCCGTCCAAATGCCTAACAGCTACTCTCTCATTGGTTCTCCCTCTTCCCTTTCATCCTCTGCCAAATTGGCAACCTGTGCGAACCAAGAGGTTAAAGGGGCTGTCTCTCCAAGTTGGGAGGTTGATAGTAAAGCAGACGGAAAGTCAAACCGGAGCACCAGGAGAGGGACTATTCGTTGAGTTTTAGAAACCTTTCGTATTCACAGTGTGTCCGTTCTCTAGGTTTCCCGCACATGTTATAGCTGTAGTAATATTCCCTTCAACCTGGAGAGTTCGGACCCATGGAATGGGTGCCATGCATTATTGCTTTAAAGGGTCTGCATTTGCTCACCCAATCTCACCAATCGTCTCAGTCCCAAGTGTCCCTCCTTATGCCACATCCAGCTGTCGTTGTAGATAGGGTCATTCCAGCTTTCATCAGAGACCCGGAAGGAATTGTAAAGAATTTCCCAGTTTTTTTGTTTTGTTTTTGAAATTCCTTTTTATAGTGGGTTTGAGCTGATTCTCGCTGCCATGTTTATGCCAGTCTAGACACACTTGATTCCCTTATGGAGACATATCAATACATAGGTTTTAAGATTCTTACTAGTCAGATATTTTCCTCTGCGGGAAATATGGGGTTTTGAGTCCCTTTCACTGAGGACGGTGTAGGTCTTGTCTATTCTATAGTTGGTTTTTGGAACGGTACCTGTGCTTATATCAAACTCTGGTTTTATGCATCACCCCACCTCTCCTTCCCCCTTAAGCAGGTATAAGAGTGTTTTCTAAATGTGAGACACTGTTCTCTTTCCTAACTCAGTTCAAGTGTAGCCATGTTCACAGGATCTTCATAAGTGATATCTTATGATAAGTTTCTTTTTCTGTGTGACTTATTTCACTTAGAATCATCGTACCTGAATCCACCCATTTTGCTGCTACTGGTCTTATGACATTGATTTCATGGCTGAGGGATATTCCATCGTACGTAAGTACCACAATTTTTTGAACCATGTTTATATTTTCTGGGATACTTAAGGTGTATCCAAGTTGAGGTCCTTGTATGCAGTGCAGCCCTAAATTTTGGGGTGGCTCTGTCTTATTGATTTTCAGTTTTCCCAAGGTATATTCCCTAGACTGGTAGTGCCCTTGGCTCTGTAGCTCTGTTCTTTACTTGTTTTAGGGAACAGAATGCACTCCTCCAGAGAGGCAGTTGGCAATTTACATCCCGCCCATCAGCATAACAAGGCTCCCTGTTCTCCAGGGCCTGTCTTGCCTTTCTTGTTCTTACACATTTTGTGGATGTCCCTTTTGACCGGTGGGAAGTGATACTTCTTTGTAGTGCAGATTTGCATTGCCCGCTTGCTTGCTTGGCCAAAAAGGGCGTATGCGTTTTCTCCTGAATATATTCAGGAGAAAACGCATACGCCCTTTTTGGCCAAGTGCATCATTGTCGAAGTTGTGCCCCTCTTCCTGTGCTTTAAAGGCGATTCCAACGTACCTCTTGAAACCTGTTTCCTGCTATTCTGCCTCGCTTTCAAGTCCGCCTCGTTGCCTTCCCTCAACAGATTTTTGGACGATAGTTGTCCTTTATTACTCGGCCAGTTTGTGAATTACTGTGCCCCTGAGCTCCATTTTTCAACTCGTTTTTGGTGAGCTGACCGCAAGTCCAAAATTTTGGTTCAGGACCTATACTGGTTCCCGGTGGGTGGCTGAGAATTTGGTTAATTCTTCTTCCTGCCGGGAAATTACAGTGATATGTGCCCGTCCAAATGCCTAACAGCTACTCTCTCATTGGTTCTCCCTCTTCCCTTTCATCCTCTGCCAAATTGGCAACCTGTGCGAACCAAGAGGTTAAAGGGGCTGTCTCTTCAAGTTGGGAGGTTGATAGTAAAGCAGACGGAAAGTCAAACCGGAGCACCAGGAGAGGGACTATTCGTTGAGTTTTAGAAACCTTTCGTATTCACAGTGTGTCCGTTCTCTAGGTTTCCCGCACATGTTATAGCTGTAGTAATATTCCCTTCAACCTGGAGAGTTCGGACCCATGGAATGGGTGCCATGCATTATTGCTTTAAAGGGTCTGCATTTGCTCACCCAATCTCACCAATCGTCTCAGTCCCAAGTGTCCCTCCTTATGCCACATCCAGCTGTCGTTGTAGATAGGGTCATTCCAGCTTTCATCAGAGACCCTGAAGGAATTGTAAAGAATTTCCCAGTTTTTTTGTTTTGTTTTTGAAATTCCTTTTTATAGTGGGTTTGAGCTGATTCTCGCTGCCATGTTTATGCCAGTCTAGACACACTTGATTCCCTTACGGAGACATATCAATACATAGGTTTTAAGATTCTTACTAGTCAGATATTTTCCTCTGCGGGAAATATGGGGTTTTGAGTCCCTTTCACTGAGGACGGTGTAGGTCTTGTCTATTCCATAGTTGGTTTTTGGAACGGTACCTGTGCTTATATCAAACTCTGGTTTTATGCATCACCCCACCTCTCCTTCCCCCTTAAGCAGGTATAAGAGTGTTTTCTAAATGTGAGACACTGTTCTCTTTCCTAACTCAGTTCAAGTGTAGCCATGTTTACAGGATCTTCATAAGTGATATCTTATGATAAGTTTCTTTTTCTGTGTGACTTATTTCACTTAGAATCATCGTACCTGAATCCACCCATTTTGCTGCTACTGGTCTTATGACATTGATTTCATGGCTGAGGGATATTCCATCGTACGTAAGTACCACAATTTTTTGAACCATGTTTATATTTTCTGGGATACTTAAGGTGTATCCAAGTTGAGGTCCTTGTATGCAGTGCAGCCCTAAATTTTGGGGTGGCTCTGTCTTATTGATTTTCAGTTTTCCCAAGGTATATTCCCTAGACTGGTAGTGCCCTTGGCTCTGTAGCTCTGTTCTTTACTTGTTTTAGGGAACAGAATGCACTCCTCCAGAGAGGCAGTTGGCAATTTACATCCCGCCCATCAGCATAACAAGGCTCCCTGTTCTCCAGGGCCTGTCTTGCCTTTCTTGTTCTTACACATTTTGTGGATGTCCGTTTTGACCGGTGGGAAGTGATACTTCTTTGTAGTGCAGATTTGCATTGCCCGCTTGCTTGCTTGGCCAAAAAGGGCGTATGCGTTTTCTCCTGAATATATTCAGGAGAAAACGCATACGCCGTTTTTGGCCAAGTGCATCATTGTCAAAGTTGTGCCCCTCTTCCTGTGCTTTAAAGGCAATTCCAACGTACCTCTTGAAACCTGTTTCCTGCTATTCTGCCTCGCTTTCAAGTCCGCCTCGTTGCCTTCCCTCAACAGATTTTTGGACGATAGTTGTCCTTTATTACTCAGCCAGTTTTTGAACTGCTGTGCCCCTGAGCTCCATTTTTCAACTCGTTTTTGGTGAGCTGACCGCAAGTCCAAAATTTTGGTTCAGGACCTATACTGGTTCCCGGTGGGTGGCTGAGAATTTGGTTAATTCTTCTTCCTGCCGGGAAATTACAGTGATATGTGCCCGTCCAAATGCCTAACAGCTACTCTCTCATTGGTTCTCCCTCTTCCCTTTCATCCTCTGCCAAATTGGCAACCTGTGCGAACCAAGAGGTTAAAGGGGCTGTCTCTCCAAGGTGGGAGGTTGATAGTAAAGCAGACGGAAAGTCAAACCGGAGCACCAGGAGAGGGACTATTCGTTGAGTTTTAGAAACCTTTCGTATTCACAGTGTGTCCGTTCTCTAGGTTTCCCGCACATGTTATAGCTGTAGTAATATTCCCTTCAACCTGGAGAGTTCGGACCCATGGAATGGGTGCCATGCATTATTGCTTTAAAGGGTCTGCATTTGCTCACCCAATCTCACCAATCGTCTCAGTCCCAAGTGTCCCTCCTTATGCCACATCCAGCTGTCGTTGTAGATAGGGTCATTCCAGCTTTCATCAGAGACCCTGAAGGAATTGTAAAGAATTTCCCAGTTTTTTTGTTTTGTTTTTGAAATTCCTTTTTTAGTGGGTTTGAGCTGATTCTCGCTGCCATGTTTATGCCAGTCTAGACACACTTGATTCCCTTATGGAGACATATCAATACATAGGTTTTAAGATTCTTACTAGTCAGATATTTTCCTCTGCGGGAAATATGGGGTTTTGAGTCCCTTTCACTGAGGACGGTGTAGGTCTTGTCTATTCCATAGTTGGTTTTTGGAACGGTACCTGTGCTTATATCAAACTCTGGTTTTATGCATCACCCCACCTCTCCTTCCCCCTTAAGCAGGTATAAGAGTGTTTTCTAAATGTGAGACACTGTTCTCTTTCCTAACTCAGTTCAAGTGTAGCCATGTTTACAGGATCTTCATAAGTGATATCTTATGATAAGTTTCTTTTTCTGTGTGACTTATTTCACTTAGAATCATCGTACCTGAATCCACCCATTTTGCTGCTACTGGTCTTATGACATTGATTTCATGGCTGAGGGATATTCCATCGTACGTAAGTACCACAATTTTTTGAACCATGTTTATATTTTCTGGGATACTTAAGGTGTATCCAAGTTGAGGTCCTTGTATGCAGTGCAGCCCTAAATTTTGGGGTGGCTCTGTCTTATTGATTTTCAGTTTTCCCAAGGTATATTCCCTAGACTGGTAGTGCCCTTGGCTCTGTAGCTCTGTTCTTTACTTGTTTTAGGGAACAGAATGCACTCCTCCAGAGAGGCAGTTGGCAATTTACATCCCGCCCATCAGCATAACAAGGCTCCCTGTTCTCCAGGGCCTGTCTTGCCTTTCTTGTTCTTACACATTTTGTGGATGTCCCTTTTGACCGGTGGGAAGTGATACTTCTTTGTAGTGCAGATTTGCATTGCCCGCTTGCTTGCTTGGCCAAAAAGGGCGTATGCGTTTTCTCCTGAATATATTCAGGAGAAAACGCATACGCCCTTTTTGGCCAAGTGCATCATTGTCGAAGTTGTGCCCCTCTTCCTGTGCTTTAAAGGCGATTCCAACGTACCTCTTGAAACCTGTTTCCTGCTATTCTGCCTCGCTTTCAAGTCCGCCTCGTTGCCTTCCCTCAACAGATTTTTGGACGATAGTTGTCCTTTATTACTCGGCCAGTTTGTGAATTACTGTGCCCCTGAGCTCCATTTTTCAACTCGTTTTTGGTGAGCTGACCGCAAGTCCAAAATTTTGGTTCAGGACCTATACTGGTTCCCGGTGGGTGGCTGAGAATTTGGTTAATTCTTCTTCCTGCCGGGAAATTACAGTGATATGTGCCCGTCCAAATGCCTAACAGCTACTCTCTCATTGGTTCTCCCTCTTCCCTTTCATCCTCTGCCAAATTGGCAACCTGTGCGAACCAAGAGGTTAAAGGGGCTGTCTCTTCAAGTTGGGAGGTTGATAGTAAAGCAGACGGAAAGTCAAACCGGAGCACCAGGAGAGGGACTATTCGTTGAGTTTTAGAAACCTTTCGTATTCACAGTGTGTCCGTTCTCTAGGTTTCCCGCACATGTTATAGCTGTAGTAATATTCCCTTCAACCTGGAGAGTTCGGACCCATGGAATGGGTGCCATGCATTATTGCTTTAAAGGGTCTGCATTTGCTCACCCAATCTCACCAATCGTCTCAGTCCCAAGTGTCCCTCCTTATGCCACATCCAGCTGTCGTTGTAGATAGGGTCATTCCAGCTTTCATCAGAGACCCTGAAGGAATTGTAAAGAATTTCCCAGTTTTTTTGTTTTGTTTTTGAAATTCCTTTTTATAGTGGGTTTGAGCTGATTCTCGCTGCCATGTTTATGCCAGTCTAGACACACTTGATTCCCTTATGGAGACATATCAATACATAGGTTTTAAGATTCTTACTAGTCAGATATTTTCCTCTGCGGGAAATATGGGGTTTTGAGTCCCTTTCACTGAGGACGGTGTAGGTCTTGTCTATTCTATAGTTGGTTTTTGGAACGGTACCTGTGCTTATATCAAACTCTGGTTTTATGCATCACCCCACCTCTCCTTCCCCCTTAAGCAGGTATAAGAGTGTTTTCTAAATGTGAGACACTGTTCTCTTTCCTAACTCAGTTCAAGTGTAGCCATGTTTACAGGATCTTCATAAGTGATATCTTATGATAAGTTTCTATTTCTGTGTGACTTATTTCACTTAGAATCATCGTACCTGAATCCACCCATTTTGCTGCTACTGGTCTTATGACATTGATTTCATGGCTGAGGGATATTCCATCGTACGTAAGTACCACAATTTTTTGAACCATGTTTATATTTTCTGGGATACTTAAGGTGTATCCAAGTTGAGGTCCTTGTATGCAGTGCAGCCCTAAATTTTGGGGTGGCTCTGTCTTATTGATTTTCAGTTTTCCCAAGGTATATTCCCTAGACTGGTGGTGCCCTTGGCTCTGTAGCTCTGTTCTTTACTTGTTTTAGGGAACAGAATGCACTCCTCCAGAGAGGCAGTTGGCAATTTACATCCCGCCCATCAGCATAACAAGGCTCCCTGTTCTCCAGGGCCTGTCTTGCCTTTCTTGTTCTTACACATTTTGTGGATGTCCCTTTTGACCGGTGGGAAGTGATACTTCTTTGTAGTGCAGATTTGCATTGCCCGCTTGCTTGCTTGGCCAAAAAGGGCGTATGCGTTTTCTCCTGAATATATTCAGGAGAAAACGCATACGCCCTTTTTGGCCAAGTGCATCATTGTCGAAGTTGTGCCCCTCTTCCTGTGCTTTAAAGGCGATTCCAACGTACCTCTTGAAATCTGTTTCCTGCTATTCTGCCTCGCTTTCAAGTCCGCCTCGTTGCCTTCCCTCAACAGATTTTTGGACGATAGTTGTCCTTTATTACTCGGCCAGTTTGTGAATTGCTGTGCCCCTGAGCTCAATTTTTCAACTCGTTTTTGGTGAGCTGACCGCAAGTCCAAAATTTTGGTTCAGGACCTATACTGGTTCCCGGTGGGTGGCTGAGAATTTGGTTAATTCTTCTTCCTGCCGGGAAATTACAGTGATATGTGCCCGTCCAAATGCCTAACAGCTACTCTCTCATTGGTTCTCCCTCTTCCCTTTCATCCTCTGCCAAATTGGCAACCTGTGCGAACCAAGAGGTTAAAGGGGCTGTCTCTCCAAGTTGGGAGGTTGATAGTAAAGCAGACGGAAAGTCAAACCGGAGCACCAGGAGAGGGACTATTCGTTGAGTTTTAGAAACCTTTCGTATTCACAGTGTGTCCATTCTCTAGGTTTCCCGCACATGTTATAGCTGTAGTAATATTCCCTTCAACCTGGAGAGTTCGGACCCATGGAATGGGTGCCATGCATTATTGCTTTAAAGGGTCTTCATTTGCTCACCCAATCTCACCAATCGTCTCAGTCCCAAGTGTCCCTCCTTATGCCACATCCAGCTGTCGTTGTAGATAGGGTCATTCCAGCTTTCATCAGAGACCCTGAAGGAATTGTAAAGAATTTCCCAGTTTTTTTGTTTTGTTTTTGAAATTCCTTTGTATAGTGGGTTTGAGCTGATTCTCGCTGCCATGTTTATGCCAGTCTAGACACACTTGATTCCCTTACGGAGACATATCAATACATAGGTTTTAAGATTCTTACTAGTCAGATATTTTCCTCTGCGGGAAATATGGGGTTTTGAGTCCCTTTCACTGAGGACGGTGTAGGTCTTGTCTATTCCATAGTTGGTTTTTGGAACGGTACCTGTGCTTATATCAAACTCTGGTTTTATGCATCACCCCACCTCTCCTTCCCCCTTAAGCAGGTATAAGAGTGTTTTCTAAATGTGAGACACTGTTCTCTTTCCTAACTCAGTTCAAGTGTAGCCATGTTTACAGGATCTTCATAAGTGATATCTTATGATAAGTTTCTTTTTCTGTGTGACTTATTTCACTTAGAATCATCGTACCTGAATCCACCCATTTTGCTGCTACTGGTCTTATGACATTGATTTCATGGCTGAGGGATATTCCATCGTACGTAAGTACCACAATTTTTTGAACCATGTTTATATTTTCTGGGATACTTAAGGTGTATCCAAGTTGAGGTCCTTGTATGCAGTGCAGCCCTAAATTTTGGGGTGGCTCTGTCTTATTGATTTTCAGTTTTCCCAAGGTATATTCCCTAGACTGGTAGTGCCCTTGGCTCTGTAGCTCTGTTCTTTACTTGTTTTAGGGAACAGAATGCACTCCTCCAGAGAGGCAGTTGGCAATTTACATCCCGCCCATCAGCATAACAAGGCTCCCTGTTCTCCAGGGCCTGTCTTGCCTTTCTTGTTCTTACACATTTTGTGGATGTCCCTTTTGACCGGTGGGAAGTGATACTTCTTTGTAGTGCAGATTTGCATTGCCCGCTTGCTTGCTTGGCCAAAAAGGGCGTATGCGTTTTCTCCTGAATATATTCAGGAGAAAACGCATACGCCCTTTTTGGCCAAGTGCATCATTGTCGAAGTTGTGCCCCTCTTCCTGTGCTTTAAAGGCGATTCCAACGTACCTCTTGAAATCTGTTTCCTGCTATTCTGCCTCGCTTTCAAGTCCGCCTCGTTGCCTTCCCTCAACAGATTTTTGGACGATAGTTGTCCTTTATTACTCGGCCAGTTTGTGAATTGCTGTGCCCCTGAGCTCCATTTTTCAACTCGTTTTTGGTGAGCTGACCGCAAGTCCAAAATTTTGGTTCAGGACCTATACTGGTTCCCGGTGGGTGGCTGAGAATTTGGTTAATTCTTCTTCCTGCCGGGAAATTACAGTGATATGTGCCCGTCCAAATGCCTAACAGCTACTCTCTCATTGGTTCTCGCTCTTCCCTTTCATCCTCTGCCAAATTGGCAACCTGTGCGAACCAAGAGGTTAAAGGGGCTGTCTCTCCAAGTTGGGAGGTTGATAGTAAAGCAGACGGAAAGTCAAACCGGAGCACCAGGAGAGGGACTATTCGTTGAGTTTTAGAAACCTTTCGTATTCACAGTGTGTCCGTTCTCTAGGTTTCCCGCACATGTTATAGCTGTAGTAATATTCCCTTCAACCTGGAGAGTTCGGACCCATGGAATGGGTGCCATGCATTATTGCTTTAAAGGGTCTTCATTTGCTCACCCAATCTCACCAATCGTCTCAGTCCCAAGTGTCCCTCCTTATGCCACATCCAGCTGTCGTTGTAGATAGGGTCATTCCAGCTTTCATCAGAGACCCTGAAGGAATTGTAAAGAATTTCCCAGTTTTTTTGTTTTGTTTTTGAAATTCCTTTTTATAGTGGGTTTGAGCTGATTCTCGCTGCCATGTTTATGCCAGTCTAGACACACTTGATTCCCTTACGGAGACATATCAATACATAGGTTTTAAGATTCTTACTAGTCAGATATTTTCCTCTGCGGGAAATATGGGGTTTTGAGTCCCTTTCACTGAGGACGGTGTAGGTCTTGTCTATTCCATAGTTGGTTTTTGGAACGGTACCTGTGCTTATATCAAACTCTGGTTTTATGCATCACCCCACCTCTCCTTCCCCCTTAAGCAGGTATAAGAGTGTTTTCTAAATGTGAGACACTGTTCTCTTTCCTAACTCAGTTCAAGTGTAGCCATGTTTACAGGATCTTCATAAGTGATATCTTATGATAAGTTTCTTTTTCTGTGTGACTTATTTCACTTAGAATCATCGTACCTGAATCCACCCATTTTGCTGCTACTGGTCTTATGACATTGATTTCATGGCTGAGGGATATTCCATCGTACGTAAGTACCACAATTTTTTGAACCATGTTTATATTTTCTGGGATACTTAAGGTGTATCCAAGTTGAGGTCCTTGTATGCAGTGCAGCCCTAAATTTTGGGGTGGCTCTGTCTTATTGATTTTCAGTTTTCCCAAGGTATATTCCCTAGACTGGTAGTGCCCTTGGCTCTGTAGCTCTGTTCTTTACTTGTTTTAGGGAACAGAATGCACTCCTCCAGAGAGGCAGTTGGCAATTTACATCCCGCCCATCAGCATAACAAGGCTCCCTGTTCTCCAGGGCCTGTCTTGCCTTTCTTGTTCTTACACATTTTGTGGATGTCCCTTTTAACCGGTGGGAAGTGATACTTCTTCGTAGTGCAGATTTGCATTGCCCGCTTGCTTGCTTGGCCAAAAAGGGCGTATGCGTTTTCTCCTGAATATATTCAGGAGAAAACGCATACGCCCTTTTTGGCCAAGTGCATCATTGTCGAAGTTGTGCCCCTCTTCCTGTGCTTTAAAGGCGATTCCAACGTACCTCTTGAAATCTGTTTCCTGCTATTCTGCCTCGCTTTCAAGTCCGCCTCGTTGCCTTCCCTCAACAGATTTTTGGACGATAGTTGTCCTTTATTACTCGGCCAGTTTGTGAATTGCTGTGCCCCTGAGCTCCATTTTTCAACTCGTTTTTGGTGAGCTGACCGCAAGTCCAAAATTTTGGTTCAGGACCTATACTGGTTCCCGGTGGGTGGCTGAGAATTTGGTTAATTCTTCTTCCTGCCGGGAAATTACAGTGATATGTGCCCGTCCAAATGCCTAACAGCTACTCTCTCATTGGTTCTCCCTCTTCCCTTTCATCCTCTGCCAAATTGGCAACCTGTGCGAACCAAGAGGTTAAAGGGGCTGTCTCTCCAAGTTGGGAGGTTGATAGTAAAGCAGACGGAAAGTCAAACCGGAGCACCAGGAGAGGGACTATTCGTTGAGTTTTAGAAACCTTTCGTATTCACAGTGTGTCCGTTCTCTAGGTTTCCCGCACATGTTATAGCTGTAGTAATACTCCCTTCAACCTGGAGAGTTCGGACCCATGGAATGGGTGCCATGCATTATTGCTTTAAAGGGTCTTCATTTGCTCACCCAATCTCACCAATCGTCTCAGTCCCAAGTGTCCCTCCTTATGCCACATCCAGCTGTCGTTGTAGATAGGGTCATTCCAGCTTTCATCAGAGACCCTGAAGGAATTGTAAAGAATTTCCCAGTTTTTTTGTTTTGTTTTTGAAATTCCTTTTTATAGTGGGTTTGAGCTGATTCTCGCTGCCATGTTTATGCCAGTCTAGACACACTTGATTCCCTTATGGAGACATATCAATACATAGGTTTTAAGATTCTTACTAGTCAGATATTTTCCTCTGCGGGAAATATGGGGTTTTGAGTCCCTTTCACTGAGGACGGTGTAGGTCTTGTCTATTCCATAGTTGGTTTTTGGAACGGTACCTGTGCTTATATCAAACTCTGGTTTTATGCATCACCCCACCTCTCCTTCCCCCTTAAGCAGGTATAAGAGTGTTTTCTAAATGTGAGACACTGTTCTCTTTCCTAACTCAGTTCAAGTGTAGCCATGTTTACAGGATCTTCATAAGTGATATCTTATGATAAGTTTCTTTTTCTGTGTGACTTATTTCACTTAGAATCATCGTACCTGAATCCACCCATTTTGCTGCTACTGGTCTTATGACATTGATTTCATGGCTGAGGGATATTCCATCGTACGTAAGTACCAAAATTTTTTGAACCATGTTTATATTTTCTGGGATACTTAAGGTGTATCCAAGTTGAGGTCCTTGTATGCAGTGCAGCCCTAAATTTTGGGGTGGCTCTGTCTTATTGATTTTCAGTTTTCCCAAGGTATATTCCCTAGACTGGTAGTGCCCTTGGCTCTGTAGCTCTGTTCTTTACTTGTTTTAGGGAACAGAATGCACTCCTCCAGAGAGGCAGTTGGCAATTTACATCCCGCCCATCAGCATAACAAGGCTCCCTGTTCTCCAGGGCCTGTCTTGCCTTTCTTGTTCTTACACATTTTGTGGATGTCCCTTTTGACTGGTGGGAAGTGATACTTCTTCGTAGTGCAGATTTGCATTGCCCGCTTGCTTGCTTGGCCAAAAAGGGCGTATGCGTTTTCTCCTGAATATATTCAGGAGAAAACGCATACGCCCTTTTTGGCCAAGTGCATCATTGTCGAAGTTGTGCCCCTCTTCCTGTGCTTTAAAGGCGATTCCAACGTACCTCTTGAAATCTGTTTCCTGCTATTCTGCCTCGCTTTCAAGTCCGCCTCGTTGCCTTCCCTCAACAGATTTTTGGACGATAGTTGTCCTTTATTACTCGGCCAGTTTGTGAATTGCTGTGCCCCTGAGCTCCATTTTTCAACTCGTTTTTGGTGAGCTGACCGCAAGTCCAAAATTTTGGTTCAGGACCTATACTGGTTCCCGGTGGGTGGCTGAGAATTTGGTTAATTCTTCTTCCTGCCGGGAAATTACAGTGATATGTGCCCGTCCAAATGCCTAACAGCTACTCTCTCATTGGTTCTCCCTCTTCCCTTTCATCCTCTGCCAAATTGGCAACCTGTGCGAACCAAGAGGTTAAAGGGGCTGTCTCTCCAAGTTGGGAGGTTGATAGTAAAGCAGACGGAAAGTCAAACCGGAGCACCAGGAGAGGGACTATTCGTTGAGTTTTAGAAACCTTTCGTATTCACAGTGTGTCCGTTCTCTAGGTTTCCCGCACATGTTATAGCTGTAGTAATATTCCCTTCAACCTGGAGAGTTCGGACCCATGGAATGGGTGCCATGCATTATTGCTTTAAAGGGTCTTCATTTGCTCACCCAATCTCACCAATCGTCTCAGTCCCAAGTGTCCCTCCTTATGCCACATCCAGCTGTCGTTGTAGATAGGGTCATTCCAGCTTTCATCAGAGACCCTGAAGGAATTGTAAAGAATTTCCCAGTTTTTTTGTTTTGTTTTTGAAATTCCTTTTTATAGTGGGTTTGAGCTGATTCTCGCTGCCATGTTTATGCCAGTCTAGACACACTTGATTCCCTTACGGAGACATATCAATACATAGGTTTTAAGATTCTTACTAGTCAGATATTTTCCTCTGCGGGACATATGGGGTTTTGAGTCCCTTTCACTGAGGACGGTGTAGGTCTTGTCTATTCCATAGTTGGTTTTTGGAACGGTACCTGTGCTTATATCAAACTCTGGTTTTATGCATCACCCCACCTCTCCTTCCCCCTTAAGCAGGTATAAGAGTGTTTTCTAAATGTGAGACACTGTTCTCTTTCCTAACTCAGTTCAAGTGTAGCCATGTTTACAGGATCTTCATAAGTGATATCTTATGATAAGTTTCTTTTTCTGTGTGACTTATTTCACTTAGAATCATCGTACCTGAATCCACCCATTTTGCTGCTACTGGTCTTATGACATTGATTTCATGGCTGAGGGATATTCCATCGTACGTAAGTACCACAATTTTTTGAACCATGTTTATATTTTCTGGGATACTTAAGGTGTATCCAAGTTGAGGTCCTTGTATGCAGTGCAGCCCTAAATTTTGGGGTGGCTCTGTCTTATTGATTTTCAGTTTTCCCAAGGTATATTCCCTAGACTGGTAGTGCCCTTGGCTCTGTAGCTCTGTTCTTTACTTGTTTTAGGGAACAGAATGCACTCCTCCAGAGAGGCAGTTGGCAATTTACATCCCGCCCATCAGCATAACAAGGCTCCCTGTTCTCCAGGGCCTGTCTTGCCTTTCTTGTTCTTACACATTTTGTGGATGTCCCTTTTGACCGGTGGGAAGTGATACTTCTTTGTAGTGCAGATTTGCATTGCCCGCTTGCTTGCTTGGCCAAAAAGGGCGTATGCGTTTTCTCCTGAATATATTCAGGAGAAAACGCATACGCCCTTTTTGGCCAAGTGCATCATTGTCGAAGTTGTGCCCCTCTTCCTGTGCTTTAAAGGCGATTCCAACGTACCTCTTGAAATCTGTTTCCTGCTATTCTGCCTCGCTTTCAAGTCCGCCTCGTTGCCTTCCCTCAACAGATTTTTGGACGATAGTTGTCCTTTATTACTCGGCCAGTTTGTGAATTGCTGTGCCCCTGAGCTCCATTTTTCAACTCGTTTTTGGTGAGCTGACCGCAAGTCCAAAATTTTGGTTCAGGACCTATACTGGTTCCCGGTGGGTGGCTGAGAATTTGGTTAATTCTTCTTCCTGCCGGGAAATTACAGTGATATGTGCCCGTCCAAATGCCTAACAGCTACTCTCTCATTGGTTCTCCCTCTTCCCTTTCATCCTCTGCCAAATTGGCAACCTGTGCGAACCAAGAGGTTAAAGGGGCTGTCTCTCCAAGTTGGGAGGTTGATAGTAAAGCAGACGGAAAGTCAAACCGGAGCACCAGGAGAGGGACTATTCGTTGAGTTTTAGAAACCTTTCGTATTCACAGTGTGTCCGTTCTCTAGGTTTCCCGCACATGTTATAGTTGTAGTAATATTCCCTTCAACCTGGAGAGTTCGGACCCATGGAATGGGTGCCATGCATTATTGCTTTAAAGGGTCTTCATTTGCTCACCCAATCTCACCAATCGTCTCAGTCCCAAGTGTCCCTCCTTATGCCACATCCAGCTGTCGTTGTAGATAGGGTCATTCCAGCTTTCATCAGAGACCCTGAAGGAATTGTAAAGAATTTCCCAGTTTTTTTGTTTTGTTTTTGAAATTCCTTTTTATAGTGGGTTTGAGCTGATTCTCGCTGCCATGTTTATGCCAGTCTAGACACACTTGATTCCCTTACGGAGACATATCAATACATAGGTTTTAAGATTCTTACTAGTCAGATATTTTCCTCTGCGGGACATATGGGGTTTTGAGTCCCTTTCACTGAGGACGGTGTAGGTCTTGTCTATTCCGTAGTTGGTTTTTGGAACGGTACCTGTGCTTATATCAAACTCTGGTTTTATGCATCACCCCACCTCTCCTTCCCCCTTAAGCAGGTATAAGAGTGTTTTCTAAATGTGAGACACTGTTCTCTTTCCTAACTCAGTTCAAGTGTAGCCATGTTTACAGGATCTTCATAAGTGATATCTTATGATAAGTTTCTTTTTCTGTGTGACTTATTTCACTTAGAATCATCGTACCTGAATCCACCCATTTTGCTGCTACTGGTCTTATGACATTGATTTCATGGCTGAGGGATATTCCATCGTACGTAAGTACCACAATTTTTTGAACCATGTTTATATTTTCTGGGATACTTAAGGTGTATCCAAGTTGAGGTCCTTGTATGCAGTGCAGCCCTAAATTTTGGGGTGGCTCTGTCTTATTGATTTTCAGTTTTCCCAAGGTATATTCCCTAGACTGGTAGTGCCCTTGGCTCTGTAGCTCTGTTCTTTACTTGTTTTAGGGAACAGAATGCACTCCTCCAGAGAGGCAGTTGGCAATTTACATCCCGCCCATCAGCATAACAAGGCTCCCTGTTCTCCAGGGCCTGTCTTGCCTTTCTTGTTCTTACACATTTTGTGGATGTCCCTTTTGACTGGTGGGAAGTGATACTTCTTCGTAGTGCAGATTTGCATTGCCCGCTTGCTTGCTTGGCCAAAAAGGGCGTATGCGTTTTCTCCTGAATATATTCAGGAGAAAACGCATACGCCCTTTTTGGCCAAGTGCATCATTGTCGAAGTTGTGCCCCTCTTCCTGTGCTTTAAAGGCGATTCCAACGTACCTCTTGAAATCTGTTTCCTGCTATTCTGCCTCGCTTTCAAGTCCGCCTCGTTGCCTTCCCTCAACAGATTTTTGGACGATAGTTGTCCTTTATTACTCGGCCAGTTTGTGAATTGCTGTGCCCCTGAGCTCCATTTTTCAACTCGTTTTTGGTGAGCTGACCGCAAGTCCAAAATTTTGGTTCAGGACCTATACTGGTTCCCGGTGGGTGGCTGAGAATTTGGTTAATTCTTCTTCCTGCCGGGAAATTACAGTGATATGTGCCCGTCCAAATGCCTAACAGCTACTCTCTCATTGGTTCTCCCTCTTCCCTTTCATCCTCTGCCAAATTGGCAACCTGTGCGAACCAAGAGGTTAAAGGGGCTGTCTCTCCAAGTTGGGAGGTTGATAGTAAAGCAGACGGAAAGTCAAACCGGAGCACCAGGAGAGGGACTATTCGTTGAGTTTTAGAAACCTTTCGTATTCACAGTGTGTCCGTTCTCTAGGTTTCCCGCACATGTTATAGCTGTAGTAATATTCCCTTCAACCTGGAGAGTTCGGACCCATGGAATGGGTGCCATGCATTATTGCTTTAAAGGGTCTTCATTTGCTCACCCAATCTCACCAATCGTCTCAGTCCCAAGTGTCCCTCCTTATGCCACATCCAGCTGTCGTTGTAGATAGGGTCATTCCAGCTTTCATCAGAGACCCTGAAGGAATTGTAAAGAATTTCCCAGTTTTTTTGTTTTGTTTTTGAAATTCCTTTTTATAGTGGGTTTGAGCTGATTCTCGCTGCCATGTTTATGCCAGTCTAGACACACTTGATTCCCTTACGGAGACATATCAATACATAGGTTTTAAGATTCTTACTAGTCAGATATTTTCCTCTGCGGGACATATGGGGTTTTGAGTCCCTTTCACTGAGGACGGTGTAGGTCTTGTCTATTCCATAGTTGGTTTTTGGAACGGTACCTGTGCTTATATCAAACTCTGGTTTTATGCATCACCCCACCTCTCCTTCCCCCTTAAGCAGGTATAAGAGTGTTTTCTAAATGTGAGACACTGTTCTCTTTCCTAACTCAGTTCAAGTGTAGCCATGTTTACAGGATCTTCATAAGTGATATCTTATGATAAGTTTCTTTTTCTGTGTGACTTATTTCACTTAGAATCATCGTACCTGAATCCACCCATTTTGCTGCTACTGGTCTTATGACATTGATTTCATGGCTGAGGGATATTCCATCGTACGTAAGTACCACAATTTTTTGAACCATGTTTATATTTTCTGGGATACTTAAGGTGTATCCAAGTTGAGGTCCTTGTATGCAGTGCAGCCCTAAATTTTGGGGTGGCTCTGTCTTATTGATTTTCAGTTTTCCCAAGGTATATTCCCTAGACTGGTAGTGCCCTTGGCTCTGTAGCTCTGTTCTTTACTTGTTTTAGGGAACAGAATGCACTCCTCCAGAGAGGCAGTTGGCAATTTACATCCCGCCCATCAGCATAACAAGGCTCCCTGTTCTCCAGGGCCTGTCTTGCCTTTCTTGTTCTTACACATTTTGTGGATGTCCCTTTTGACCGGTGGGAAGTGATACTTCTTTGTAGTGCAGATTTGCATTGCCCGCTTGCTTGCTTGGCCAAAAAGGGCGTATGCGTTTTCTCCTGAATATATTCAGGAGAAAACGCATACGCCCTTTTTGGCCAAGTGCATCATTGTCGAAGTTGTGCCCCTCTTCCTGTGCTTTAAAGGCGATTCCAACGTACCTCTTGAAATCTGTTTCCTGCTATTCTGCCTCGCTTTCAAGTCCGCCTCGTTGCCTTCCCTCAACAGATTTTTGGACGATAGTTGTCCTTTATTACTCGGCCAGTTTGTGAATTGCTGTGCCCCTGAGCTCCATTTTTCAACTCGTTTTTGGTGAGCTGACCGCAAGTCCAAAATTTTGGTTCAGGACCTATACTGGTTCCCGGTGGGTGGCTGAGAATTTGGTTAATTCTTCTTCCTGCCGGGAAATTACAGTGATATGTGCCCGTCCAAATGCCTAACAGCTACTCTCTCATTGGTTCTCCCTCTTCCCTTTCATCCTCTGCCAAATTGGCAACCTGTGCGAACCAAGAGGTTAAAGGGGCTGTCTCTCCAAGTTGGGAGGTTGATAGTAAAGCAGACGGAAAGTCAAACCGGAGCACCAGGAGAGGGACTATTCGTTGAGTTTTAGAAACCTTTCGTATTCACAGTGTGTCCGTTCTCTAGGTTTCCCGCACATGTTATAGTTGTAGTAATATTCCCTTCAACCTGGAGAGTTCGGACCCATGGAATGGGTGCCATGCATTATTGCTTTAAAGGGTCTTCATTTGCTCACCCAATCTCACCAATCGTCTCAGTCCCAAGTGTCCCTCCTTATGCCACATCCAGCTGTCGTTGTAGATAGGGTCATTCCAGCTTTCATCAGAGACCCTGAAGGAATTGTAAAGAATTTCCCAGTTTTTTTGTTTTGTTTTTGAAATTCCTTTTTATAGTGGGTTTGAGCTGATTCTCGCTGCCATGTTTATGCCAGTCTAGACACACTTGATTCCCTTACGGAGACATATCAATACATAGGTTTTAAGATTCTTACTAGTCAGATATTTTCCTCTGCGGGACATATGGGGTTTTGAGTCCCTTTCACTGAGGACGGTGTAGGTCTTGTCTATTCCGTAGTTGGTTTTTGGAACGGTACCTGTGCTTATATCAAACTCTGGTTTTATGCATCACCCCACCTCTCCTTCCCCCTTAAGCAGGTATAAGAGTGTTTTCTAAATGTGAGACACTGTTCTCTTTCCTAACTCAGTTCAAGTGTAGCCATGTTTACAGGATCTTCATAAGTGATATCTTATGATAAGTTTCTTTTTCTGTGTGACTTATTTCACTTAGAATCATCGTACCTGAATCCACCCATTTTGCTGCTACTGGTCTTATGACATTGATTTCATGGCTGAGGGATATTCCATCGTACGTAAGTACCACAATTTTTTGAACCATGTTTATATTTTCTGGGATACTTAAGGTGTATCCAAGTTGAGGTCCTTGTATGCAGTGCAGCCCTAAATTTTGGGGTGGCTCTGTCTTATTGATTTTCAGTTTTCCCAAGGTATATTCCCTAGACTGGTAGTGCCCTTGGCTCTGTAGCTCTGTTCTTTACTTGTTTTAGGGAACAGAATGCACTCCTCCAGAGAGGCAGTTGGCAATTTACATCCCGCCCATCAGCATAACAAGGCTCCCTGTTCTCCAGGGCCTGTCTTGCCTTTCTTGTTCTTACACATTTTGTGGATGTCCCTTTTGACCGGTGGGAAGTGATACTTCTTTGTAGTGCAGATTTGCATTGCCCGCTTGCTTGCTTGGCCAAAAAGGGCGTATGCGTTTTCTCCTGAATATATTCAGGAGAAAACGCATACGCCCTTTTTGGCCAAGTGCATCATTGTCGAAGTTGTGCCCCTCTTCCTGTGCTTTAAAGGCGATTCCAACGTACCTCTTGAAATCTGTTTCCTGCTATTCTGCCTCGCTTTCAAGTCCGCCTCGTTGCCTTCCCTCAACAGATTTTTGGACGATAGTTGTCCTTTATTACTCGGCCAGTTTGTGAATTGCTGTGCCCCTGAGCTCCATTTTTCAACTCGTTTTTGGTGAGCTGACCGCAAGTCCAAAATTTTGGTTCAGGACCTATACTGGTTCCCGGTGGGTGGCTGAGAATTTGGTTAATTCTTCTTCCTGCCGGGAAATTACAGTGATATGTGCCCGTCCAAATGCCTAACAGCTACTCTCTCATTGGTTCTCCCTCTTCCCTTTCATCCTCTGCCAAATTGGCAACCTGTGCGAACCAAGAGGTTAAAGGGGCTGTCTCTCCAAGTTGGGAGGTTGATAGTAAAGCAGACGGAAAGTCAAACCGGAGCACCAGGAGAGGGACTATTCGTTGAGTTTTAGAAACCTTTCGTATTCACAGTGTGTCCGTTCTCTAGGTTTCCCGCACATGTTATAGCTGTAGTAATATTCCCTTCAACCTGGAGAGTTCGGACCCATGGAATGGGTGCCATGCATTATTGCTTTAAAGGGTCTTCATTTGCTCACCCAATCTCACCAATCGTCTCAGTCCCAAGTGTCCCTCCTTATGCCACATCCAGCTGTCGTTGTAGATAGGGTCATTCCAGCTTTCATCAGAGACCCTGAAGGAATTGTAAAGAATTTCCCAGTTTTTTTGTTTTGTTTTTGAAATTCCTTTTTATAGTGGGTTTGAGCTGATTCTCGCTGCCATGTTTATGCCAGTCTAGACACACTTGATTCCCTTACGGAGACATATCAATACATAGGTTTTAAGATTCTTACTAGTCAGATATTTTCCTCTGTGGGAAATATGGGGTTTTGAGTCCCTTTCACTGAGGACGGTGTAGGTCTTGTCTATTCCATAGTTGGTTTTTGGAACGGTACCTGTGCTTATATCAAACTCTGGTTTTATGCATCACCCCACCTCTCCTTCCCCCTTAAGCAGGTATAAGAGTGTTTTCTAAATGTGAGACACTGTTCTCTTTCCTAACTCAGTTCAAGTGTAGCCATGTTTACAGGATCTTCATAAGTGATATCTTATGATAAGTTTCTTTTTCTGTGTGACTTATTTCACTTAGAATCATCGTACCTGAATCCACCCATTTTGCTGCTACTGGTCTTATGACATTGATTTCATGGCTGAGGGATATTCCATCGTACGTAAGTACCACAATTTTTTGAACCATGTTTATATTTTCTGGGATACTTAAGGTGTATCCAAGTTGAGGTCCTTGTATGCAGTGCAGCCCTAAATTTTGGGGTGGCTCTGTCTTATTGATTTTCAGTTTTCCCAAGGTATATTCCCTAGACTGGTAGTGCCCTTGGCTCTGTAGCTCTGTTCTTTACTTGTTTTAGGGAACAGAATGCACTCCTCCAGAGAGGCAGTTGGCAATTTACATCCCGCCCATCAGCATAACAAGGCTCCCTGTTCTCCAGGGCCTGTCTTGCCTTTCTTGTTCTTACACATTTTGTGGATGTCCCTTTTGACCGGTGGGAAGTGATACTTCTTTGTAGTGCAGATTTGCATTGCCCGCTTGCTTGCTTGGCCAAAAAGGGCGTATGCGTTTTCTCCTGAATATATTCAGGAGAAAACGCATACGCCCTTTTTGGCCAAGTGCATCATTGTCGAAGTTGTGCCCCTCTTCCTGTGCTTTAAAGGCGATTCCAACGTACCTCTTGAAATCTGTTTCCTGCTATTCTGCCTCGCTTTCAAGTCCGCCTCGTTGCCTTCCCTCAACAGATTTTTGGACGATAGTTGTCCTTTATTACTCGGCCAGTTTGTGAATTGCTGTGCCCCTGAGCTCCATTTTTCAACTCGTTTTTGGTGAGCTGACCGCAAGTCCAAAATTTTGGTTCAGGACCTATACTGGTTCCCGGTGGGTGGCTGAGAATTTGGTTAATTCTTCTTCCTGCCGGGAAATTACAGTGATATGTGCCCGTCCAAATGCCTAACAGCTACTCTCTCATTGGTTCTCCCTCTTCCCTTTCATCCTCTGCCAAATTGGCAACCTGTGCGAACCAAGAGGTTAAAGGGGCTGTCTCTCCAAGTTGGGAGGTTGATAGTAAAGCAGACGGAAAGTCAAACCGGAGCACCAGGAGAGGGACTATTCGTTGAGTTTTAGAAACCTTTCGTATTCACAGTGTGTCCGTTCTCTAGGTTTCCCGCACATGTTATAGCTGTAGTAATATTCCCTTCAACCTGGAGAGTTCGGACCCATGGAATGGGTGCCATGCATTATTGCTTTAAAGGGTCTTCATTTGCTCACCCAATCTCACCAATCGTCTCAGTCCCAAGTGTCCCTCCTTATGCCACATCCAGCTGTCGTTGTAGATAGGGTCATTCCAGCTTTCATCAGAGACCCTGAAGGAATTGTAAAGAATTTCCCAGTTTTTTTGTTTTGTTTTTGAAATTCCTTTTTATAGTGGGTTTGAGCTGATTCTCGCTGCCATGTTTATGCCAGTCTAGACACACTTGATTCCCTTACGGAGACATATCAATACATAGGTTTTAAGATTCTTACTAGTCAGATATTTTCCTCTGTGGGAAATATGGGGTTTTGAGTCCCTTTCACTGAGGACGGTGTAGGTCTTGTCTATTCCATAGTTGGTTTTTGGAACGGTACCTGTGCTTATATCAAACTCTGGTTTTATGCATCACCCCACCTCTCCTTCCCCCTTAAGCAGGTATAAGAGTGTTTTCTAAATGTGAGACACTGTTCTCTTTCCTAACTCAGTTCAAGTGTAGCCATGTTTACAGGATCTTCATAAGTGATATCTTATGATAAGTTTCTTTTTCTGTGTGACTTATTTCACTTAGAATCATCGTACCTGAATCCACCCATTTTGCTGCTACTGGTCTTATGACATTGATTTCATGGCTGAGGGATATTCCATCGTACGTAAGTACCACAATTTTTTGAACCATGTTTATATTTTCTGGGATACTTAAGGTGTATCCAAGTTGAGGTCCTTGTATGCAGTGCAGCCCTAAATTTTGAGGTGGCTCTGTCTTATTGATTTTCAGTTTTCCCAAGGTATATTCCCTAGACTGGTAGTGCCCTTGGCTCTGTAGCTCTGTTCTTTACTTGTTTTAGGGAACAGAATGCACTCCTCCAGAGAGGCAGTTGGCAATTTACATCCCGCCCATCAGCATAACAAGGCTCCCTGTTCTCCAGGGCCTGTCTTGCCTTTCTTGTTCTTACACATTTTGTGGATGTCCCTTTTAACTGGTGGGAAGTGATACTTCTTCGTAGTGCAGATTTGCATTGCCCGCTTGCTTGCTTGGCCAAAAAGGGCGTATGCGTTTTCTCCTGAATATATTCAGGAGAAAACGCATACGCCCTTTTTGGCCAAGTGCATCATTGTCGAAGTTGTGCCCCTCTTCCTGTGCTTTAAAGGCGATTCCAACGTACCTCTTGAAATCTGTTTCCTGCTATTCTGCCTCGCTTTCAAGTCCGCCTCGTTGCCTTCCCTCAACAGATTTTTGGACGATAGTTGTCCTTTATTACTCGGCCAGTTTGTGAATTGCTGTGCCCCTGAGCTCCATTTTTCAACTCGTTTTTGGTGAGCTGACCGCAAGTCCAAAATTTTGGTTCAGGACCTATACTGGTTCCCGGTGGGTGGCTGAGAATTTGGTTAATTCTTCTTCCTGCCGGGAAATTACAGTGATATGTGCCCGTCCAAATGCCTAACAGCTACTCTCTCATTGGTTCTCCCTCTTCCCTTTCATCCTCTGCCAAATTGGCAACCTGTGCGAACCAAGAGGTTAAAGGGGCTGTCTCTCCAAGTTGGGAGGTTGATAGTAAAGCAGACGGAAAGTCAAACCGGAGCACCAGGAGAGGGACTATTCGTTGAGTTTTAGAAACCTTTCGTATTCACAGTGTGTCCGTTCTCTAGGTTTCCCGCACATGTTATAGCTGTAGTAATATTCCCTTCAACCTGGAGAGTTCGGACCCATGGAATGGGTGCCATGCATTATTGCTTTAAAGGGTCTTCATTTGCTCACCCAATCTCACCAATCGTCTCAGTCCCAAGTGTCCCTCCTTATGCCACATCCAGCTGTCGTTGTAGATAGGGTCATTCCAGCTTTCATCAGAGACCCTGAAGGAATTGTAAAGAATTTCCCAGTTTTTTTGTTTTGTTTTTGAAATTCCTTTTTATAGTGGGTTTGAGCTGATTCTCGCTGCCATGTTTATGCCAGTCTAGACACACTTGATTCCCTTACGGAGACATATCAATACATAGGTTTTAAGATTCTTACTAGTCAGATATTTTCCTCTGCGGGAAATATGGGGTTTTGAGTCCCTTTCACTGAGGACGGTGTAGGTCTTGTCTATTCCATAGTTGGTTTTTGGAACGGTACCTGTGCTTATATCAAACTCTGGTTTTATGCATCACCCCACCTCTCCTTCCCCCTTAAGCAGGTATAAGAGTGTTTTCTAAATGTGAGACACTGTTCTCTTTCCTAACTCAGTTCAAGTGTAGCCATGTTTACAGGATCTTCATAAGTGATATCTTATGATAAGTTTCTTTTTCTGTGTGACTTATTTCACTTAGAATCATCGTACCTGAATCCACCCATTTTGCTGCTACTGGTCTTATGACATTGATTTCATGGCTGAGGGATATTCCATCGTACGTAAGTACCACAATTTTTTGAACCATGTTTATATTTTCTGGGATACTTAAGGTGTATCCAAGTTGAGGTCCTTGTATGCAGTGCAGCCCTAAATTTTGGGGTGGCTCTGTCTTATTGATTTTCAGTTTTCCCAAGGTATATTCCCTAGACTGGTAGTGCCCTTGGCTCTGTAGCTCTGTTCTTTACTTGTTTTAGGGAACAGAATGCACTCCTCCAGAGAGGCAGTTGGCAATTTACATCCCGCCCATCAGCATAACAAGGCTCCCTGTTCTCCAGGGCCTGTCTTGCCTTTCTTGTTCTTACACATTTTGTGGATGTCCCTTTTGACCGGTGGGAAGTGATACTTCTTCGTAGTGCAGATTTGCATTGCCCGCTTGCTTGCTTGGCCAAAAAGGGCGTATGCGTTTTCTCCTGAATATATTCAGGAGAAAACGCATACGCCCTTTTTGGCCAAGTGCATCATTGTCGAAGTTGTGCCCCTCTTCCTGTGCTTTAAAGGCGATTCCAACGTACCTCTTGAAATCTGTTTCCTGCTATTCTGCCTCGCTTTCAAGTCCGCCTCGTTGCCTTCCCTCAACAGATTTTTGGACGATAGTTGTCCTTTATTACTCGGCCAGTTTGTGAATTGCTGTGCCCCTGAGCTCCATTTTTCAACTCGTTTTTGGTGAGCTGACCGCAAGTCCAAAATTTTGGTTCAGGACCTATACTGGTTCCCGGTGGGTGGCTGAGAATTTGGTTAATTCTTCTTCCTGCCGGGAAATTACAGTGATATGTGCCCGTCCAAATGCCTAACAGCTACTCTCTCATTGGTTCTCCCTCTTCCCTTTCATCCTCTGCCAAATTGGCAACCTGTGCGAACCAAGAGGTTAAAGGGGCTGTCTCTCCAAGTTGGGAGGTTGATAGTAAAGCAGACGGAAAGTCAAACCGGAGCACCAGGAGAGGGACTATTCGTTGAGTTTTAGAAACCTTTCGTATTCACAGTGTGTCCGTTCTCTAGGTTTCCCGCACATGTTATAGCTGTAGTAATATTCCCTTCAACCTGGAGAGTTCGGACCCATGGAATGGGTGCCATGCATTATTGCTTTAAAGGGTCTTCATTTGCTCACCCAATCTCACCAATCGTCTCAGTCCCAAGTGTCCCTCCTTATGCCACATCCAGCTGTCGTTGTAGATAGGGTCATTCCAGCTTTCATCAGAGACCCTGAAGGAATTGTAAAGAATTTCCCAGTTTTTTTGTTTTGTTTTTGAAATTCCTTTTTATAGTGGGTTTGAGCTGATTCTCGCTGCCATGTTTATGCCAGTCTAGACACACTTGATTCCCTTACGGAGACATATCAATACATAGGTTTTAAGATTCTTACTAGTCAGATATTTTCCTCTGCGGGACATATGGGGTTTTGAGTCCCTTTCACTGAGGACGGTGTAGGTCTTGTCTATTCCATAGTTGGTTTTTGGAACGGTACCTGTGCTTATATCAAACTCTGGTTTTATGCATCACCCCACCTCTCCTTCCCCCTTAAGCAGGTATAAGAGTGTTTTCTAAATGTGAGACACTGTTCTCTTTCCTAACTCAGTTCAAGTGTAGCCATGTTTACAGGATCTTCATAAGTGATATCTTATGATAAGTTTCTTTTTCTGTGTGACTTATTTCACTTAGAATCATCGTACCTGAATCCACCCATTTTGCTGCTACTGGTCTTATGACATTGATTTCATGGCTGAGGGATATTCCATCGTACGTAAGTACCACAATTTTTTGAACCATGTTTATATTTTCTGGGATACTTAAGGTGTATCCAAGTTGAGGTCCTTGTATGCAGTGCAGCCCTAAATTTTGGGGTGGCTCTGTCTTATTGATTTTCAGTTTTCCCAAGGTATATTCCCTAGACTGGTAGTGCCCTTGGCTCTGTAGCTCTGTTCTTTACTTGTTTTAGGGAACAGAATGCACTCCTCCAGAGAGGCAGTTGGCAATTTACATCCCGCCCATCAGCATAACAAGGCTCCCTGTTCTCCAGGGCCTGTCTTGCCTTTCTTGTTCTTACACATTTTGTGGATGTCCCTTTTGACCGGTGGGAAGTGATACTTCTTTGTAGTGCAGATTTGCATTGCCCGCTTGCTTGCTTGGCCAAAAAGGGCGTATGCGTTTTCTCCTGAATATATTCAGGAGAAAACGCATACGCCCTTTTTGGCCAAGTGCATCATTGTCGAAGTTGTGCCCCTCTTCCTGTGCTTTAAAGGCGATTCCAACGTACCTCTTGAAATCTGTTTCCTGCTATTCTGCCTCGCTTTCAAGTCCGCCTCGTTGCCTTCCCTCAACAGATTTTTGGACGATAGTTGTCCTTTATTACTCGGCCAGTTTGTGAATTGCTGTGCCCCTGAGCTCCATTTTTCAACTCGTTTTTGGTGAGCTGACCGCAAGTCCAAAATTTTGGTTCAGGACCTATACTGGTTCCCGGTGGGTGGCTGAGAATTTGGTTAATTCTTCTTCCTGCCGGGAAATTACAGTGATATGTGCCCGTCCAAATGCCTAACAGCTACTCTCTCATTGGTTCTCCCTCTTCCCTTTCATCCTCTGCCAAATTGGCAACCTGTGCGAACCAAGAGGTTAAAGGGGCTGTCTCTCCAAGTTGGGAGGTTGATAGTAAAGCAGACGGAAAGTCAAACCGGAGCACCAGGAGAGGGACTATTCGTTGAGTTTTAGAAACCTTTCGTATTCACAGTGTGTCCGTTCTCTAGGTTTCCCGCACATGTTATAGCTGTAGTAATATTCCCTACAACCTGGAGAGTTCGGACCCATGGAATGGGTGCCATGCATTATTGCTTTAAAGGGTCTGCATTTGCTCACCCAATCTCACCAATCGTCTCAGTCCCAAGTGTCCCTCCTTATGCCACATCCAGCTGTCGTTGTAGATAGGGTCATTCCAGCTTTCATCAGAGACCCTGAAGGAATTGTAAAGAATTTCCCAGTTTTTTTGTTTTGTTTTTGAAATTCATTTTTATAGTGGGTTTGAGCTGATTCTCGCTGCCATGTTTATGCCAGTCTAGACACACTTGATTCCCTTACGGAGACATATCAATACATAGGTTTTAAGATTCTTACTAGTCAGATATTTTCCTCTGCGGGACATATGGGGTTTTGAGTCCCTTTCACTGAGGACGGTGTAGATCTTGTCTATTCCATAGTTGGTTTTTGGAACGGTACCTGTGCTTATATCAAACTCTGGTTTTATGCATCACCCCACCTCTCCTTCCCCCTTAAGCAGGTATAAGAGTGTTTTCTAAATGTGAGACACTGTTCTCTTTCCTAACTCAGTTCAAGTGTAGCCATGTTTACAGGATCTTCATAAGTGATATCTTATGATAAGTTTCTTTTTCTGTGTGACTTATTTCACTTAGAATCATCGTACCTGAATCCACCCATTTTGCTGCTACTGGTCTTATGACATTGATTTCATGTCTGAGGGATATTCCATCGTACGTAAGTACCACAATTTTTTGAACCATGTTTATATTTTCTGGGATACTTAAGGTGTATCCAAGTTGAGGTCCTTGTATGCAGTGCAGCCCTAAATTTTGGGGTGGCTCTGTCTTATTGATTTTCAGTTTTCCCAAGGTATATTCCCTAGACTGGTAGTGCCCTTGGCTCTGTAGCTCTGTTCTTTACTTGTTTTAGGGAACAGAATGCACTCCTCCAGAGAGGCAGTTGGCAATTTACATCCCGCCCATCAGCATAACAAGGCTCCCTGTTCTCCAGGGCCTGTCTTGCCTTTCTTGTTCTTACACATTTTGTGGATGTCCCTTTTGACCGGTGGGAAGTGATACTTCTTTGTAGTGCAGATTTGCATTGCCCGCTTGCTTGCTTGGCCAAAAAGGGCGTATGCGTTTTCTCCTGAATATATTCAGGAGAAAACGCATACGCCCTTTTTGGCCAAGTGCATCATTGTCGAAGTTGTGCCCCTCTTCCTGTGCTTTAAAGGCGATTCCAACGTACCTCTTGAAATCTGTTTCCTGCTATTCTGCCTCGCTTTCAAGTCCGCCTCGTTGCCTTCCCTCAACAGATTTTTGGACGATAGTTGTCCTTTATTACTCGGCCAGTTTGTGAATTGCTGTGCCCCTGAGCTCCATTTTTCAACTCGTTTTTGGTGAGCTGACCGCAAGTCCAAAATTTTGGTTCAGGACCTATACTGGTTCCCGGTGGGTGGCTGAGAATTTGGTTAATTCTTCTTCCTGCCGGGAAATTACAGTGATATGTGCCCGTCCAAATGCCTAACAGCTACTCTCTCATTGGTTCTCCCTCTTCCCTTTCATCCTCTGCCAAATTGGCAACCTGTGCGAACCAAGAGGTTAAAGGGGCTGTCTCTCCAAGTTGGGAGGTTGATAGTAAAGCAGACGGAAAGTCAAACCGGAGCACCAGGAGAGGGACTATTCGTTGAGTTTTAGAAACCTTTCGTATTCACAGTGTGTCCGTTCTCTAGGTTTCCCGCACATGTTATAGCTGTAGTAATATTCCCTTCAACCTGGAGAGTTCGGACCCATGGAATGGGTGCCATGCATTATTGCTTTAAAGGGTCTTCATTTGCTCACCCAATCTCACCAATCGTCTCAGTCCCAAGTGTCCCTCCTTATGCCACATCCAGCTGTCGTTGTAGATAGGGTCATTCCAGCTTTCATCAGAGACCCTGAAGGAATTGTAAAGAATTTCCCAGTTTTTTTGTTTTGTTTTTGAAATTCCTTTTTATAGTGGGTTTGAGCTGATTCTCGCTGCCATGTTTATGCCAGTCTAGACACACTTGATTCCCTTACGGAGACATATCAATACATAGGTTTTAAGATTCTTACTAGTCAGATATTTTCCTCTGCGGGAAATATGGGGTTTTGAGTCCCTTTCACTGAGGACGGTGTAGGTCTTGTCTATTCCATAGTTGGTTTTTGGAACGGTACCTGTGCTTATATCAAACTCTGGTTTTATGCATCACCCCACCTCTCCTTCCCCCTTAAGCAGGTATAAGAGTGTTTTCTAAATGTGAGACACTGTTCTCTTTCCTAACTCAGTTCAAGTGTAGCCATGTTTACAGGATCTTCATAAGTGATATCTTATGATAAGTTTCTTTTTCTGTGTGACTTATTTCACTTAGAATCATCGTACCTGAATCCACCCATTTTGCTGCTACTGGTCTTATGACATTGATTTCATGGCTGAGGGATATTCCATCGTACGTAAGTACCACAATTTTTTGAACCATGTTTATATTTTCTGGGATACTTAAGGTGTATCCAAGTTGAGGTCCTTGTATGCAGTGCAGCCCTAAATTTTGGGGTGGCTCTGTCTTATTGATTTTCAGTTTTCCCAAGGTATATTCCCTAGACTGGTAGTGCCCTTGGCTCTGTAGCTCTGTTCTTTACTTGTTTTAGGGAACAGAATGCACTCCTCCAGAGAGGCAGTTGGCAATTTACATCCCGCCCATCAGCATAACAAGGCTCCCTGTTCTCCAGGGCCTGTCTTGCCTTTCTTGTTCTTACACATTTTGTGGATGTCCCTTTTGACCGGTGGGAAGTGATACTTCTTTGTAGTGCAGATTTGCATTGCCCGCTTGCTTGCTTGGCCAAAAAGGGCGTATGCGTTTTCTCCTGAATATATTCAGGAGAAAACGCATACGCCCTTTTTGGCCAAGTGCATCATTGTCGAAGTTGTGCCCCTCTTCCTGTGCTTTAAAGGCGATTCCAACGTACCTCTTGAAATCTGTTTCCTGCTATTCTGCCTCGCTTTCAAGTCCGCCTCGTTGCCTTCCCTCAACAGATTTTTGGACGATAGTTGTCCTTTATTACTCGGCCAGTTTGTGAATTGCTGTGCCCCTGAGCTCCATTTTTCAACTCGTTTTTGGTGAGCTGACCGCAAGTCCAAAATTTTGGTTCAGGACCTATACTGGTTCCCGGTGGGTGGCTGAGAATTTGGTTAATTCTTCTTCCTGCCGGGAAATTACAGTGATATGTGCCCGTCCAAATGCCTAACAGCTACTCTCTCATTGGTTCTCCCTCTTCCCTTTCATCCTCTGCCAAATTGGCAACCTGTGCGAACCAAGAGGTTAAAGGGGCTGTCTCTCCAAGTTGGGAGGTTGATAGTAAAGCAGACGGAAAGTCAAACCAGAGCACCAGGAGAGGGACTATTCGTTGAGTTTTAGAAACCTTTCGTATTCACAGTGTGTCCGTTCTCTAGGTTTCCCGCACATGTTATAGCTGTAGTAATATTCCCTTCAACCTGGAGAGTTCGGACCCATGGAATGGGTGCCATGCATTATTGCTTTAAAGGGTCTTCATTTGCTCACCCAATCTCACCAATCGTCTCAGTCCCAAGTGTCCCTCCTTATGCCACATCCAGCTGTCGTTGTAGATAGGGTCATTCCAGCTTTCATCAGAGACCCTGAAGGAATTGTAAAGAATTTCCCAGTTTTTTTGTTTTGTTTTTGAAATTCCTTTTTATACTGGGTTTGAGCTGATTCTCGCTGCCATGTTTATGCCAGTCTAGACACACTTGATTCCCTTACGGAGACATATCAATACATAGGTTTTAAGATTCTTACTAGTCTGATATTTTCCTCTGCGGGAAATATGGGGTTTTGAGTCCCTTTCACTGAGGACGGTGTAGGTCTTGTCTATTCCATAGTTGGTTTTTGGAACGGTACCTGTGCTTATATCAAACTCTGGTTTTATGCATCACCCCACCTCTCCTTCCCCCTTAAGCAGGTATAAGAGTGTTTTCTAAATGTGAGACACTGTTCTCTTTCCTAACTCAGTTCAAGTGTAGCCATGTTTACAGGATCTTCATAAGTGATATCTTATGATAAGTTTCTTTTTCTGTGTGACTTATTTCACTTAGAATCATCGTACCTGAATCCACCCATTTTGCTGCTACTGGTCTTATGACATTGATTTCATGGCTGAGGGATATTCCATCGTATGTAAGTACCACAATTTTTTGAACCATGTTTATATTTTCTGGGATACTTAAGGTGTATCCAAGTTGAGGTCCTTGTATGCAGTGCAGCCCTAAATTTTGGGGTGGCTCTGTCTTATTGATTTTCAGTTTTCCCAAGGTATATTCCCTAGACAGGTAGTGCCCTTGGTTCTGTAGCTTTGTTCTTTACTTGTTTTAGGGAACAGAATGCACTCCTCCAGAGAGGCAGTTGGCAATTTACATCCCCCCCATCAGCATAACAAGGCTCCCTGTTCTCCAGGGCCTGTCTTGCCTTTCTTGTTCTTACACATTTTGTGGATGTCCCTTTTGACCGGTGGGAAGTGATACTTCTTTGTAGTGCAGATTTGCATTGCCCGCTTGCTTGCTTGGCCAAAAAGGGCGTATGCGTTTTCTCCTGAATATATTCAGGAGAAAACGCATACGCCCTTTTTGGCCAAGTGCATCATTGTCGAAGTTGTGCCCCTCTTCCTGTGCTTTAAAGGCGATTCCAACGTACCTCTTGAAATCTGTTTCCTGCTATTCTGCCTCGCTTTCAAGTCCGCCTCGTTGCCTTCCCTCAACAGATTTTTGGACGATAGTTGTCCTTTATTACTCGGCCAGTTTGTGAATTGCTGTGCCCCTGAGCTCCATTTTTCAACTCGTTTTCGGTGAGCTGATCGCAAGCCCAAAATTTTGGTTCAGGAACTATGCTGGTTCCCGGTGCGGGGCTGAGACTTTGGTTAATTCTTCTTCCTGCCGGGAAGTTAGAATGATATGTGCCCGTCCAAATGCCTAACAGC
The DNA here is from genome assembly GCF_949752795.1 of Hyperoodon ampullatus. Taxonomy (NCBI): domain Eukaryota; kingdom Metazoa; phylum Chordata; class Mammalia; order Artiodactyla; family Ziphiidae; genus Hyperoodon; species Hyperoodon ampullatus. The sequence goes on from NW_027640524.1 coordinate 327,409, forward strand.
TACTCTCTAATTGGTTCTCCTTCTTCCCTTTCATCCTCTGCCAATTTGGAAACCTGTGCGAACCAGGAGGTTAAAGGGGCTGTCTCTCCAAGTTGGGAGATTGATAGTAAAGCAGATGGAAAGTCAAACCGGAGCACCAGGAGAGGGACTATTCGTTGAGTTTTAGAAACCTTTCGTATTCACAGTGTGTCCGTTCTCTAGGTTTCCCGTACACGTTATAACTGTAGTAATATTCCCTTCAACCTGGAGAGTTGGGACCAATGGAATGGGTGCCAGGCATTATTGCTTTAAAGGGTCTGCATTTGCTCACCCAATCTCACCAATCGTCTCAGTCCCAAGTGTCCCTCCTCATGCCACATCCAGCTCTCATTGTAGTTAGGGTCAATCCAGGTTTCATCAGAGACCCTGACGGAATTGTAAAGAATTTCCTAGTTTTTTTGTTTTGTTTTTTAAATTCCTTTTTATAGTGGGTTTGAGCTGATTCTCGCTGCCATGTTTATGCCAGTCTAGACACACTTGATTCCCTTACGGAGACATATCAATACATAGGTTTTAAGATTCTTACTAGTCAGATATATTCCTCTGCGGGAAATATGGGGTTTTGAGTCCCTTTCACTGAGGAAGGTGTAGGTCTTGTCTATTCCATAGTTGGTTTCAGGAACGGTACCTGTGCTTATATCAAACTCTGGTTTTATGCATCACCCCACCTCTCCTTCACCATTAAGCAGGCATAAGAGTGTTTTCTAAACATGAGACACTGTTCTCTTTCCTAACTCAGTTCAAGTGTAGCCATGTTTACAGGATCTTCATAAGTGATATCTTATGATAAGTTTCTTTTTCTGTGTGACTTATTTCACTTAGAATCATCGTACCTGAATCCACCCATTTTGCTGCTACTGGTCTTATGACATTGATTTCATGGCTGAGGGATATTCCATCGTACGTAAGTACCACAATTTTTTGAACCATTTTTATATTTCCTGGGATATTTAAGGTGTACCCAAGTTGAGGTCCTTGTATGCAGTGCAGCCCTAAATTTTGGGGTGGCTCTGTCTTATTGATTTTCAGTTTTCCCAAAGTATATTCCCTAGACTGGAAGTGCCCTTGGCTCTGTAGCTCTGTTCTTTTCCTTGTTTTAGGGAACACAATGTACTCCTCCAGAGGGGCAGTTGGCAATTACATCCCACCCATCAGCATAACAAGGCTCCCTGTTCTCCAGGGCCTGTCTTGCCTTTCTGGATTTTACACATTTTGTGGATGTCCCTTTTGACCGGTGGGAAGTGATACTTCTTTGTAGTGCAGATTTGCATTTCCCGCTTGCTTGCTTGTCCAAAAAGGGTGTATGCGTTCTCTCCTGAATACATTCAGGGGAAAACGCATACACCCTTTTTGGCCAAGTGCATCATTGTCAAAGTTTTGCCCCTCTTCCTGTGCTTTAAAGGCGATTCCAACGTACATCTTGAAATCTGTTTCCCGCTATTCTGCCTCACTTTCAAGTCCGCCTCGTTGCCTTCCCTCAACAGATTTTTGGCCGATAGTTTTCCTTTATTACTCAGCCAGTTTGTGAATTGCTGTGCCCCTGGGCTCCATTTTTCAACTCGTTTTTGGTGAGCTGACCGCAAGTCCAAAATTTTGGTTCAGGACCTATACTGGTTCCAGGTGGGGGGCTGAGACTTTGGTTAATTCTTCTTCCTGCCGGGAAATAACAGTGATATGTGTCCGTCCAAATGCCTAACAGCTACTCTCTCATTGGTTCTCCCTCTTCCCTTTCATCCTCTGCCGAATTGGAAACCTGTGCGAACCAGGAGGTTAAAGGGGCTGTCTCTCCAAGTTGGGAGATTGATAGTAAAGCAGATGGAAAGTCAAACTGGAGCACCAGGAGAGGGAGTATTCATTGAGTTTTAGAAACCTTTCGTATTCACAGTGTGTCCGTTCTCTAGGTTTCCCGTACATGTTATATGTGTAGTAATATTGCCTTCAACCTGGAGACCTGGGACCCATGGAATTGGTGCCAGGCATTTGCGCTTTAAAGGGACTGCATTTGCTCACCCAATCTCACCAATCCTCTCAGTCCCAAGTGTCCAGCCTTATGCCACATCCAGCTGTCGTTGTAGATACGTTAATTCCAGGTTTCATCAGAGACCCTGAAGGAATTGTAAAGAATTTACCAGTTTTTTTGTTTAATTTTTGCAATTGCTTTTTATAGTGGGTTTGAGCTGATTCTCGCTGCCATGTTTATGCCAGTCTAGACACACTTGATTCCCTTACGGAGACATATCAATACATAGGTTTTAACATTCTTACTAGTCAGATATATTCCTCTGCGGGAAATATGAGTTTTGAGTCCCTTTCACTGAGGAAGGTGTAGGTCTAGTCTATTCCATAGTTGGTTTTTGGAACGGTACCTCTGCTTATATCAAACTCTGGTTTTATGCATCACCCCACCTCTCCTTCACCCTTAAGCAGGCATAAGAGTGTTTTCTAAATGTGAGACTCTGTTCTCTTTCCTAACTCAGTTCAAGTGTAGCCATGTTTACAGGATCTTCATAAGTGATTTCTTATGATAAGTTTCTTTTTCTCTGTGACTTATTTCACTTAGAATCATCGTATCTGAATCCACCCATTTTGCTGCTACTGGTCTTATGACATTGATTTCATGGCTGAAGGATATTCCATCGTACGTAAGTACCACAATTTTTGGAACCATTTTTATATTTCCTGGGATATTATGGTGTACCCAAGTTGAGGTCCTTGTTAAGCAGTGCAGCCCTAAATTTTGGGGTGGCTCTGTCTTACTGATTTTCAGTTTTCCCAAGGTATATTCCCTAGACTGGAAGTGCCCTTGGCTCTGTAGCTCTGTTGTTTACTGGTTTTAGAGAACACAATGCACTCCTCCAGAGAGGCAGTTGGCAATTTACATCCCGCCCATCAGCATAACAAGGCTCCCTGTTCTCCAGGGCCTGTCTTGCCTTTCTGGTTTTTACACATTTTGTGGATGTCCCTTTTGACCGGTGGGAAGTGATACTTCTTTGTAGTGCAGATTTGCATTGCCCGCTTCCTTGCTTGGCCAAAAAGGGCGTACGCATTTTCTCCTGAATATATTCAGGAGAAAACACATACGCCCTCTTTGGCCAAGTGCATCTTTGTCGAAGTTCTGCCCCTGTTCCTGTGCTTTAAAGGTGATTCCAACGTACCTCTTGAAATCTGTTTCCTGCTATTCTGCCTCGCTTTCAAGTCCGCCTCGATGTCTTCCCTCAACAGATTTTTGGACGATAGTTCTCCTTTATTACTCTGCCAGTTTGTGAATTGCTGTGCCCCTGAGATCCATTTTTCAACTCGTTTTTTGTGAGCTGACCGCAAGTTCAAAATTTTGGTTCAGGACTTATGCTGGTTCCCGGTGGGGGGCTGAGACTTTGGTTAATTCTTCTTCCTGCCGGGAAATTACAGTGATATGTGCCCGTCCAAATGCCTAACAGCTACTCTCTCATTGGTTCTCCCTCTTCCCTTTCATCCTCTGCCAAATTGGCAACCTGTGCGAACCAGTAGGTTAAAGGGGCTGTCTCTCCAAGTTGGGAGGTGGATAGTAAAGCAGATGGAAAGTGGAACCGGAGCACCAGGAGAGGGACTATTCGTTGAGTTTTAGAAACCTTTCGTATTCAAAGTGTGTCCGTTTTCTAGGTTTCCCGTACAGGTTATAGCTGTAGTAATATTCCCTTCAACCTGGAGAGTTGGGACCCATGGAATGGGTGCCATGCATTTGTGCTTTAAAGGGTCTGCATTTGATCACCCAATCTCACCAATCCTCTCACTCCCAAGTGTCCCTCCTTATGCCACATCCAGCTGTCGTTGTAGATAGGGTCATTCCAGCTTTCATCCGAGACCCTGAAGTAATTGTAAAGAATTTCGCAGTTTTTTGTTTTGTTTTTGAAATTCCTTTTTATAGTGGGTTTGAGGTGATTCTCGCCGCCATGTTTATGCCAGTCTAGACACACTTGATTCCCTTATGGAGACATATCAATACATAGGTTTTAAGATTCTTACTCGTCAGATATATTCCTCAGAGGGAAATATGGGGTTTTGAGTCCCTTTCACTGAGGAAGGTGTAGGTCTTGTCTATTCCATAGTTGGTTTTTGGAACGGTACCTGTGCTTATATCAAACTCTGGTTTTATGCATCACCCCAACTCTCCTTCCCCCTTAAGCAGGCATAAGAGAGTTTTCTAAATGTGAGACTCTGTTCTCTTTCCTAACTCAGTTCAAGTGTAGCCATGTTTACAGGATCTTCATAAGTGATATCTTATGATAAGTTTCTTTTTCTGTGTGACTTATTTCACTTAGAATTATCGTACCTGAATCAACCCATTTTGCTGCTCCTGGTCTTATGACATTGATTTCATGGCTGAGGGATATTCCATCGTACGTAAATACCACAATTTTTTGAACCATTTTTATATTTCCTGGAATATTTAAGGTGTACCCAAGTTGAGGTCCTTGTAAGCAGTACAGCCCTAAATTTTGGGGTGGCTCTGTCTTATTGATTTTCAGTTTTCCCAAGGTATATTCCCTAGACTGGAAGTGCCCTTGGCTCTGTAGCTCTGTTGTTTACTTGTTTTAGGGTACACAATGCACTCCTCCAGAGAGGCAGTTGGCAATTTACATCCCGCCCATCAGCATAACAAGGCTCCCTGTTCTCCAGGGCCTGTCTTGCCTTTCTGGTTTTTACATATTTTGTCGATGTCCCTTTTGACCGGTGGGATGTGATACTTCTTTGTAGTGCAGATTTGCATTGCCCCCTTCCTTGCTTGGCCAAAAAGGGCGTATGCGTTTTCGCATGAATATATTCAAGAGAAAACGCATACGCCCTTTTTGGCCAAGTGCATCATTGTCGAAGTTGTGCCCCTCTTCCTGTGCTTTAAAGGTGATTCCAACGTACCTCTTGAAATCTGTTTCCTGCTATTCTGCCTTGCTTTCAAGTCCGCCTCATTGCCTTCCCTCAACAGATTTTTGGACGATAGTTGTCCTTTATTACTCGGCCAGTTTGTGAATGGCTGTGCCCCTGAGCTCCATTTTTCAACTCGTTTTTGGTGAGCTGACCGCAAGTCCAAAATTTTGTTTCAGGACCTATGCTGGTTCCCGGTGGGGGGCTGAGACTTTGGTTAATTCTTCTTCCTGCCGGGAAATTACAGTGATATGTGCCCGTCCAAATGCCTAACAGCTACTCTCTCATTGGTTCTCCCTCTTCCCTTTCATCCTCTGCCAATTTGGCAGCCTGTGCGAACAAGGAGGTTAAAGGGACTGTCTCTCCAAGTTGGGAGGTTGATAGTAAAGCAGATGGAAAGTCAAACTGGAGCACCAGGAGAGGGACTATTCGTTGAGTTTTAGAAACCTTTCGTATTCACAGTGTGTCCGTTCTCTAGGTTTCCCGTACATGTTATAACTGTAGTAATATTCCCTTCAACCTGGAGAGTTGGGACCCATGGAATGGGTGCCATGCATTATTGCTTTAAACGGTCTGCATTTGCTCACACAATCTCACCAATCCTCTCAGTCCCAAGTGTCCAGCCTTATGCCATATCCAGCTGTCGTTGTAGATAGGGTCATTCCAGGTTTCATCACAGACCATGAAGGAATTGTAAAGAATTTCCCTGTTTTTCTGCTTTGTTTTGAAATTCCTTTTGATAGTGGTTTCAGCTGATTCTCGCTGCCATGTTTATGCCAGTCTAGACACACTTGATTCCCTTACGGAGACATATCAATACATAGGTTTTAAGATTCTTACTCGTCAGATATATTCCTCAGAGGGAAATATGGGGTTTTGAGTCCCTTTCACTGAGGAAGGTGTAGGTCTTGTCTATTCCATAGTTGGTTTTTGGAACGGTACCTGTGCTTATATCAAACTCTGGTTTTATGCATCACCCCACCTCTCCTTCCCCCTTAAGCAGGCATAAGAATGTTTTCCAAATGTGAGACTCTGTTCTCTTTCCTAACTCAGTTCAAGTGTAGCCATGTTTACAGCATCTGCATAAGTGATATCTTATGATAAGTTTCTTTTTCTGTGTGACTTATTTCACTTAGAATCATCGTACCTGAATCCGCTCATTTTGCTGGTATTGGTCTTATGATATTGGTTTCATGTCTGAGGGATATTCCATCGTTCGTAAGTACCACAAATTTTTGAACCATTTTTATATTTCCTGGGATATTTAAGGTGTACCCAAGTTGAGGTTTTTGTAAGCAGTGCAGCCCTAAATTTTGGGGTGGCTCTGTCTTATTGATTTTCAGTTTGCCCAAGATATATTCCCTAGATTGGAAGTTCCCTTGGCTCTGTAGCTCTGTTGTTTACTTGTTTTAGGGAACATAGTGCACTCCTCCAGAGAGGCAGTTGCCAATTTACATCTAGACCATCAGCATAACAAGGCTCCCTGTTCTCCAGGGCCTGTCTTGCCTTTCTGGTTTTTACACATTTTGCGGATGTCCGTTTTGACCGGTGGGAAGTGATACTTCTTTGTAGTGCAGATTTGCATTGCCCGCTTGCTTGCTTGGCCAAAAAGGGCGTATGCGTTTTCTCCTGAATATATTCAAGAGAACACGCATACGCCCTTTTTGGCCAAGTGCATCATTTTCGAAGTTGTTCCACTCTTCCTGTGCTTTAAAGGCGATTCCAACGTACCTCTTGAAATCTGTTTCCTGCTATTCTGCCTCGCTTTCAACTCCGCCCCGTTGCCTTCCCTCAACAGATTTTTGGATGATAGTTGTCCTTTATTACTCTTCCAGTTTGTGAATTGCTGTTCCCTGAGCCCCATTTTTCAACTTATTTTTTGTGAGCTGACCGCACGTCCAAAATTTTGGTTCAGGACCTCTACTTGTTCCCCGTGGGAGGCTGAGACTTTGGTTAATTCTTCTTCCTACCGTGAAATTAGAGTGACGTATGCCCGTCTAAATGCCTAACAGCTACTCTGTCATTGGTTCTCACCCTTTCATTTCATCCTCTGCCAAATTGGCAACGTGTGTGTACCAGGAGGTTAAAAGTGGTGTCTCTCCAAGTTGGGAGATTGATAGTAAAGCAGTTGGAAAGTCAAACTGGAACACCAGGAGAGGGACTATTCGTTGAGATTTAGAAACCTTTTGTATTCACAGTGTGTCCATTCTCTAGGTTTCCTGTATATGTTATAGCTGTATTAATATTCCCTTCAACCCGCAGAGTTGGGACCCATGGAATGGGTGCCATGCATTATTGGTTTACAAGGTCTGCATTTGCTCACCCCATCTCACCAATCCTCTCAGTCCAAAGTGTCCAGCTTTATGCCATATCCAGCGGTCGTTGTAGATAGGGTCATTCCAGGTTTCATCAGAGACCCTGAAGGAATTTTAAAGAATTTCCCTGTTTTCTTTGTTTTGTTTTTGAAATTCCTTTTGATAGTGGGATTGAGCTGATTCTCGCTGCCATGTTTATGCCAGTCTAGAAACACTTGATTCCCTTACGGAGACATATCAATACATAGGTTTTAAGATTCTTACTAGTCAGATATATTCCTCTGCGGGAAATATGGGGTTTTGAGTCCCTTTTATTGAGGAACTTGTAGGTCTTCTGTATTCCATAGTTGGTTTTTGGAACAGTACCTGTGCTTATATCAAACTCTGGTTTTATGCATCACCCCACCTCTCCTTCCACCTCTAGCAGGCATAAGTGTGTTTTCTAAATGTGGGACTCTGTTCTCTTTCCTAACTCAGTTCAAGTGTAGCCATGTTACAGGATCTTCATAAGTGATATCTTATGATATATTTCTTTTTCTGTGTGTCTTATTTCACTTAGAATCATCATAACAGAATCCACTCATTTTGTTTCTACTGGTCTTATGACATTGATTTCATGCCTGACGGATATTCCATCGTACATAAGTACCACAATTTTTTGAGCCATTTTTATATTTCCTGGGATATTTAAGGTGTACCCAAGTTGAGGTTCTTGTAAGCAGTGCAGCCCTAAATTTTGAGGTGGCTGTGTCTTATTGATTTTCAGTTTTCCCAAGGTATATTCCCTAGACTGGAAGTGCCCTTGGCTCTGTAGATCTGTTGTTTACTTGTTTTAGGGAACCCAATGCACTCCTCCAGAGAGGCAGTTGGCAATTTACATCCCGCCCATCAGCATAACAAGGCTCCCTGTTCTCCAGGGCCTGTCTTGCCTTTCTGGTTTTTACACATTTTGTGGATGTCCCTTTTTTACCGGTGGGAAGAGATACTTCTTTGTATTGCAGATTTGCATTGTCCGCTTGCTTGCTTGGCCAAAACGGGCATATGAGATCTCTCCTAAATATATTCAGGAGAAAATGCATACGCCCTTTTTGGCCAAGTGCATCATTGTCGAAGTTGTGCCCCTTTTCCTGTGCTTTAAAGGTGATTCCAACGTACCTCTTGAAATCTGTTTCCTGCTATTCTGCCTAGCTTTCAAGTCTACCTCGCTGCCTTCCCTCAACAGATTTTTGGATGATAGTTGTCCTTTATTACTCTGCCAGTTTGTGAATTGTTTTGCCCCTGATCCCCATTTTGCAACTCGTTTTTTGTGAGCTGAACGCAAGACCAATATTTTGGTTCAGGACGTATATGGGTTCCCGGTGGGTGGCTGAGACTTTGGTTAATTCTTCTTCCTGCCGGGAAATTAGAGTGACATGTGCCCGTCCAAATGCCAAACAGCTACTCTCTCATTGGTTCTCCCTCTTCCCTTTCATCCTCTGCTAAATTGGCAACGTGTGCCAACAAGGGGGTTAAATGTGCTGTCTCCAAGTTGGGAGATTGATAGTAAAGCAGTTGCAGTGTCAAACATGAGCACCAGGAGACTGAGTATTAGTTGAGTTTTAGAAACGTTTCTTATTCACAGTGTGTCCATTCTCTAGGTTTCCGGTACATGTTATAGTTGTAGTAATATCCCCTTCAACTTGGAGAGTTGGGACGCATTTAATGTGTGCCATGCATTATTGCTTTGAAGGGTCTGCATTTGCTCACATAATCTCACCAATCCTCTCAGTGCCACGTGTCCAGCCTTATGTAACATCCAGCTGTCATTGTAGATAGGGTCATTCCAGGTTTCATCAGAGACCCTGAAGTTATTGGAAAGAATTTCCCAGTTTTTTTGTTTTGTTTTTGAAATTCCTTTTAATAGTGGGTTTGAGCTGATTCTCGCTGCCATGTTTATGCCAGTCTAGACACTCTTGATTCCCTTACAGAGACATATCAATACATAGGTTTTAAGATTCTTACTTGTCAGATATATTCTTCTGCGGGAAATATGGGGTTTTGAGTCCCTTTCACTGAGGAAGGTGTAGGTCTTGTCTATTCCATAGTTGGTTTTTGGAACGGTACCTGTGCTTATATCAAACTCTGGTTTTATGCATCACCCCACCTCTCCTTCCCCCTTAAGCAGGCATAAGAGAGTTTTCTAAATGTGAGACTATGTTCTCTTTCCTAGCTCAGTTCAAGTGTAGCCATATTTACAGGATCTTCATAAGTGATATCTTATGATAAGTTGCTTTTTCTGTGTGACTTATTTCACTTAGAATCATCGAACCTGAATCCACTCATTTTGCTGCTACTGGTCTTATGACATTGATTTCATGGCTGAGGGATATTTCATCGTACGTAAGTACCACAATTTTTTGAACCATTTTTATATTTCCTGGGATATTTAAGGTGTACCCAAGTTGAGGTTCTTGTAAGCAGTGCAGCCCTAAACGTTGGGGTGGCTCTGTCTTATTGATTTTCAGTTTTCCCAAGGTATATTCCCTAGACTGGAAGTGCCCTTGGCTCTGTAGCTCTGTTGTTTACTTGTTTTAGGGAACACAGTTCACTCCACCAGAGAGGCAGTTGTCAATTTACATCCTGCCCATCAGCATAACAATGCTCCCTGTTCTCCAGGGCCTGTCTTGCCTTTCTGGTTTTTACACATTTTGCGGATGTCCCTTTTGACCTGTGGGAAGTGATACTTCTTTGTAGTTCAGATTTGCATTGCCTGCTTGCTTGCTAGGCCAAAAAGGGTGTATGCGTTTTCTCCTGAATATATTCAGGAGAAAATGCAAACACCCTTTTTGGCCAAGTGCATCATTGTCGAAGTTGTGCCCCACTTCTGGTGCTTTAAAGGCGATTCCAACATACCTCTTGAAATCTGTTTCCTGCTATTCTGCCTCGATTTCAAGTCCACCTCGTTGCCTTCCCTCAACAGATTTTTGGATGTTAGTTGTCCTTTATTACTCTTCCAGTTTGTGAATTGTTGGGCCCTGAGCCCCATTTTTCAACTCATTTTTTGTGAGCTGACGGCAAATTCAAAATTTTGGTTCAGGACCTCTACTTGTTCCCCTTGGGTGGCTGAGACTTTGGTTAATTCTTCTTCCTCCCGTGAAATTAGAGTGACATATGCCGGTCCAAATGCCTAAGAGCTACTCTCTCATTGGTTCTCCCTCTTCCCTTTCATCCTCTGCCAAATTGGCAATGTGTGCGAACCAGGAGGTTAAAGGGGCTGTCTCTCCAAGTTGGGAGATTGATAGTAAATCATTTGGAAAGTCAAACCCTAGCACCAGTATAGGGACTATTCGTTGAGTTTTAGAAACCTTTCGTATTCACAGTGTGTCCGTTCTCTAGGTTTCCCGTACATGTTATAACTGTAGTAATATTCCCTTCAACCTGGTGAGTTTGGACCCATGGAATGGGTGCCATGCATTATTGCTTTAAAGGGTCTGCATTTGCTCACCCAATCTCACCAATCCTCTCAGTCCCAAGGGTCCAGCCTTATGCCATATCCAGCTGTCCTTGTAGATAGGGTTATTCCAGGTTTCATCAGAGACCCTGAAGGAATTGTAAAGAATTTCCTGTTTTTTTGTTTTCTTTGTGAAATTCTTTTTGATAGTGGATTTCAGCTGATTCTCGCTGCCATGTTTATGCCAGTCTAGACACACTTGATTCCCTTACAGAGACATATCAATACATAGGTTTTAAGATTCTTACTAGTCAGATATATTCTTCTGCGGGAAATATGGGGTTTTGAGTCCCTTTCACTGAGGAAGGTGTAGGTCTTGTCTATTCCATAGTTGGTTTTTGGAACGGTACCTGTGCTTATATCAGACTCTGGTTTTATGCATCACCCACCTCTCCTTCCTCCTTAAGCAGGCATAAGAGTGTTTTCCAAATGTGAGACTCTGTTCTCTTTCCTAGCTCAGTTCAAGTGTAGCCATGTTTACAGGATCTTCATAAGTGATATCTTATGATAAGTTGCTTTTTCTGTGTGACTTATTTCACTTAGAATCATCGAACCTGAATCCACTCATTTTGCTGCTACTGGTTTTATGACATTGATTTCATGGCTGAGGGATATTCCATCGTACGTAAGTACCACAATTTTTTGAACCAATTTTATATTTCCTGGGATATTTAAGGTGTACCCAAGTTGAGGTTCTTGTAAGCAGTGCAGCCCTAAACGTTGGGGTGGCTCTGTCTTATTGATTTTCAGTTTTCCCAAGGTATATTCCCTAGACTGGAAGTGCCCTTGGCTCTGTAGCTCTGTTGTTTACTTGTTTTAGGGAACACAATGCACTTCTCCAGAGAGGGAGTTGGCAATTTACATACCGCCCATCAGCATAACAAGGCTCCCTGTTCTCCAGGGCCTGTCTTGCCTTTCTGGTTTTTACAAATTTTGTGGATGTCCCTTTTGACCGGTGGGAAGTGATACTTCTTTGTAGTGCAGATTTGCATTGTCCACTTGCTTGCTTGGCCAAAAAGGGCATATGCGTTATCTCCTAAATATATTCAGGAGAAAACGCATATGCCCTATTTGGCCAAGTGCATCATTGTCGAAGTTGTGCCCCTCTTCCTGTGCTTTCAAGGCGATTCCAACATACCTCTTGAAATCTCTTTCCTGCTATTTTGCCTCGCTTTCAAGCTGCCTCAGTGCCTTCCGTCAACAGATTTTTGGATGATAGTTGTCCTTTATTACTGGGCCAGTTTGTGAATTGCTGTGCCCCTGAGCTCCATTTTTCAACTCGTCTTTTGTGAGATGAACGCAAGACCAATATTTTGGTTCAGTACCTATACTGGTTCCCAGTTGGTGGCTGAGACTTTGGTTAATTCTTCTTCCTGCCAGGAAATTAGAGCGACATGTGCCCGTCTAAATGCCAAACAGCTACTCTCTCATTGGTTCTCCCTCTTCCCTTTCATCCTCTGCCTAATTGGCAACGTGTGCGAACCAGGAGGTTAAATGTGCTGTCACTCTGCGTTGGGAGATTGATAGTAAAGCAGTTTGAAAGTCAAACGTGAGCACCAGCAGGGGGACTATTAGTTGAGTTTTAGAAACATTTCGTATTCACAGTGTGTCCATTCTCTAGGTTTCCTTTACATGTTATAGCTCTAGTAATATTCCCTTCAACCTGGAGAGTTGGGACCCATGGAATGGGTGCCATGCATTATTGCTTTAAATGGTCTGCATTTGCTCAACCAATCTCACCAATCACCTCAGTCCCAAGTTTTCAGCCTTATGCCACAACCACCTGTAATTGTAGTTAGGGTTATTCCAGGTTTCATCAGAGACACTGAAGGAATTGGAAAGAATTTCCCTGTTTTTTCTGTTTTGTTTTTGAAATTACTTTTTATAGTGGGTTTGAGCTGATTCTCGCTGCCATGTTTATGCCAGTCTAGACACACTTGATTCCCTTACAGAGACATATCAATAAATAGGTTTTAAGATTCTTACTACTCAGATGTATTCCTCTGCTGGAATTATGGGGTTTTGAGTCCCTTTCACTGAGGAAGGTGTAGGTCTTGTCTATTCCATAGTTGGTGTTTGGAATGGTACCTGTGCTTATATTAAACTCTGGTTTTATAGATCACGCCACCTCTCCTTCCCCCTTAAGAAAACATAAGAGTGTTTTCTAAATGTGAGACTCTGTTCTCTTTCCTAACTCAGTTCATGTGTAGCCATGTTTACAGGATCTTCATAAGTGATATCTTATGATAAGTTTCTTTTTCTGTGTGACTTATTTCACTTAGAATCATCGTACCTGAATCCACTCATTTTGCTGCTACTGGTCTTATGACATTGATTTCATGGCTGAGGGATATTCCATCGTACGTAACTACCACAATTCTTTGAACCATTTTTATATTTCCTGGGATATTTAAGGTGTACCCAAGTTGAGGTTATTGTAAGCAGGGCAGCCCAAAACTTTGGGTTGGCTGTGTCTTATTGATTTTCAGTTTTCCCAAGGTATATTCCCTAGACTGGAAGTGCCCTTGGCTCTGTAGCTCTGTTGTTTACTTGTTTTAGGGAACACAATGCACACCTCCAGAGAGGCAGTTGGCAATTTACATCCCGCCTATCAGCAAAATAAGTCTTCTTGTTCTCCAGGGCCTGTCTTGCCTTTCTGGTTTTTACACATTTTGTGGATGTCCCTTTTGACCGGTGGGAAGTGATACTTCTTTGTAGTGCAGATTTGCACTGGCGCTTGCTTGCTTGGCCAAAAAGGACGTATGCGTTTTCACCTGAATATATTCAGGAGAAAACGCATACGTCCTTTTTGGCCAAGTGCATCATTGTCTAAGTTGTGCCCCTGTTCCTGTGCTTTAAAGGCGATTCCAACGTACCTCTTGAAATCTGTTTCCTGCTATTATGCCTTGCTTTCAAGTCGGCCTCGTTGCCTTCTCTCAACAGATTTTTGGACGATAGTTGTCCATTATTACTCTGCCAGTTTGTGAATTGCTGTGCCCCTGAGCTCCATTTTTCAAATCATTTTTTGTGAGCTAAATGCAAGTCCAAAATTTTGGTTCTGGACCTATACTGGTTCCCCGTGGTAGGCTGAAACTTTGCTTAATTCTTCTTCCTGCCGGGAAATTAGAGTGACATGTGCCCTTCTAAATGCCTTACAGCTACTCTGTCATTGGTTCTCCCCCTTTCCTTTCATCCTCTGCCAAATTGGCAACCTGTGCGAACCAGGAGGTTAAAGGGGCTGTCTCTCCAAGGTGGGACATTGATAGTAAACCAGTTGGAAAGTCAAACCGGAGCACCAGGTGAGGGACTATTCGTTGAGTTTTAGAAACATTTCGTATTTACAGTGTGTCCATTCCCTAGGTTTCCCGTACATGTTATAACTGTAGTAATATTCCCTTCAAAGTGGAGAGTTGAGACCCGTGGAATGTGTGCCATGCATTATTGGTTTAAGTGGTCTGCATTTGCTCACCCAATGTCACTAATCCTCTCAGTCCCAAGTGTCCTGCCTTATGCCACATCCAGCTGTCATTGTAGATAGTGTCTTTCCATGTTTCATCAGAGACCCTGAAGGAATTGTAAAGAATTTCCCTGTTTTTTTGTTTTGTTTTTGAAATTCCTTTGTATAGTGGGTTTGAGCTGATTCTCGCCGCCATGTTTATGCCCGTCTACACACACTTGATTCCCTTACAGAGACATATCAATACATAGGTTTTAAGATTCTTACTAGTCAGATATATTTCTCTGCTGGAAATATGGTTTTTTGAATCCCTTTGGCTGAGGAAGGTGTAGGTCTCGTCTATTCCATAGTTGGTGTTTTTATTGGTACCAGTGCTTATATTAAACTCTGGTTTTATAGATCACGCCACCTCTCCTTCCCCCTTTATCAGGCATAAGAGTTTTTTCTAAATGTGAGACTCTGTTCTCTTTCCTAACTCAGTTCAAGTGTAGCCATGTTTACAGGCTCTTCATCAGTGATATCTTATGATAAGTTGCTTTTTCTGTGTGATGCATTTCACTTAGAGTCATCATACCAGAATCCACTCATTTTGCTGCTACTGGTCTTATGACATTGATTTCATGGCTGAGGGATATTCCTTCGTACGTAAGTACCACAGTTTCTTGAACCATTTTTATATTTCCTGGGATATTTGAGGTGTACCCAAGTTGACGTTTTTGTAAGCAGTGTATCCCTAAACTTTGGGGTGGCTCTGTCTTATTCATTTTCAGTTTTCCCAAGGTATATTCCCTAGACTGGAAGTGCCCTTGGCTCTGTAGCTCTGTTGTTTAATTGTTTTAGGGAACACAATGCACTCCTCCAGAGAGGCAGTTGGCAATTTACATCCCGCCCAACAGCATAACAAGGCTCCCGGTTCTCCGGGGCCTGTCTTCCCTTTCTGGTTTTTACATATTTTGTGGATGTCCCATTTGACCGGTGGGAAGTGATACTTCTTTGTAGTGCAGATTTGCATTGCCCGCTTGCTTGCTTGGCCAAAAAGGGCGTATGCGTTTTCTCCTGAATATATTCAGGAGAAAACGCATACGCCCTTTATGTCCAAGTGCATCATTGTCGAAGTTGTGCCCCTCTTCCTGTGCTTTAAAGGCGATTCCAATGTACCTCTTGAAATCTGTTTCCTGCTATTCTGCCTGGCTTTCAAGTCCGCCTCGTTGCCTTCCCTCAAAAGATTTTTGGACGATAGTTTTCCTTTATTACTCGGCCAGTTTGTGAATTGCTGTGCACCTGAGCTCCATTTTTCAACTCGTTTTTGGTGAGCTGACCGCAAGTCCAAAATTTTGGTTCAGGACCTATACTGGTTCCCGGTGGGTCGCTGAGAATTTGGTTAATTCTTCTTCCTGCCGGGAAATTACAGTGATATGTGCCCGTCCAAATGCCTAACAGCTACTCTCTCATTGGTTCTCCCTCTTCCCTTTCATCCTCTGCCAAATTGGCAACCTGTGCGAACCAGGAGGTTAAAGGGGCTGTCTCTCCAAGTTGGGAGGTTGATAGTAAAGCAGATGAAAAGTCAAACCGGAGCACCAGGAGAGGGACTATTAGTTGAGTTTTAGAAACCTTTCGTATTCACAGTGTGTCCGTTCTCTAGGTTTCCCGTACATGTTATAACTGTAGTAATATTCCCTTCAACCTGGAGAGTTGGGACCCATGGAATGGGTTCCATGCATTATTGCTTTAAAGGGTCAGCATTTGCTCACCCAATCTCACCAATACTCTCAGTCCCAAGTGTCCAGCCTTATGCCACATCCAGCTGTCGTTGTAGATAGGGTCTTTCCAGGTTTCATCATAGACCCTGAAGGAATTGTAAAGAATTTCCCAGTTTTTTTGTTTTGTTTTTGAAATTCCTTTTTATAGTGGGTTTGAGCTGATTCTCGCTGCCATGTTTATGCCAGTCTAGACACACTTGATTCCCTTACGGATACATATCAATACATAGGTTTTAAGATTCTTACTAGTCAGATATATTCCTCTGTGGGAAATATGGGGTTTTGAGTCCCTTTCACTGAGGAAGGTGTAGGTCTTGTCTATTCGATAGTTGGTTTTTGGAACGGTACCTGTGCTTATATCAAACTCTGGTTTTATGAATCACCCCACCTCTCATTCCCCCTTAACAAGGAATAAGAGTGTTTTCTAAATGTGAGACTCTGATCTCTTTCCTATCTAAGTTCAGGTGTAGCCATGTTGACATGATCATCATAAGTGATATCTTATGGTAAGTTTCTGTTTCTGTGTGACTTTGTTCACTTAGAATCATCGTACCTGAATCCACTCATTTTGCTGCTACTGGTCTTATGACATTGATTTCATGGCTGAGGGATATTCCATCGTACGTATGTACCACAAATTTTTGAACCATTTTTATATTTCCTGGGATATTTAAGGTGTACCCAAGTTGAGGTTCTTGTAGGCAGTGCCGCCCTAAATTTTGGGGTGGCTCTGTATTATTGTTTTTCAGTTTTCCCAAGGTATATTCCCTAGACTGGAAGTGCCCTTGGCTCTTTAGCTCTGTTCTTTACTTGTTTTTGGGAACACAGTACACTCCTCCAGGGAAGCAGTTGGCAATTTACATCCCGCCCATCAGCATAACAAGGCTCCCTGTTCTCCAGGGCCTCTCTAGCCTTTCTGGTTTTTACATATTTTGTGGATGTCCCTTTTGACCGGTGGGAAGTGATATTTCTTTGTAGTGCCAATTTGCATTGCCTTCTTGCTTGCTTGGTCAAAAAAGGCATATGCATTTTCTCCTGAATATCTTCAGGAGAAAACGAATATGCCCTTTTTGGCCAAGTGCATCATTGTCGAAGTTGTGCCCCTCTTCGTGTGCTTTAAAGGCGATTCCAATGTACCTCTTGAAATCTGTTTCCTGCTATTCTGCCTCGATTTCAAGTCCTCCTCGTTGCCTTCCCTCAACAGATTTTTACACGATAGTTTTCCTTTATTATTCTGTCAGTTTGTGAATTGCTGTGCCCCTGAGCTCCATTTTTCAACTCGTTTTTTGTGAACTGACCGCAAGTCCAAAATTTTGGTGCAGGACCTATACTGGTTCCCGGTGGGTGGCTGAGACTTTGGTTAATTCTTCTTCCTGCCGGGAAATTAGATTGACATGTGCCCGTCCAAATGCCTAACAGCTACTCTCTCATTGGTTTTCCCTCATGCCTTTCATCCTCTGCCAATTTGGAAACGTGTGTGAACCAGGATGTTAAAGGGGCTGTCTCTCCAACTTGGGAGATTGATAGTAAAGCAGTTGGAAAGTCAAACCGGAGCACCAGGAGAGGGACTATTCGTTGAGTTTTAGAAACCTTTCGTATTCACAGTGTGTCCATTCTCTAGATTTCCTGTATATGTTACTGCTGTAGTAATATTCTCTTCAACCTGCAGAGTTGGGACCCATGGAATGGTTGCCATGCATTATTGCTTTAAAGGGTCTGCATTTGCTCACCCAATCTCACCAATCCTCTCAGTCCCAAGTGTCCAGCCTTATGCCACATCCAGCTGTCATTGTAGATACGGTCATTCAAGGTTTTATCACCGACCCTGAAAGAATTGTAAAGAATTTCCCAGTTTTTTTGTTTTGTTTTTGAAATTCCTTTTTATAGTGGGTTTGAGCTGATTCTCGCTGCCATGTTTATGCCAGTCTAGACACACTTGATTCCCTTACGGAGACATATCAATACATAGGTTTTAAGATTCTTACTAGTCAGATGTATTCCTCTGCGGGAAATATGGGGTTTTGAGTCCCTTTCAGTGAGGAAGGTGTAGGTTTTGTCTATTCCATAGTTGGTTTTTGGGGCGGTATCTGAGCTTATATAAAACTCTGGTTTTATGCATCCCCCCCACCTCTCCTTCACCCTTAAGCAGGCATAAGTGTGTTTTCTAAATGTGAGACTCTGTTCTCTTTCCTAACTCAGTTCATGTGTAGCCATGTTTACAGGATCTTCATAAGTGATATCTTATGATAAGTTTCTTTTCCTGTGTGACTTATTTCACTTAGAATCATCGAACCTGAATCCACTCATTTTGCTTCTACTGGCCTTATGACATTGATTTCATGGCTGAGGGATATTCCATCATACGTAAGTACCACAATTTCTTTACCATTTTTGTCTTTCCTTGGATATTTAAGGTGTCCCGGATTCGAGGTTCTTGTAAGCAGTGCTGCCCTAAATTTTGGGGTGGCTGTGTCTTATTTATATTCAGTTTTCCCAAGGTATATTCCCATGACTGGAAGTGACTTAGGTTGTGAAGCTCTGTTGTTTACTTCTTTTAGAGAACACAATGCACTCCTCCAGGGTGGCTGTTGGCAATTTACATCCCACCCATGAGCATAACAAGGCTTACTGTTCTCCAGAGCCTTTCTTGCCTTTCAGGTTTTTACACATTTTGCAGATGACCCTTTTGACCGGTGGGAAGTGATACTTATTTGTAGTGCAGATTTGCATTGTGCAGTTGCTTGGTTGGTCAAAATCGGCGTATGCGTTTTCTCCTGAATATATTCAGGTGAAAACGCATACGCCCTTTATGGACAATTCCATAATTGTCGAAGTTGTGATGCTTTTCCTGTGTTTAAAGGCAATTCCAATATACTTCTTGAAATCTGTTTCATGCAATTCTGCATCATTTTAAAGTCTGCCTCGTGGCTTTCCCTCAACAGATTTTTGGAAGAGAGTAGTCCTTTATAACTCTGCAAGTTAGTGAAATGCTGTGCCACTGTGCTCCAGTTCTCAACTCGCGTTTTTGTGAGCTGACCGCAAATCCATAGTTTTGCTTCAGGACCTGTACAGGTTCCGGGGGGGGGGGGCAGGCTGAGAGTTTGGTTAATTCTTCTTCGTGACGGGAAATTAGAGTGACATGTGGCCGTCCAAATGCCTACAGCTACTCTCTCATTGGTTCTCCCTTTTCCCTTATATCCTCTGAACAATGTGCCAACTGTGCGAAACAGGAGGTTATAGGGGTTGACTCTCCAAGTTGGGAGATTGATATTAAAGTAGTAGGAATGTCAAGTTGGAGCACAAGGAGAGAAAAAAAATTAGTAGAGTTTTAGAAACCTTTCTCCATCAGAGGGTGTCCATTCTCTAGGTTTCCCATACATGTTATAACTGTAGTGATATTTCCTTCTACCTGGAGAGTTGGGAACCATGGAATGATGGGCAGGAATTATTGCTTTACAGGGTCTGCCTTTTCTCACCCAATCTCACCAATCGTCTCAGTCCCAAGTGACCAGCCTTTTGCCACATCCAGCTGTCGTTGTAGACAGCGTCATTCCAGGTTTCATCAGAACCCCTGAAGGTGTTGTGTAAGAATTAAACTGTTTTTTGTTTTGTTTTGAAATTCATTTTTATAGTGGGTTTGAGCTGCTTCTCACTGCCGTGTTTATGTCGTGCTAGACACACTTGGTTCCTTTACGGAGACATATCAATACATAGGTTTTAAGATTCTAACTAGTCAGATATATTTCTCTGCCGGGAATTAGGGTGTTGAGTCCCGTTCACTGAGGAAGGAGTAGGGCTTGTCTCTTCTGTATTTGGATTATGGAATGTTACCTGTGCTAATATCAAACTCTGGTTTTGTGTGTCTCCCCACCTCTCCTTTCCCCTTAAGCAAGCATAAGTGTGTTTTCTATATCTGAGACACTGTTCTCTTTCCTAATTCAGTTCATATGTAGCCATGTTTACATTCCCTTCATAAGTGATATCTTATGTCAGAATGCACTATGGCCCTTGTCATAATAATGCTCCATGACACTTGTCATCACAATGCTCTATGCCCTGCTCATCACAATGCTCCATGTCCCTTGTCATCACAATTCTCCACGTCCTTGTCATCACAATGATACATGACACTTCTCATCACAATGTTACATGCTCTTGTCATCACAATTCTCCATGCACTTGTCATTGCAATGTTCCATGCCCCCTGTCATAGCAAGCTCCAAGTGTTTGTCATCACAATGCTTCATGACCTTGTCATCAAAATTCTCAATGGCCCTTGTCATCACAATGCTCCGTGCCCTTGTCATCACAATGCTCCATGACCCCTGTCATCACAATGCTCCCTGACACCTGTCATCACAATGCTTCATGCCCCTTGTCATTACAGTGCTTCATGATGCTCGTCATCAAAATTACGCAAGGTCTTCTCATCACAATGCTCCACGGTTTTGCCATCACAATTCTCCATGCCCTGGTCATCTCAAAGCTCAATGTCCCTCGTCCTCACAATTCTCCACTTCCTTGTCATCACAATGCTCCATGGCACTTCTCATCACAATGTTATATGCTTTTGTCATCACAATACTCCATGCACTTGTCATCGCAATGCTCCATGACCCCTGTCATAGGAAGCTCCATGCGCTTGTCATCACAATGTTTCACGACCTGGACATTAAAATTATCAGTGGACCTTGTCATCTCAATGCTCCATGCCCTTGTCATCAAAATGCTCCTTTACGTTTGTCACAACGATCCTCTATGACACTTGGCATCACAATGCTCCGTGTTATTGTCATCACAATGGAACATGACATATGTCATCACAATGCTCCCTGACACCTGTCTTCACAATACTCCATGACCTTGTCATCACAATGCTTCATGCCCTTGTCATCACAATGTGCCATGCCCACTGTCATCACAATAATCCATGAAACTTGTCAGACAAATGCTCCATGACCCTTTTCATCAAAATGCTCCATGAACACTGTCATCACAATGCACCATGCCCATCATCATAATGCTTCATGCTATTGTCATCACAATGAAATCAAAATGCTCCATGACCTCTGTCATCACAATGCTCCAAACCCTTGTGATCACAATGTTCCATAACACTTGTCATCACAATGCCCCATGATGCTGGTCATCACAATTATCCATGGACTTCTCATCACAATGCCCCATGACATTTGTCATCACAATGCTCAATACACATGTCATCACAATGCTCCCTTACTCTTGCCATCGGTATGCTCCTTGAACCCTTTCATGACAAGGCTCCATGCCTTTTTCATCACAATGATCCATGCACTTTTCATCACAATGCTCCATGCCCTTGTCATCACAATGGTCCTAGACCCCTGTAATCACAATGCTCCATGCCCCTTTTCATCAGAATGCTCCATGAGACTTGTCATCACAAGGCTCCATGGTCTTCTCATCACAATGCTCCAGGACGTTGTCATCAAAATGCTCCATTCCCTTATCATCACAATGCTCCATGACGCCTGTCATCACAATACTCCATGAACGTTTTCAGCCCAATGCTCCATGACCTTCTCATTACAATGCTCCTTGACCAATATCATCACAATGCTCCATGACCATGTCATCACAACGCTCCATGACACCTGACAACACAATGATCCGGTACTCTTGTCATCACAATGCTCCATTCCCTAGTCATCACAATGCTCCATGACCCCTGTCATCACAAAACTCCATGAACATTTTCAGCCCAATGCTCCATGACACTTGGCATCACAATGATGCATGCTCTTGTCATCCCAGTGCTCCTTGACCCCTGTAAACACAATGCTCCTTGACTCTTGCCATCACAGTGCTCCTGGACACCTGTCATCTCAATGCTCCATGCCTTTGTCAGCAAAATGCTACATGACCCTGTCATTACGATGCTCTATGCGCTTGTCATCACAATACTCCATGAACCTTGGGATCACATTGCTTCCTGCCCTTGTCATCACAATGCTCCATGTTCCTTGAAATCAAAATGATCCAAGACCTCTGTCCTCACAATGCTCCAAACCCTTGTGATCACAATGTTCCATAACACTTGTCATCACAACGCTCCATGATGCCTTTCATCACAATACTCCATGCCCTTTTCATCACAATGCTCCATGACCTTTGTCATCATAATTTTCAATACACTTGTCATCACAATGCTCCCTGACACTTGTCGTCAGAATGCTCCTTGAACCCTGTCACGAAAAGGCTCCATGCCTTTTTCATCACAATGCCCCATGCCGTTTTCATCACAATGCTCCATGCCAATGTCATCAAATTACTCCACAAGCTTGTCATCAGAATGCTCCCTGACCCTTGTCATCACAATGCTCCAAGCCATTGTCATCACAATGCTCCATTACCTTTGTCATCAGAATCCTCCATGACACTTGGCAACACAATGCTCCATGCCCTTTTCATCACAATGCGCCATTCCAACTGTCATCGCAATAATCCATGAAACTTATTAGACCAATGCTCCATGCCCTTGTCATCACAATGTTCCATGCCCTTCTTATCACAATGCTCCACGACCACTGTCATCACAATTCTCCGTGACTCCAGTCATCACAATGCTTCATGAACTTTGTCATCACAATGGTCCATGCCCTCCTCATGTACAGTCTCTGTGACTTTTTAACCACAATGCTCCATGAACTTTTCATCACAATGCTCTTTGACCCTTGTCATCACAATGCTCTATGCCTTTCTCAGCACAATGCTCCATGACCCTTGTCATCACAATGCTCCATGCGCTTGTCAGCACAATGCTCCATGACCCATGTCATCACAATGCGCCATGCACTTGTCATCACAGTGCTCCACAATCTTGTCATCACAATGCTCCATAAACCTTGTCATCACAATGCTCCATGCACTTCTCATCAAAATGCTCTCTCACCACTGATATCACAATGTTACATCACTATTCATCACAATACTCCCTCACCCCTGTCATCACAATGTTCCATGACTCCTGTCATCACAATTCTACATGCACTTATCATCACAATGTTCGATGACCCCTGACATCACAATGTTCCATAACCCCTGTCATCAAAATGCTCCATGAACCATTTCATCAAAATGCTCAATGACCCCTGACATCACAATGTTCCATAACACCTGTCATCAAAATGTTGCATGACCCTTTTCATCAAATTGTTCCATGACCCTGTCATCACAATGCTCCCTGCCCTTCTCATCACAATGCACCACGCCCTTGTCATCAAAATGCTCCATGACCTTTGTCATCACAAAGATCCATGACCCTTTGCATCACAATGCTCCATGTCATGGTCATCACAATGCTCCATGAACACTCTCATCACATTGCTCCATGCCATTGTCATCACAATGCTACCTGACACATGTCATCAGAATGCTCCATGGCCTTCTCATCACAATGCTCCATGCCCTTGCCATCACAATGCTCCATTACACCTGTGATAACAATGCTCCATTACCCCTGCCATCACGATGTTCCATGGCCTTGTCATTACAAGGCTCCATGACCCTTCTCATCACAATGCTCCAAGACCCCTGTAATCACAATGCTCCATGCCCCTTTTCATCTCAATGATCCATGAACCCTGTCATCATAATGCACCATGCCCATCATCATAATGCTTCATGCTATTGTCATCACAATGAAATCAAAATGCTCCATGACCTCTGTCATCACAATGCTCCAAACCCTTGTGATCACAATGTTCCATAATACTTGTCATCACAACGCCCCATGATGCTGGTCATCACAATTATCCATGGACTTCTCATCACAATGCTCCATGACCCTTGTCATCACAATTCTCAATACACTTGTCATCACAATGCTCCCTGACACCTGTCGTCAGTATGCTCATTGAACCCTGTCATGACAAGTCTCCATGCCTTTTTCATCACAGTGATCCATGCCCTTTTCATCACAATGCTCCATGCCATTGTCATCACAATACTCCACAAGCTTGTCATCAGAATGCTCCGTGACACTTGTCATCACAATGATCCATGACCCCTGTCGTCACAATGCTCCATGACACCTGTCATCACAATGCTCCATGCCCCTTGTCATTACAGTGTTCCATGATGCTCGTCATCACAATTATCCATGGTCTTCTCATCACAGTGCTCCACGGTCTTGCCATCACAATGCTCCATGCCCTGGTTATGACAATGCACCATGTCCCTTGTCATCACAATTCTCCACGTCCTTGTCATCACAGTGCTCCATGACAGTTCTCATCACTATGTTACATGCTCTTGTCATCACAATTCTCCATGCACTTGTCATCGCAATGCCCCATGACCCCTGTCATAGCAAGCTCCATGCCTTTGTTATCACAATGCTTCACGACCTTTTCATCAAAATTCTCACTGCCCGTTGTCATCACAATGATCCAAGCCCTTGTCATCACAATGCTCCATTACCTTTGTCATCACAATCCTCCATAACACTTGGCATCACAATGCTCCATGCCATTGTCATCACAATGGACCATGAAATATGTCATCACAATGCTCCCTGACACCTGTCTTCACAATACTCCATGACCTTGTCTTCACAATGCTCCATGACCTTGTCATCACAATGTGCCATGCCCACTGTCAACACAATTATCCATGAAACTTGTCAGACCAATGCCCTATGCCCCTGTCATCACAAAGCTCCATGCCCTTGTCATCACAATGCTCCATGACCCCAGTCATCACAATTCTCCGTGACTCCAGTCTTCACAAGGCTTCATGACCTGTGTCATCACAATGGTCCATGCCCTCATCATCACAAGGCTCTGTGAACTTTGTCACCACAATGCTCCATGAACTTTTCATCACAATGCTCCGTGACACTTGTCATCACAATGCTCCGTGCCTTTGTCAACTCAATGCTCCATGACCCTTGTCATCACAATGCTCCACAACCTTGTCATCACAATGCTCCATAAAGATTGTCATCACAATGCTCCATGCACTTCTTATAAAAATGCTCTCTCACCACTGATATCAACATGTTCCCTCACTAGTCATCACAATACACCCACTCCCCTGTCATCACAATGGTCCTTAAACCCTGTCATGGAAATGTTCCATGACCCTTGACATCTCAATGTTCCATAACCCCTGTCATCAAAATGTTCCATGACACTTTTCATCAAATTGCTCCATGACCCTGTTATCACAATGCTCCCTGCCCTACACAACAGAATGCACCACACCTCTTGTCATCAAAATGCTCCATGACCTTTGTCATCACAAAGCTCCATGACCCTTGGCATCACAATGCTGCATGCCATTGTCATCACAATGCTCCATGAAACCTCTCATCACATTGTTCCATGCCCTTGTCATCACAGGCTACATGATGCTTTTCATCACAATGCTCGATGCCATTCTTATCACAATGCTCCATGCGCTTGTCATTACAATCCTCCATGACCCATGTATCACAGTGTTCCATGCCCTGGTCATCACAATGCTCCATGACCCCTGGCATAAAAATGCTCCATGACCACTGCCATCACAATGTTCCACGGCCTTGTCATCACAAGGCTCCATGACCCTTGTCATCACAGTGCTCCAAGACCCCTGTAATCACAATGCTCCATGCCCTTGTCATCACAAAGCTCCATGACGCATGTCATCAGAATTCTCCATGGCCTTCTCATTCACGATGCTCCATGCCCTTGTCATCACAATGCTCCAAGACTCCTGTAATCACAATGCTCCATGCCCCTTTTCATCTCAATGCTCCATGAACCCTGTCATCACAATGCAGCATGCCCATCATCATAATGCTTCAGGCTATTGTCATCACAATGAAATCAAAATGCCCCATGACCTCTGTCATCACAATGCTCCAAATCCTTGTGATCAAAATGTTCCATAACACTTATCATCACAACGCCCCATGACGCTCGTCATCACAATTATCCATCGTCTTCTCATCACAATGCTCCATGACCTTTGTCATCACAATGCTCAATACCCTTGTCATCACAATGCTCCCTGACACTTGTCGTCAGTATGCTCCTTGAACCCTGTCATGACCAGGCTCCATGCCTTTTTCATCACAATGATCCATGCCCTTTTCATCACAGTGCTCCAAGACCCCTGAAAACACAATGCTCCATGCCCTTGTCCTCACAAAGCTCCATGATGCATGTCATCAGAACGCTCCATGGCCTTCTCATCCCAATGCTCCATGCCCTTGTCATCACAATGCTCCAAGACCTCTGTAATCACAATGCTGCATGCCCCTTTTCCTCAGAATGCCCCATGAGACATGTCATCACAAGGCTCCATGGTCTTCTCATCACAATGCTCCAGTACCTTGTCATCACAATGCTCCATGACGCCTCTCATCACAATACTCCATGAACATTTTCAGCCCAATGGTCCATGACCTTCTCATCACAATGCTCCCTGACCCCTGTCATCACAATGCTCCATGACCACTGTCATCACAACGCTCCATGAACCCTGACGACACAATGATCCGGGACTCTTGTCATCAAAATGCTCCGTGAACCTTGTCATCACAATGCTCCATGACCCCTGTAATCACAATGCTCCATGACGCTTGTCATCAAAGTGCTCCATGAACCTTGTCATCACAATGCTCCTTGCCTTTGTCAGCAAAATGCTACATAATCTTGTCATCACAATGCTCCATGCGCTTGTCATCACAATCCTCCATGACCCTTGGGATCACATTGCTTCATGCCCTTGTCATCTCGCTCTTGCCTTTCTGGTTTTTACAGATATACAGATGTCCCTTTCGACCGGTGGGAAGTGACAATTCTTTGTAGTGTGGATTTGCATTGCATGCTTGCTTCATTGGCCAGAAAGGACGTATGCGTTTTCTCCTGAATATATTCAGGGGAAAAGGCATACGCCCTTTTTGGCCAAGTGCATCACCGTCCAAGTTGGGATTCTTTTTCTGTGCTTCAAAGGCGATTCCAATTTACCTCTTGAAATATGTTTTGTGCAATTCTGCCTCATTTTCAAGTCCGCTTCATTGCCTTCCCTCAACAGATTTCTGGAAGAGAGTAGTCCTTTATAACTCTGCAGGTTTTTGAATTGCTGGGCCCCTGAGCTCCATTTTTCAAGTCGTTTTTTGTGCGAGGACCGCAAGACCAAAATTTTGGTTCAGGACCTATGCTGGTTCCCAGTGGGGGGCTGAGACTTTGGTTAATTCTTCTTCCTGCCGGGAAATTTGAGTGATATGTGCCCGTCCAAATGCCTAACAGCTACTCTCTCATTGGTTCTCCCTCTTCCCTTTCATCCTCTGCCAAATTGGAAACCTGTGCGAACCAGGAGGTTTAAGGGGCTGTCTCTCCAATTTGGGAGGTTGATAGTAAAGCAGATGGAAAGTCAAACCGGAGCACCAGGAGAGGGACTATTCGTTGAGTTTTAGAAACCTTTCGTATTCACAGTGGGTCCATTCTCTAGGTTTCCCGTACATGTTATAGCTGTAGTAATATTCCCTTCAACCTGGAGAGTTGGGACCCATGGAATGGGTGCCAGGCATTTGTGCTTTAAAGGGACTGCATTTGCTCACCCAATCTCACCAATCGTCTCAGTCCCAAGTGTCCCTCCTTATGCCACATCCAGCTGTCGTTGTAGATAGGGTCATTCCAGGTTTCATCAGAGACCCTGAAGGAATTGTAAAGAATTTCCCAGTTGTTTTGTTTTGTTTTTGCAATTCCTTTTTATAGTGGGTTTGAGCTGATTCTCGCTGCCATGTTTATGCCAGTGTAGACACACTTGATTCCCTTACGGAGACATATCAATACATAGGTTTTAAGATTCTTACTAGTCAGATATATTCCTCTGCGGGAAATATGGGGTTTTGAGTCCCTTTCACTGAGGAAGGTGTAGGTCTTGTCTATTCCATAGTTGCTTTTTGGAACGGTACATGTGCTTATACCAAACTCTGGTTTTATGCATCACCCCACCTCTCCTTCCCCCTTAAGCAGGCATAAGAGTGTTTTCTAACTGTGAGACACTCTTCCCTTTCCTAACGCAGTTCAAGTTTAGCCATGTTTATAGGATCTTCATAAGTGATACTTTAATATAAGTTACTTTTTCTGTGTGACTTATATCACTTAGAATCATCGTACCTGAAACCACCCATTTTGCTGCTACTGGTCTAATGACATTGATTTCATGGCTGAGGGATATTCCATCGTACATAAGTCCCACAATTTTTTGAACCATTTTTATATTTCCTGGGATATTTAAGGTGTACCCAAGTTGAGGTCCTTGTAAGCAGTGCAGCCCTAAATTTTGGGGTGGCTCTGTCTTATTGATTTTCAGTTTTCCCAAGGTATATTCCCTAGACTGGATGTGCCCTTGGCTCTGTAGCTCTGTTGTTTACTTGTTTTAGGGAACACAATGCACTCCTCCAGCGAGGCAGTTGGCAATTTACATCCCACCCATCAGCATAACAAGGCTCCCTGTTCTCCAGGGCCTGTCTTGCCTTTCTGGTTTTTACACATTTTGTGGATGTCCCTTTTGACCGGTGGGAAGTGATACTTCTTTGTAGTGCAGATTTGCATTGCCCGCTTGCTTGCTTGGCCAAAAAGGGCGTATGTGTTTTCTCGTGAATATATTCAGGAGAAAACGCATACGCCCTTTTTGGCCAAGTGCATCATTTTCGAAGTTGTGCCTCTCTTCCTGTGCTTTAAAGGCGATTCCAACGTAGCTCTTGAAATCCGTTTCCTGCTATTCTGCCTCGCTTTCAAGTCCGCCTCGCTGCCTTCCCTCAACAGATTTTTGGACGATAGTTGTCCTTTATTACTCGGCCAGTTTGTGAATTGCTGTGCCCCTGAGCTCCATTTTTCAACTCGTTTTTTGTGAGCGGACCGCAAGTCCAAAATTTTGGTTCAGGACTTATGCTGGTTCCCAGTGTGGGGCTGAGACTTTGGTTAATTCTTCTTCCTGCTGGGAAATTTGAGTGATATGTGCCCGTCCAAATGCCTAACAGCTACTCTCTCATTGGTTCTCCCTCTTCCCTTTCATCCTCTGCCAAATTGGCAACCTGTGTGAACCAGGAGGTTAAAGGGGCTGTCTCTCCAATTTGGGAGGTTGATAGTAAAGCAGATGGAAAGTCAAACCAGAGCACCAGGTGAGGGACTATTCGTTGAGTTTTAGAAACCTTTCGTATTCACTGTGTGTCCGTTCTCTAGGTTTCCCGTACATGTTATAACTGTAGTAATATTCCCTTCAAACTGGAGAGTTGGGACCCATGGAATGGGTGCCATGCATTATTGCTTTAAAGGGTCTGCATTTGCTCACCCAAACTCACCAATCCTCTCAGTCCCAAGTGTCCAGCCTTATGCCATATCCAGCTGTCGTTGTAGATAGGGTCATTCCAGGTTTCATCAGACACCCTGAAGGAATTGTAAAGAATTTCCCAATTTTTTTTGTTTTGTTTTTGAAATTCCTTTTTATAGTGGGTTTGAGCTGATTCTCACTGCCATGTTTATGCCAGTCTAGACACACTTGATTCCCTTACGGAGACATATCAATACATAGGTTTTAAGATTCTTACTAGTCAGATATATTCCTCTGCGGGATATATGGGGTTTTGAGTCCCTTTCACTGAGGAAGGTGTAGGTCTTGTCTATTCCATAGTTGGTTTTTGGAACGGTACCTGTGCTTATACCAAACTCTGGTTTTATGCATCACCCCACCTCTCCTTCCCCCTTAAGCAGGCATAAGAGTGTTTTCTAAATGTGAGACACTGTTCTCTTTCCTAACTCAGTTCAAGTGTAGCCATGTTTACAGGATCTTCATAAGTGATATCTTATGATAAATTTCTTTTTCTCTGTGACTTATTTCACTTAGAATCATCGTACCTGAATCCACCCATTTTGCTGCTACTGGTCTTATGACATTGATTTCATGCCTGAGGGATATTCCATCGTACATAAGTAGCACAATTTTTTGAACCATTTTTATATTTCCTGGGATATTTAAGGTGTACCCAAGTTGAGGTCCTTGTAAGCAGTGCAGCCCTAAATTTTGGGGTGGCTCTGTCGTATTAATATTCAGTTTTTCCAAGGTATATTCCCTAGACTGGAAGTGCCCTTGGCTCTGTAGCTCTGTTGTTTACTTATTTTAGGGAACACAATGCACTCCTCCATTGAGGCAGTTGGCAATTTACATCCCGCCCATCAGCATAACAAGGCTCCCTGTTCTCCAGGGCCTGTCTTGCCTTTCTAGTTTTTACACATTTTTTGGATGTCCCTTTTGACCGGTGGGAAGTGATACTTCTTTGTAGTGCAGATTTGCATTGCCCGCTTGCTTGCTTGGCCAAAAAGGGCGTATGCGTTTTCTCCTGAATATATTCAGGAGAAAACGCATACGCCCTTTTTGGCCAAGTGCATCATTGTGGAAGTTGTGCCCCTCTTCCTGTGCTTTAAAGGTGATTCCACCGTACCTCTTGCAATCTGTTTCCTGCTATTCTGCCTCGCTTTCAAGTCCGCCTCGTTGCCTTCCCTCAACAGATTTTTGGACGATAGTTGTCTTTTATTACTCGGCCAGTTTGTGAATTGCTGTGCCCCTGAGCTCCATTTTTCAACTCGTTTTTGGTGAGCTGACCGCAAGTCCAAAATTTTGGATCAGGACCCATACTGGTTCCCGGTGGGTGGCTGAGACTTTGGTTAATTCTTCTTCCTGCCAGGAAATTACAGTGATATGTGCCCGTCCAAATGCCTAACAGCTACTCTCTCATTGGTTCTCCCTCTTCCCTTTCATCCTCTGCCAAATTGGCAACCTGTGCGAACCAGGAGGTTAAAGGGGCTGTCTCTCCAAGTTGGGAGGTTGATAGTAAAGCAGATGGAAAGTCAAACCGGAGCACCAGGAGAGGGACTATTCGTTGAGTTTTAGAAACCTTTCGTATTCACAGAGTGTCCGTTTTCTAGGTTTCCCGTACATGTTATAACTGTAGTAATATTCCCTTCAACCTGGAGAGTTGGGACCCATGGAATGGGTGCCATGCATTATTGCTTTAAAGGGTCTGCATTTGCTCACCCAATCTCACCAATCGTCTCAGTCCCAAGTGTCCAGCCTTATGCCACATCCAGCTGTCGTTATAGATAGGGTCATTCCAGGTTTCATCAGAGACCCTGAAGGAATTGTAAAGAATTTCCCAGTTTTTTTTGTTTTGTTTTTGAAATTCCTTTTTGTAGTGGGTTTGAGCTGATTCTCACTGCCATGTTTATGCCAGTCTAGACACACTTGATTCCCTTACGGAGACATATCAATACATAGGTTTTAAGATTCTTACTAGACAGATATATGCCTCGGCGGGAAATATGGGGTTTTGAGTCCCTTTCACTGAGGAAAGTGTAGGTCTTGTCTATTCCATAGTTGGTTTTTGGAACGGTACCTGTGCTTATATCAAACTCTGGTTTTATGCATCACCCCACCTCTCCTTCCCCCTTAAGCAGGCATAAGAGTGTTTTCTAAATGTGAGACACTGTTCTCTTTCCTAACTCAGTTCAAGTGTACCCATGTGTACAGGATCTTCATAAGTGATATCTTATGATAAGTTTCTTTTTCTCTGTGACTTATTACACTTAGAATCATCGTACCTGAATCCACCCATTTTGCTGCTACTGGTCTTATGACATTGATTTCATGGCTGAGGGATATTCCATCGTACGTAAGTACCACAATTTTTTGAACCATTTTTATATTTCCTGGGATATTTAAGGTGTACCCAAGTTGAGGTCCTTGTAAGCAGTGCAGCCCTAAATTTTGGGGTGGCTCTGTCTTATTGATTTTCAGTTTTCCCAAGGTGTATTCCCTAGACTGGAAGTGCACTTGGCTCTGTAGCTTTGTTCTTTACTTGTTTTAGGGAACACAATGCACTCCTCCAGAGAGGCAGTTGGCAATTTACATCCCGCCCATCAGCATAACAAGGCTCCCTGTTCTCCAGGGCCTGTCTTGCCTTTCTGGTTTTTACACATTTTGTGGATGTCCCTTTTGACCGGTGGGAAGTGATACTTCTTTGTAGTGCAGATTTGCATTGCCCGCTTGCTTGCTTGGCCAAAAAGGGCGTATGCGTTTTCTCCTGAATATATTCAGGAGAAAACACATTCAGCCTTTTTGGCCAAGTGCATCATTGACGAAGTTGTGCCCGTCTTCCTGTGCTTTAAAGGCGATTCCAACGTACCTCGTGATATCTGTTTCCTGCTATTCTGCCTCGTTTTCAAGTCCGCCTCGTTGCCTTCCATCAACAGATTTTTGGTCGATAGTTGTCCTTTATTACTCGGCCAGTTTGTGAATTGCTGTACCCCTGAGCTCCATTTTTCAACTCGTTTTTGGTGAGCTGACCGCAAGTCCAAAATTTTGGTTCAAGACCTATACTGGTTCCCGGTGGGTGGCTGAGACTTTGGTTAATTCTTCTTCCTGCTGGGAAATTACAGTGATATGTGCCCGTCCAAATGCCTAACAGCTACTCTCTCATTGATTCTCCCTCTTCCCTTTCATCCTCTGCCAAATTGGCAACCTGTGCGAACCGGGAGGTTAAAGGGGCTGTCTCTCCAAGTTGGGAGGTTGATAGTAAAGCAGATGGAAAGTCAAACCGGAGCACCAGGACAGGGATTATTCGGTGAGTTTTAGAAACCTTTCGTATTCACAGTGTGTCCGTTCTCTAGGTTTCCCGTACATGTTATAGCTGGAGTAATATTCCCTTCAACCTGGAGATTTGGGACCCATGGAATGGGTGCCAGGCCTTTGTGCTTTAAAGGGTCTGCATTTGCTCACCCAATCTCACCAATCGTCTCAGTCCCAAGTGTCCAGCCTTATGCCACATCCAGCTGTCGTTGTAGATAGGGTCATTCCAGGTTTCATCAGAGACCCTGAAGGAATTGTAAAGAATTTCCCAGTTTTTTTGTTTTGTTTTTGAAATTCCTTTTTATAGTGGGTTTGAGCTGATTCTCGCTGCCATGTTTATGCCAGTCTAGACACACTTGATTCCCTTACGGAGACATATCAATACATAGGTTTTAAGATTCTTACTAGTCAAATATTTTCCTCTGCGGGAAATATGGGGTTTTGAGTCCCTTTCACTGAGGACGGTGTAGATCTTGTCTATTCCATAGTTGGTTTTTGGAACGGTAGCTGTGCTTATATCAAACTCTGGTTTTATGCATCACCCCTCCTCTCCTTCCCCCTTAAGCAGGCATAAGAGTGTTTTCTAAATGTGAGACACTGTTCTCTTTCCTAACTCAGTTCAAGTGTAGCCATGTGTACAGGATCTTCATAAGTGATATCTTATGATAAGTTTCTTTTTCTCTGTGACTTCTTTCACTTAGAATCATCGTACCTGAATCCACCCATTTTGCTGCTACTGGTCTTATGACATTGATTTCATGGCTGAGGGATATTCCATCGTACGTAAGTAACACAATTTTTTGATCCATTTTTATATTTCCTGGGATATTGAAGGTGTACCCAAGTTGAGGTCCTTGTAAGCAGTGCAGCCCTAAATATTGTGGTGGCTCTGTCTTATTGATTTTCAGTTTTCCCAAGGTATATTCCCTAGACTGGAAGTGCCCTTGGCTCTGCAGCTCTGTTCTTTACTTGTTTTAGGGTACACAATGTACTCCTCCAGAGAGGCAGTTGGCAATTTACATCCCGCCCATCAGCATAACAAGGCTCCCTGTTCTCCAGGGCCTGTCTTGCCTTTCTGGTTTTTACACATTTTGTGGATGTCCCTTTTGACCGGTGGGAAGTGATACTTCTTTGTAGTGCAGATTTGCATTGCCCGCTTGCTTGCTTGGCCAAAAAGGGCGTATGCGTTTTCTCCTGAATATATTCAGGAGAAAACGCATACGCCCTTTTTGGCCAAGTGCATCATTGTCGAAGTTGTGCCCCTCTTCCTGTGCTTTAAAGGCGATTCCAACGTACCTCTTGAAACCTCTTTCCTGCTATTCTGCCTCGCTTTCAAGTCCGCCTCGTTGCCTTCCCTCAACAGAGTTTTGGACGATAGTTGTCCTTTATTACTCGGCCAGTTCGTGAACTGCTGTGCCCCTGAGCTCCATTTTTCAACTCGATTTTGGTGAGCTGACTGCAAGTCCAAAATTTTGGTTCAGGACCTATACTGGTTCCTGGTGGGTGGCTGAGACTTTGGTTAATTCTTCTTCCTGCCGGGAAATTACAGTGATATGTGCCCGTCCAAATGCCTAACAGCTACTCTCTCATTGGTTCTCCCTCTTCCCTTTCATCCTCTGCCAAATTGGCAACCTGTGCGAACCAGTAGGTTAAAGGGGCTGTCTCTCCAAATTGGGAGGTTGATAGTAAAGCAGATTCAAAGTCAAACCGGAGCACCAGGAGAGGGACTATTCGTTGAGTTTTAGAAACCTTTCGTATTCACAGTGTGTCCATTCTCTAGGTTTCGCGTACATGTTATAACTGTAGTAATATTCCCTTCAACATGGAGAGTTGGGACCCATGGAATGGGTGCCATGCATTATTGCTTTAAAGGGTCTGCATTTGCTCACCCAATCTCACCAATCCTCTCAGTCCCAAGTGTCCAGCCTTATGCCACATCCAGCTGTCGTTGTAGATAGGGTCATTCCAGGTTTCATCAGAGACCCTGAAGGAATTGTAAAGAATTTCCCAGTTTTTTGTTTTGTTTTTGAAATTCCTTTTTATAGTGGGTTTGAGCTGATTCTCGCTGTCATGTTTATGCCAGTCTAGACACACTTGATTCCCTTACGGATACATATCAATACATAGGTTTTAAGATTCTTACTAGTCAGATATATTCCTCTGCGGGAAATATGGGGTTTTGAGTCCCTTTCACTGAGGAAGGTATATGTCTTGTCTATTCCATAGTTGGTTTTTGGAACGGTACCTGTGATTATATCAAACTCTGGTTTTATGCATCACCCCACCTCTCCTTCCCCCTTAAGCAGGCATAAGAGTGTTTTCTAAATGTGAGACACTGTTCTCTTTCCTAACTCAGTTCAAGTGTAGCCATGTGTACAGGATCTTCATAAGTGATATCTTATGATAAGTTTCTTTTTCTCTGTGACTTATTTCACTTAGAATCATAGTACCGGAATCCACCCATTTTGCTGCTACTGGTCTTATGACATTGATTTCATGGCTGAGGGATATTCCATCGTACGTAAGTACCACAATTTTTTGAACCATTTTTATATTTCCTGGGATACTTAAGGTGTATCCAAGTTGAGGTCCTTGTATGCAGTGCAGCCCTAAATTTTGGGGTTGCTCTGTCTTATTGATTTTCAGTTTTCCCAAGGTATATTCCCTAGACTGGAAGTGCCCTTGGCTCTGTAGCTCTGTTCTTTACTTGTTTTAGGGAACACAGTGCACTCCTCCAGAGAGGCAGTTGGCAATTTACATCCCGCCCATCAGCATAACAAGGCTCCCTGTTCTCCAGGGCCTGTCTTACCTTTCTGGTTTTTACACATTTTGTGCATGTCTCTTTTGACCGGTGGGAAGTGATAGTTCTTTGTAGTGCAGATTTGCATTGCCCGCTTGCTTGCTTGGCCAAAAAGGGCGTATGCGTTTTCTCCTGAATATATTCAGGAGAAAACGCATTCAGCCTTTTTGGCCAAGTGCATCATTGTCGAAGTTGTGCCCCTCTTCCTGTGCTTTAAAGGCGATTCCAATGTACCTCTTGAAATCTGTTTCCTGCTATTCTGCCTCGCTTTCAAGTCCGCCTCGTTGCCTTCCATCAACAGATTTTTGGACGATAGTTGTCCTTTATTAATCGGCCAGTTTGTGAATTGCTGTGCCCCAGAGCTCCATTTTTCAACTCGTTTTTGGTGAGCTGACTGCAAGTCCCAAATTTTGGTTCAGGACCTATACTGGTTCCCGGTGAGTGGCTGAGACTTTGGTTAATTCTTCTTCCTGCCTGGAAATTACAGTGATATGTTGCCGTCCAAATGCCTTACAGCTACTCTCTCATTGGTTCTCCCTCTTCCCTTTCATCCTCTGCCAAATTGGAAACCTGTGCGAACCAGGAGGTTAAAGGGGCTGTCTCTCCAAGTTGGGAGGTTGATAGTAAAGCAGATGGAAAGTCAAACCGGAGCACCAGGAGAGGGACTATTCGTTGAGTTTTAGAAACCTTTCGTATTCACAGTGTGTCCGTTCTCTAGGTTTCCCGTACATGTTATAACTGTAGTAATATTCCCTTCAACAAGGAGAGTTGGGACCCATGGAATCGGTGCCATGCATTATTGCTTTAAAGGGTCTGCATTTGCTCACCCAATCTCACCAATCCTCTCAGTCCCAAGTGTCCAGCCTTATGCCACATCCAGCTGTCGTTGTAGATAGGGTCATTCCAGGTTTCATCAGAGACCCTGAAGGAATTGTAAAGAATTTCCCAGTTTTTTTGTTTTGTTTTAGAAATTCATTTTTATAGTGGGTTTGAGCTGATTCTCGCTGCCATGTTTATGCCTGTCTAGACACACTTGATTCCCTTACGGAGACATATCAATACATAGGTTTTAAGATTCTTACTAGTCAGATATATTCCTCTGCGGGAAATATGGGGTTTTGAGTCCCTTTCACTGAGGAAGGTGTAGGTCTTGTCTATTCCATAGTTGGTTTTTGGAACGGTACCTGTGCTTATATCAAACTCTGGTTTTATGCATCACACCACCTCTCCTTCCCCCTTAAGCAGGCATAAGAGTGTTTTCTAAATGTGAGACACTGTTCTCTTTCCTAACTCAGTACAAGTGTAGCCATGTTTACAGGACCTTCATAAGTGATATCTTATGATAAGTTTCTTTTTCTGTGTGACTTATTTCACTTAGAATCATCGTACCTGAATCCACCCATTTTGCTGCTACTGGTCTTATGACATTGACTTTATGGCTGAGGGATATTCCATCGTACGTAAGTACCACAATTTTTTGAACCATTTTTATATTTCCTGGGATATTTAAGGTGTACCCAAGTTGAGGTCCTTGTAAGCAGTGCAGCCCTAAATTTTGGGGTAGCTCTGTCTTATTGATTTTCAGTTTTCCCAAGGTATATTTCCTAGACTGGAAGTGCCCTTGGCTCTCTAGCTCTGTTCTTTACTTGTTTTAGGGAACACAGTGCACTCCTCCAGAGAGGCAGTTGGCAATTTACATCCCGCCCATCAGCAAAACAAGGCTCCCTGTTCTCCAGGGCCTGTCTTGCCTTTCTGGTTTTTACACCTTTTGTGGATGTCCCTTTTGACCGGTGGGAAGTGATACTTCTTTGTAGTGCAGATTTGCATTGCCCGCTTGCTTGCTTGGCCAAAAAGAGCGTATGCGTTTTCTCCTGAATATATTAAGGAGAAAACGCATACAGCCTTTTTGGCCAAGTGCATCATTGTCGAAGTTGTGCCCCTCTTCCTGTGCTTTAAAGGCGATTCCAATGTACCTCTTGAAATCTGTTTCCTGCTATTCTGCCTCGCTTTCAAGTCCGCCTCGTTGCCTTCCATCAACAGATTTTTGGACGATAGTTGTCCTTTATTACTCGGCCAGCTTGTGAATTGCTGTGCCCCTGAGCTCCATTATTCAACTCGTTTTTGGTGAGCTGACCGCAAGTCCAAAATTTTGGTTCAGGACCTATACTGGTTCCCGGTGGGTGGCTGAGACTTTGGTTAATTCTTTTTCCTGCCGGGAAATTACAGTGATATGTGCCCGTCCAAATGCCTAACAGCTACTCTCTCATTGGTTCTCCCTCTTCCCTTTCATCCTCTGCCAAATTGGAAACCTGTGCGAACCGGGAGGTTAAAGGGGCTGTCTCTCCAAGTTGGGAGGTTGATAGTAAAGCAGATGGAAAGTCAAACCAGAGCACCAGGAGAGGGATTATTCGTTGAGTTTCAGAAACCTTTCGTATTCACAGTGTGTCCGTTCTCTAGGTTTCCCGTACATGTTATAGCTGGAGTAATATTCCCTTCAACCTGTGGAGTTGGGACCCATGGAATGGGTGCCAGGCCTTTGTGCTTTAAAGGGTCTGCATTTGCTCACCCAATCTCACCAATCGTCTCAGTCCCAAGTGTCCCTCCTTATGCCACATCCAGCTGTCATTGTAGATGGGGTCATTCCAGGTTTCATCAGAGACCCTGGAGGAATTGTAAAGAATTTCCCAGTTTTTTTGTTTTGTTTTTGAAATTCCTTTTTATACTGGGTTTGAGCTGATTCTCGCTGCCATGTTTATGCCAGTCTAGACACACTTGATTCCCTTACGGAGACATATCAATACATATGTTTTAAGTTTCTTACTAGTCAGATATATTCCTCTCCTGGAAATATGGGGTTTTGAGTCCCTTTCACTGAGGAAGGTGTAGGTCTTGTCTATTCCATAGTTGGTTTTTGGAACGGTACCTGTGCTTATATCAAACTATGGTTTTATGCATCACCCCACCTCTCCTTCCCCCTTAAGCAGGCATAAGAGTGTTTTCTAAATGTGAGACACTGTTCTCTTTCCTAACTCAGTTCAAGTGTAGCCATGTTTACAGGATCTTCATAAGTGATATCTTATGATAAATTTCTTTTTCTCTGTGACTTATTTCACTTAGAATCATCGTACCTGAATCCACCCATTTTGCTGCTACTGGTCTTATGACATTGATTTCATGGCTGAGGGATATTCCATCATACGTAAGTACCACAATATTTTGAAGCATTTTTATATTTCCTGGGATATTTAAGGTGTACCCAAGTTGAGATCCTTGTAAGCAGTGCAGCCCTAAATTTTGGGGTGGCTCTGTCTTATTGATTTTCAGTTTTCCCAAGGTATATTCCCTAGACTGGAAGTGCCCTTGGCTCTGTAGCTCTGTTCTTTACTTGTTTTAGGGAACACAGTACAGTCCTCCAGAGAGGCAGTTGGCAATTTACATCCCGCCCATCAGCATAACAAGGCTCCCTGTTCTCCAGGGCCTGGCTTGCCTTTCTGGTTTTTACACATTTTGTGGATGTCCCTTTTGACCGGTGGGAAGTGATACTTCTTTGTAGTGCAGATTTGCATTGCCCGCTTGCTTGCTTGTCCAAAAAGGGCGTATGCGTTTTCTCCTGAATATATTCAGGAGAAAACGCATATGCACTTTATGGCCAAGTGCATCATTGTGGAAGTTGTGCCCCTCTTCCTGTGCTTTAAAGGCGATTCCAACGTACCTCTTGAAATCTGTTTCCTGCTATTCTGCCTCGCTTTCAAGTCCGCCTCGTTGCCTTCCCTCAACAGATTTTTGGACGATAGTTGTCCTTTATTACTCGGCCAGTTTGTGAATTGCTGTGCCCCTGAGCTCCATTTTTCAACTCGTTTTGGTGATCTGACCGTAAGTCCAAAATTTTGGTTCAGGACCTATGCTGCTTCCCGGTGGGTGGCTGAGACTTTGGATAATTCTTCTTCCTGCCAGGAAATTACAGTGATATGTGCCCGTTCAAATGCCTAACAGCTACTCTCTCATTGGTTCTCCCTCTTCCCTTTCATCCTCTGCCAAATTGGAAACCTGTGCAAACCAGGAGGTTAAAGGGGCTGTCTCTCCAAGTTGCGAGGTTGATAGTAAAGCAGATGGAAAGTCAAACCGGAGCACCAGGAGAGGGACTATTCGTTGAGTTTTAGAAACCTTTCGTATTCACAGTGTGTCCGTTCTCTAGGTTTCCCGTATATGTTATAACTGTAGTAATATTCCCTTCAACCTGGAGAGTTGGGACACATGGAATGGGTGCCATGCATTATTGCTTTAAAGGGTCTGCATTTGCTCAACCAATCTCACCAATCCTCTCAGTCCCAAATGTCCAGCATTATGCCACATCCAGCTGTCGTTGTAGATAGGGTCATTCCAGGATTCATCAGAGACCCAGAAGGAATTGTAAAGAATTTCCCAGTTTTTTTGTTTTGTTTTTGAAATTCCTTTTTATACTGGGTTTGAGCTGATTCTCGCTGCCATGTTTATGCCAGTCTAGACACACTTGATTCCCTTACAGAGACATATCAATACATAGGTATTAAGATTCTTACTACTCAGATATATTACTCTCCTGGAAATATGGGGTTTTGAGTCCCTTTCACTGAGGAAGGTGTAGGTCTTGTCTATTCCATAGTTGGTTTTTGGAACGATACCTGTGCTTATATCAAACTCTGGTTTTATGCATCTCCCCACCTCTCCTTCCCCCTTAAGCAGGCGTAAGAGTCTTTTCTATATGTGAGACACTGTTCTCTTTCCTAACTCAGTTCAAGTGTAGCCATGTTTACAGGATCTTCATAAGTGATATCTTATGATAAGTTTCTTTTTCTCTGTGACTTATTTCACTAGGAATCATCGTACCTGAATCCACCCATTTTGCTGCTACTGGTCTTATGACATTGATTTCATGGCTGAGGGATATTCCATCGTACGTAAGTACCACAATTTTTTGAACCATTTTTATATTTCCTGGGATATTTAAGGTGTACCCAAGTTGAGGTCCTTGTAAGCAGTGCAGCCCTAAATTTTGGTGTGGCTCTGTCTTATTGATTTGCAGTTTTCCCAAGGAATATTCCCTAGACTTGAAGTGCCCTTGGCTTTGTAGCTCTGTTGTTTACTTGTTTTAGGGAACACAATGCACTCCTCCAGAGAGGCAGTTGGCAATTTCCATCCCGCCCATCAGCATAACAAGGCTCCATGTTCTCCAGAGCCTGTCTTGCCTTTCTGGTTTTTACACATATTGTGGATGTCCCTTTTGACCGGTGGGAAGTGATACTTCTTTGTAGTGCAGATTTGCATTGCCCGCTTGCTTGCTTGGCCAAAAAGGGCGTATGCGTTTTCTCCCGAATATATTCAGGAGAAAACGCATACGCCCTTTTTGGCCTAGTGCATCATTGTCGAAGTTGTGCCCCTATTCCTGTGATTTAAAGGCGATTCCAACGTACCTCTTGAAATCTGTTTCCTGCTATTCTGCCTCGCTTTCAAGTCCGCCTCGTTGCCTTCCCTCAACAGATTTTTGGACGATAGTTGTCCTTTATTACTCGGCCAGTTTGTGAATTGCTGTGCCCCTGAGCTCAATTTTTCAACTCGTTTTTGGTGAGCTGACCGCAAGTCCCAAATTTTGGTTCAGGACCTATACTGGTTACCGGTGGGTGGCTGAGACTTTGGTTAGTTCTTCTTCCTGCCGGGAAATTACAGTGAAATGTGCCCGTCCAAATGCCTAACAGCTTCTCTCTCATTGGTTGTCCCTCTTCCCTTTCAACCGCTGCCAAATTGGCAACCTGTGCGAACCAGGGTTAAACGGGCTGTCTCTCCAAGTTGGGAGGCTGATAGTAAAGCAGATGGAAAGTCAAACCGGAACACCAGGAGAGGGACTATTCGTTCAGTTTTAGAAACCTTTTGATTTCACAGTGTGTCCGTTCTCTAGGTTTCCCATACATGTTATAGCTGTAGTAATATTCCCTTCAACCTGGAGAGTTGGGACCCATGGAATGGGTGCCATGCATTATTGCTTTAAAGGGTCTGCATTTGCTCACCCAATCTCACCAATCCTCTCAGTCCCAAGTGTCCCTACTGATGCCACATCCAGCTGTCATTGTAGATAGGGTCATTCCAGGTTTCATCAGAGACCCTGAAGGAATTGTAAAGAATTTCCGAGTTTTTTTGTTTTGTTTTTGAAATTCCTTTTTATAGTGGGTTTGAGCTGATTCTCGCTGCCATGTTTATGCCAGTCTAGACACACTTGATTCCCTTACGGAGACATATCAATACATAGGTTTTAAGATTCTTACTAGTCAGATATATTCCTCTGCGGGAAATATGGGGTTTTGAGTCCCTTTCACTGAGGAAGTTGTAGGTCTTGTCTATTCCATAGTTGGTTTTTGGAACGGTACCTGTGCTTATATCAAACTCTGGTTTTATGCATCTCCCCACCTCTCCTTCCCCCTTAAGCAGGCATAAGATTGTTTTCTAAATGTGAGACACTGTTCTCTTTCCTAACTCAGTTCAAGTGTAGCCATGTGTACAGGATCTTCAGAAGTGATATCTTATGATAAGTTTCTTTTTCTCTGTGACTTATTTCACTTAGAATCATCGTACCTGAATCCACCCATTTTGCTGCTACTGGTCTTATGACATTGATTTCATGGCGGAGGGATATTCCATCGTACGTAAGTACCACAATTTTTTGAACCATTTTTATATTTCCTGGGATATTTAAGGTGTACCCAAGTTGAGGTCCTTGTAAGCAGTGCAGCCCTAAATTTTGGGGTGGCTCTGTGTTATTGATTTTCAGTTTTCCCAAGGTATATTCCCTAGACTGGAAGTGCCCTTGGCTCTGTAGCTCTGTTCTTTACTTGTTTTAGGGAACACAATGTACTCCTCCAGAGAGGCAGTTGGCAATTTACATCCCGCCCATCAGCATAACAAGGCTCCCTGTTCTCCAGGGCCTGTCTTGCCTTTCTGGTTTTTACACATTTTGTGGATGTCCCTTTTGACCGGTGGGAAGTGATACTTCTTTGTAGTGCAGATTTGCATTGCCCGCTTGCTTGCTTGGCCAAAAAGGGCGTATACGTTTTCTCCTGAATATATTCAGGAGAAAACGCATACGCCCTTTTTGGCCAAGTGCATCTTTGTCGAAGTTGTGCCCCTCTTCCTGTGTTTTAAAGGCGATTCCAACGTACCTCTTGAAATCTGTTTCCTGCTATTCTGCCTCGCTTTCAAGTCTGCCTCGTTGCCTTCCCTCAACAGATTTTTGGAGGATAGTTGTCCTTTATTACTCGGCCAGTTTGTGAATTGCTGTGCCCCTGAGCTCCATTTTTCAACTCCTTTTTGGTGAGGTGACCGCAAGTCCGAAATTTTGGTTCAGGACCTATGCTGGTTCCCGGTGGGGGGCTGAGACTTAGGTTAATTGTTCTTCCTGCCGGGAAATTACAGTGGTATGTGACCATTCAAATGCCTACCAGCTACTGTCTCATTGGTTCTCCCTCTTCCCTTTCATCCTCTGCCAAATTGGCAACCTGTGCGAACCAGGAGGTTAAAGCGGCTGTCTCTCCAAGTTGGGAGGATGATAGTAAAGCAGGTGTAAAGTCAAACCGGAGCACCAGGAGAGGGACTATTCGTTGAGTTTTAGAAACCTTTCGTATTCACAGTGTGTCCGTTCTCTAGGTTTCCCGTACATGTTATAGCTGTAGTAATATTCCCTTCAACCTGGAGAGTTGGGACCCATGGAATGGGTGCTATGCATTATTGCTTTAAAGGGTCTGCATTTGCTCACCCAATCTCACCAATCGTCTCAGTCCCAAGTGTCCAGCCTTATGCCACATCCAGCTGTCGTTGTAGATAGGGTCATTCCAGGTTTCATCAGAGACCCTGAAGGAATTGTAAAGAATTTCCCAGTTTTTTTGTTTTGTTTTTGAAATTCCTTTTTATACTGGGTTTGAGCTGATTCTCGCTGCCATGTTTATGCCAGTCTAGACACACTTGATTCCCTTACGG
Organism: Hyperoodon ampullatus; assembly: GCF_949752795.1. Lineage (NCBI taxonomy): Eukaryota > Metazoa > Chordata > Mammalia > Artiodactyla > Ziphiidae > Hyperoodon > Hyperoodon ampullatus. The sequence goes on from NW_027640524.1 coordinate 370,829, forward strand.
AGACATATCAATACATAGGTTTTAAGATTCTTACTAGTCAGATATATTCCTCTCCTGGAAATATGGGGTTTTGAGTCCCTTTCACTGAGGAAGGTGTAGGTCTTGTCTATTCCATAGTTGGTTTTTGGAACAGTACCTGTGCTTATATCAAACTCTGGTTTTATGCATCACCCCACCTCTCCTTCCCCCTTAAGCAGGCATAAGAGTGTTTTCTAAATGTGAGACACTGTTCTCTTTCCTAATTCAGTTCAAGTGTAGCCATGTGTACAGGATCTTCATAAGTGATATCTTATGATAAGTTTCTTTTTCTCTGTGACTTATTTCACTTAGAATCATCGTACCTGAATCCACCCATTTTGCTGCTACTGGTCTTATGACATTGATTTCATGGCTGAGGGATATTCCATCGTACGTAACTACCACAATTTTTTGAACCATTTTTATATTTCCTGGGATATTTAAGGTGTACCCAAGTTGAGGTCCTTGTAAGCAGTGCAGCCCTAAATTTTGGGGTGGCTCTGTCTTATTGATTTTCAGTTTTCCCAAGGTATATTCCCTAGACTGGAAGTGCCCTTGGCTCTGTAGCTCTGTTCTTTACTTGTTTTAGGGAACACAATGTACTCCTCCAGAGAGGCAGTTGGCAATTTACATCCCACCCTTCAGCATAACAAGGCTCCCTGTTCTCCAGGGCCTGTCTTGCCTTTCTGGTTTTTACACATTTTGTGGATGTCCCTTTTGACCGGTGGGAAGTGATACTTCTTTGTAGTGCAGATTTGCATTGCCCGCTTGCTTGCTTGGCCAAAAAGGGCGTATGCGTTTTCTCCTGAATATATTCAGGAGAAAACGCATACGCCCTTTTTGGCCAAGTGCATCATTGTCGAAGTTGTGCCCCTCTTCCTGTGCTTTAAAGGCGATTCCAACGTACCTCTTGAAATCTGTTTCCTGCTATTCTGCCTCGCTTTCAAGTCTGCCTCGTTGCCTTCCCTCAACAGATTTTTGGAGGATAGTTGTCCTTTATTACTCGGCCAGTTTGTGAATTGCTGTGCCCCTGAGCTCCATTTTTCAACTCGTTTTTGGTGAGGTGACCGCAAGTCCAAAATTTTGGTTCAGGCCCTATGCTGGTTCCCGGTGGGGGGCTGAGACTTTGGTTAATTGTTCTTCCTGCCGGGAAATTACAGTGGTATGTGCCCATTCAAATGCCTAACAGCTACTCTCTCATTGGTTCTCCCTCTTCCCTTTCATCCTCTGCCAAATTGGCAACCTGTGCGAACCAGGAGGTTAAAGCGGCTTTCTCTCCAAGTTGGGAGGATGATAGTAAAGCAGGTGTAAAGTCAAACCGGAGCACCAGGAGAGGGACTATTCGTTGAGTTTTAGAAACCTTTCGTATTCACAGTGTGTCCGTTCTCTAGGTTTCCCGTACATGTTATAGCTGTAGTAATATTCCCTTCAACCTGGAGAGTTCGGACCCATGGAATGGGTGCCATGCATTATTGCTTTAAAGGGTCTGCATTTGCTCACCCAACCTCACAAATCGGCTCAGTCCCAAGTGTCCAGCCTTATGCCACATCCAGCTGTCGTTGTAGATAGGGTCATTCCAGGTTTCATCAGAGACCCTGAAGGAATTGTAAAGAATTTCCCAGTTTTTTTGTTTTGTTTTTGAAATTCCTTTTTATACTGGGTTTGAGCTGATGCTCGCTGCCATGTTTATGCCAGTCTAGACACACTTGATTCCCTTACGGAGACATATCAATACATAGGTTTTAAGATTCTTACTAGTCAGATATATTCCTCTCCTGGAAATATGGGGTTTTGAGTCCCTTTCACTGAGGAAGGTGTAGGTCTTGTCTATGCCATAGTTGGTTTTTGGAACGGTACCTGTGCTTATATCAAACTCAGGTTTTATGCATCACCCCACCTCTCCTTCCCCCTTAAGCAGGCATAAGAGTGTTTTCTAAATGTGAGACACTGTTCTCTTTCCTAATTCAGTTCAAGTGTAGCCATGTTTACAGGATCTTCATAAGTGATATCTTATGATAAGTTTCTTTTTCTGTGTGACTTATTTCACTAGGAATCATCGTACCTGAATCCACCCATTTTGCTGCTACTGGTCTTATGACATTGATTTCATGGCTGAGGGATATTCCATCGTACGTAAGTACCACAATTTTTTGAACCATTTTTATATTTCCTGGGATATTTAAGGTGTACCCAAGTTGAGGTCCTTGTAAGCAGTGCAGCCCTAAATTTTGGGGTTGCTCTGTCTTATTGATTTTCAGTTTTCCCAAGGCATATTCCCTAGACTGGGGGTGCCCTTGGCTCTGTAGCTCTGTTCTTTACTTGTTTTAGGGAACACAATGCACTCCTACAGAGAGGCAGTTGGCAATTTACATGCTGCCCATAAGCATAACAAGGCTCCCTGTTCTCCAGGACCTGTCTTGCCTTTCTGGATTTTACACATTTTGTGGATGTCCCTTTTGACCGGTGGGAAGTGATACTTCTTTGTAGTGCAGATTTGCATTGCCCGCTTGCTTGCTTGGCCAAAAAGGGCGTATGCGTTTTCTCCTGAATATATTCAGGAGAAAACGCATACGCCCTTTTTGGCCAAGTGCATCATTGTCGAAGTTGTGCCCCTCTTCCTGTGCTTTAAAGGCGATTCCAACGTACCTCTTGAAATCTGTTTCCTGCTATTCTGCCTCGCTTTCAAGTCCACCTCGTTGCCTTCCCTCAACAGATATTTGGACGATAGTTGTCCTTTATTACTCGGCCAGTTTGTGAATTGCTGTGCCCCTGAGCTCCATTTTTCAACTCGTTTTTGGTGAGGTGACCGCAAGTCCGAAATTTTGGTTCAGGCCCTATGCTGGTTCCCGGTGAGGGGCTGAGACTTTGGTTAATTCTTCTTCCTGCCGGGAAATTACAGAGATATATGCCAGTTCAAATGCCTAACAGCTACTCTCTCATTGGTTCTCCCTCTTCCCTTTCATCCTCTGCCAAATTGGCAACCTGTGCGAACCAGGAGGTTAAAGGGGCTGTCTCTCCAAGTAAAGCAGGTGTAAAGTCAAACCGGAGCACCAGGAGAGGGACTATTCGTTGAGTTTTAGAAACCTTTCATATTCACAGTGTGTCCGTTCTCTAGGTTTCCAGTACATGTTATAGCTGTAGTAATATTCCCTTCAACCTGTGGAGTTGGGACCCATGGAATGGGTGCCAGGCCTTTGTGCTTTAAAGGGTCTGCATTTGCTCACCCAATCTCACCAATCGTCTCAGTCCCAAGTGTCCCTCCTTATGCCACATCCAGCTGTCATTGTAGATAGGGTCATTCCAGGTTTCATCAGAGACCCTGAAGGAATTGTAAAGAATTTCCCAGTTTTTTTGTTTTGTTTTTGAAATTCCATTTTATAGTGGGTTTGAGCTGATTCTCGCTGCCATGTTTATGCCAGTCTAGACACACTTGATTCCCTTACGGAGACATATCAATACATAGGTTTTAAGATTCTTACTAGTCAGATATATTCCTCTCCTGGAAATATGGGGTTTTGAGTCCCTTTCACTGAGGAAGGTGTAGGTCTTGTCTATGCCATAGTTGGTTTTTGGAACGGTACCTGTGCTTATATCAAACTCAGGTTTTATGCATCACCCCACCTCTCCTTCCCCCTTAAGCAGGCATAAGAGTGTTTTCTAAATGTGAGACACTGTTCTCTTTCCTAATTCAGTTCAAGTGTAGCCATGTTTACAGGATCTTCATAAGTGATATCTTATGATAAGTTTCTTTTTCTGTGTGACTTATTTCACTAGGAATCATCGTACCTGAATCCACCCATTTTGCTGCTACTGGTCTTATGACATTGATTTCATGGCTGAGGGATATTCCATCGTACGTAAGTACCACAATTTTTTGAACCATTTTTATATTTCCTGGGATATTTAAGGTGTACACAAGTTGAGGTACTTGTAAGCAGTGCAGCCCTAAATTTTGGGGTGGCTCTGTCTTATTGATTTGCAGTTTTCACAAGGAATATTCCCTAGACTTGAAGTGCCCTTGGCTTTGTAGCTCTGTTGTTTACTTGTTTTAGGGAACACAATGCACTCCTCCAGAGAGGCAGGTGGCAATTTACATCCCGCCCATCAGCATAACAAGGCTCCATGTTCTCCAGAGCCTGTCTTGCCTTTCTGGTTTTTACACATTTTGTGGATGTCCCTTTTGACCGGTGGGAAGTGATACTTCTTTGCAGTGCAGATTTGCATTGCCCGCTTGCTTGCTTGGCCAAAAAGGGCGTATGCGTTTTCTCCTGAATATATTCAGGAGAAAACGCATACGCCCTTTTTGGCCAAGTGCATCATTGTCGAAGTTGTGCCCCTCTTCCTGTGCTTTAAAGGTGATTCCAACGTACCTCTTGAAATCTGTTTCCTGCTATTCTGCCTCGCTTTCAAGTCCGCCTCGTTGCCTTCCCTCAACAGATTTTTGGAGGTTAGTTGTCCTTTATTATTCGGACAGTTTGTGAATTGCTGTGCCCCTGAGCTCCATTTTTCAACTCGTTTTTGGTGAGCTGGCCGCAAGTCCAAAATTTTGGTTCAGGACCTATACTGGTTCCCAGTGGGTGGCAGAGACTTTGGTTAGTTCTTCTTCCTGCCGGGAAATTACAGTGATATGTGCCCGTCCAAATGCCTAACAGCTTCTCTCTCATTGGTTGTCCCTCTTCCCTTTCAACCTCTGCCAAATTGGCAACCTGTGTGAACCAGTAGGTTAAAGGGGCTGTCTCTCCAAGTTGGGAGGCTGATAGTAAAGCAGATGGAAAGTCAAACCGGAGCAGCAGGAGAGGGATTATTCGTTGAGTTTTAGTAACCTTTCGATTTCACAGTGTGTCCATTCTCTAGGTTTCCCATACATGTTATAGCTGTAGTAATATTCCCTTCAACCTGGAGAGTTGGGACCCATGGAATGGGTGCCATGCATTATTGCTTTAAAGGGTCTGCATTTGCTCAACCAATCTCACCAAACCTCTCAGCCACAAGTGTCCAGCCTTATGCCACATCCAGCTGTCATTGTAGATAGGGTCATTCCAGGTTTCATCAGAGACCCTGAAGGAATTGTAAAGAATTTCCCAGTTTTTTTGTTTTGTTTTTGAAATTCCTTTTCATAGTGGGTTTGAGCTGATTCTCGCTGCCATGTTTATGCCAGTCTAGACACACTTGATTCCCTTATGGAGACATATCAATACATTGGTTTTAAGATTCTTACTAGTCAGATATATTCCTCTGTGGGAAATATGGGGTTTTGAGTCCCTGTCACTGAGGAAGGTGTAGGTCTTGTCTATTCCATAGTTGGTTTTTGGAACGGTACCTGTGCTTATATCAAACTCTGGTTTTATGCATCACCCCACCTCTCCTTCCCCCTTAAGCAGGCATAAGAGTGTTTTCTAAATGTGAGACACTGTTCTCTTTCCTAACTCAGTTCAAGTGTAGCCATGTTTACAGGATCTTCATAAGTGATATCTTATGATAAGTTTCTTTTTCTGTGTGACTTAGTTCACATAGAATCATCGTACTTGAATCCACCCATTTTGCTGCTACTGGTCTTATGACATTGATTTCATGGCTGATGGATATTCCATCGTACGTAAGTACGTCAATTTTTTGAACCATTTTTATATTTCCTGGGATATTTAAGGTGAACCCAAGTTGAGGTCCTTGTAAGCAGTGCAGCCGTAATTTTGGGGTGGCTCTGTCTTATTGATTTTCAGTTTTCCCAAAGTATATTCCCTAGACTGGAAGTGCCCTTGGCTCTGTAGCTCTGTTCTTTACTTGTTTTAGGGAACACAATGCACTCCTCCAGAGAGGCAGTTGGCAGTTTACATACCGCCCATCAGCATAACAAGGCTCCCTGTTCTCCAGGGCCTGTCTTGCCTTTCTGGTTTTTACACATTTTGTGGATGTCCCTTTTGCCCGGTGGGAAGTGATACTTCTTTGTAGTGCAGATTTGCATTGCCGCTTGCTTGCTTGGCCAAAAAGGGGGTATGCGTTTTCTCCTGAATATATTCAGGAGAAAACGCATACGCCCATTTTGGCCAAGTGCATCATTGTCGAAGTTGTGCCCCTCTTCCTGTGCTTTAAAGGCGATTCCAACGTACCTCTTAAAATCTGTTTCCTGCTCTTCTGCCTCGCTTTCAGGTCCGCCTCATTGCCTTCCCTCAACAGATTTTTGGATGATAGTTGTCCTTTATTACTCGGCCAGTTTGTGAATTGCTGTGCCCCAGAGCTCCATTTTTCAACTCATTTTTGGTGAGCTGACCGCAAGTCCAAAATTTTGGTTCAGGACCTGTACTGGTTCCCGGTGGGTGGCTGAGACTTTGGTTAATTCTTCTTCCTGCTGGGAAATTACAGTGATATGTTCCCGTCCAAATGCCTAACAGCTACTCTCTCATTGGTTCTCCCTCTTCCCTTTCATCCTCTGCCAAATTGGCAACCTGTGCGAACCGGGAGGTTAAAGGGGCTGTCTCTCCAAGTTGGGAGGTTGATAGTAAAGCAGATGGAAAGTCAAACCGTAGCACCAGGACAGGGATTATTCGTTGAATTTTAGAAACCATTCGTATTGACAGTGTGTCCGTTCTCTAGGTTTCCCGTACATGTTATAGCTGGAGTAATATTCCCTTCAACCTGGGGAGTTGGGACCCATGGAATGGGTGCCAGGCCTTTGTGCTTTAAAGGGTCTGCATTTGCTCACCCAATCTCACCAATCGTCTCAGTCCCAAGTGTCCAGCCTTATGCCACATCCAGCTGTCATTGTAGATAGGGTCATTCGAGGTTTCATCAGAGACCCTGAAGGAATTGTAAAGAATTTCCCAGTTTTTTTGTTTTGTTTTTGAAATTCCTTTTTATAGTGGGTTTGAGCTGATTCTCGCTGCCATGTTTATGCCAGTCTAGACACACTTGATTCCCTTACGGAGACATATCAAGACATATGTTTTAAGATTCTTACTAGTCAGATATATTCCTCTCCTGGAAATATGGGGTTTTGAGACCCTTTCACTGAGGAAGGTGTAGGTCTTGTCTATTCCATAGTTGGTTTTTGGAACGGTACCTGTGCTTATATCAAACTCTGGTTTTATGCATCACCCCACCTATCCTTTCCCTTAAGCAGGCATAAGAGTGTTTTCTAAATGTGAGACACTGTTCTATTTCCTAACTCAGTTCAAGTGTAGCCATGTTTACAGGATCTTCATAAGTGATATCTTATGATAAGTTTCTTTTTCTGTGTGACTTATTTCACTTAGAATCATGGTACCTGAATCCAACCATTTTGCTGCTAATGGTCTTATGACATTCATTTCAAGGCTGAGGGATATTCCATCGTACGTAATTACCACCATTTTTTGAAACATTTTTATATTTCCTGGGATACTTAAGGTGTATCCAAGTTGAGGTCCTTGTAAGCAGTGCAGCCCTAAATTTTGGGGTGGCTGTGTCTTATTGATTTTCAGTTTTTCCAAGGTATATTCCCTAGACTGGAAGTGCCCTTGGCTCTGTAGCTCTGTTCTTTACTTGTTTTAGGGAACACAATGTACTCCTCCAGAGAGGCAGTTGGCAATTTACATCCCGCCCATCAGCATAACAAGGCTCCCTGTTCTCCAGGGCCTGTCTTGTTTTTCTGGTTTTTACACATTTTGTGGATGTCCCTTTTGACCGGTGGGAAATGATACTTCTTTGTAGTGCAGATTTGCATTGCCCGCTTGCTTGCTTGGCCAAAAAGGGCGTATGCGTTTTCTCCTGAATATATTCAGGAGAAAACGCATACGCCCTTTTTGGCCAAGTGCATCATTGTCGAAGTTGTGCCCCTCTTCCTGTGCTTTAAAGGCGATTCCAACGTACCTCTTGAAATGTGTTTCCTGCTATTCTGCCTCGCTTTCAAGTCCGCCTCGTTGCCTTCCCTCAACAGATTTTTGGACGATACTTTTCCTTTATTACTAGGCCAGTTTGTGAATTGCTGTGCCCCTGAGCTCCATTTTTCAACTCGTTTTTGGTGAGCTGACCGCAAGTCCAAAATTTTGGTTCAGGACCTATACTGGTTTCCGGTGGGTGGCTGAGACTTTGGTTAATTCTTCTTCCTGCCGGTAAATTACAGTGATATGTGCCCGTCCAAATGCCTAACAGTTACTCTCTCATTGGTTCTCCCTCTTCCCTTTCATCCTCTGCCAAATTGGCAACCTGTGCGAACCAGGAGGTTAAAGGGGCTGTCTCTCCAAGTTAGGAGGTTGATAGTAAAGCAGATGGAAAGTCAAACCAGAGCACCAGGAGAGGGACTATTCGTTGAGTTTTAGAAACTTTTCGTATTCACAGTGTGTCCGTTCTCTAGGTTTCCCGTACATGTTATAGCTGTAGTAATATTCCCTTCAACCTGGAGAGTTGGTACCCATGGAATGGGTGCCAGGCATTTGTGCTTTAAAGGGTCTGCATTTGCTCACCCAATCTCTCCAATCGTCTCAGTCCCAAGTGTCCCTCCTTATGCCACATCCAGCTTTCGTTGTAGATAGGATCATTCCAGGTTTCATCAGAGACCCTGAAGGAATTGTAAAGAATTTCCCAGTTTTTATGTTTTGTTTTTGAAATTCCTTTTAAAAGTGGGTTTGAGCTGACTCTCGCTGCCATGTTTATGCCAGTCTAGACACACTTGATTCCCTTACGGAGACATATCAAGACATATGTTTTAAGATTCTTACTAGTCAGATATATTCCTCTCCTGGAAATATGGGGTTTTGAGTCCCTTTCACTGAGGAAGGTGTAGGTCTTGTCTATTCCACAGTTGGTTTTTGGAACGGTACCTGTGCTTATATCAAACTCTGGTTTTATGCATCACCCCACCTCTCCTTCCCCCTTAAGCAGGCATAAGAGTGTTTTCTAAATGTGGGACACTGTTCTCTTTCCTAACTCAGTTCAAGTGTAGCCATGTTTACAGGATCTTCATAAGTGATATCTTATGATAAGTTTCTTTTTCTGTGTGAGTTATTTCACTTAGAATCATCGTACCTGAATCCACCCATTTTGCTGCTACTGGTCTTATGACTTTGACTTCATGGCTGAGGGATATTCCATCGTACGTAAGTACCACAATTTTTGAACCATTTTTATATTTCCTGGGATATTTAACGTGTACCCAAGTTGAGGTCCTTGTAAGCAGTGCACCCCTAAATTTTGGGGTGGCTCTGTCTTATTGATTTTCAGTTTTCCTAAGGTATATTCCCTAGACTGGAAGTGCCCTTTGCTCTGTAGCTCTGTTCTTTACTTGTTTTAGGGAACACAATGCAGTCCTCCAGAGAGGCAGTTGGCAATTTACATCCCGCCCATCAGCATAACAAGGCTCCCTGTTCTCCAGGGCCTGTCTTGCCTTTCTGGTTTTTACACATTTTTGTGGATGTCCCTTTTGACAGGTGGGAAGTGATACTTCTTTGTAGTGCAGATTTGCATTGCCCGCTTGCTTGCTTGGCCAAAAAGGGCGTATGACTTTTCTCCTGAATATATTCAGGAGAAAACGCATACGCCCTTTTTGGCCAAGTGCATCATTGTCGAAGTTGTGCCCCTCTTCCTGTGCTTTAAAAGCGATTCCAACGTACCTCTTGAAATCTGTTTCCTCCTATTCTGCCTCGCTTTCAAGTCTTCTTCGTTGCCTTCCCTCAACCGATTTTTGGACAATAGTTGTCCTTTATTACTCGGCCAGTTGGTGAATTGCTGTGCCCCTGAGCACCATTATTCAACTCGTTTTTGGTGAGCTGACCGCAAGTTCAAAATTTTGGTTCAGGACCTATGCTGGTTCCCGGTGGGGGGCTGAGACTTTGGTTAATTCTTCTTCCTTCCGGAAATTAAAGTGATATGTGCCCTGTCAAATGCCTAACAGCTACTGTCTCATTGGTTCTCCCTCTTCCCTTTCATCCTCTGCCACATTGGCAACCTGTGCGAACCAGGAGGTTAAAGGGGCTGTCTCTCCAAGTTGGGAGGTTGATAGTAAAGCAGATGGAAAGTCAAACCGGAGCACAAGGAGAGGGACTATTCGTTGACTTTTAGAAACCTTTTGTATTCACAGTGTGTCCATTCTCTAGGTTTCCCGTACATGTTATAACTGTAGTAATATTCCCTTCAACCTGGAGAGTTGGGACCCATGGAATGGGTGAAAGGCATTTGTGCTTTAAAGGGTCTGCATTTGATCAACCAATCTCACCAATCCTCTCAGTCCCAAGTGTCCAGCCTTATGCCACATCCAGCTGTCGTTGTAGATAGGGTCATTCCAGGTTTCATCAGAGACCCTGAAGGAATTGTAAAGAATTTCCCAGTTTTTTCGTTTTGTTTTTGAAATTCCTTTTTAGAGTGGGTTTGAGCTGATTCTCGCTGCCATGTTTATTCCAGTCTAGACACACTTGATTCCCTTATGGAGACATATCAATGCATAGGTTTTAAGATTCTTCGTAGTGAGATATATTCCTCTGCGGGAAATATGGGGTTTTGAGTCCTTTTCACTGAGGAAGGTGTAGGTCTTGTCTATTCCATACTTGGTTTTTGGAACGGTACCTGTGCTTATATCAAACTCTGGTTTTATGCATCACCACACCTCTCCTTCCCCCTTAAGCAGGCATAAGAGTGTTTTCTAAATGTGAGACACTGTTCTCTTTCCTAACTCAGTTCAAGTGTAGCCATGTTTACAGGATCTTCATAAGTGATATCTTATGATAAGTTTCTTTTTCTGTGTGACTTATTTCACTTAGAATCATCGTACCTGAATCCACCCATTTTTGCTGCTACTGGTCGTATGACATTGATTTCATGGCTGAGGGATATTCCATCGTACGTAAGTACCACAATTTTTTGAACCAATTTTATTTTTCCTGGGATATTTAAGTTGTACCCAAGTTGAGTTCCTTGTAAGCAGTGCAGCCCTAAATTTTGTGGTGGCTCTGACTTATTGATTTTCAGTTTTCCCAAGGTATATTCCCTAGACTGGAAGTGCCCTTGGCTCTGTAGCTCTGTTCTTTACTTGTTTTAGGGAACACAATGCACTCCTCCAGAGAGGCAGTTGGCAATTTACATCCCGCCCATCAGCATAACAAGGCTCCCTGTTCTCCAGGGCCTGTCGTGCCTTTCTGGTTTTTACACATTTTTGTGGAAGTCCCTTTTGACCAGTGGGAAGTGATACTTCTTTGTAGTGCAGATTTGCATTGCCCGCTTGCTTGCGTGGCCAAAAAGGGCATATGCGTTTTCTCCTGAATATATTCAGGAGAATACGCATACACCCTTTTTCCAAGTGCATCATTGTCGAAGTTGTGCCCCTCTTCCTGTGCTTTAAAGGCGATTCCAACGTACCTCTAGAAATCTGTTTCCTGCTATTCTGCCTCGCTTTCAAGTCCACCTCGTTGCCTTCCCTCAACAGATTTTTGGATGATAGTTGTCCTTTATTACTCGGCAAGTTTGTGAATTGCTGTGCCCCTGAGCTCTATTTTTCAACTCGTTTTTGGTGAGCTGACCGCAAGTCCAAAATTTTGGTTCAGGACCTATACTGGTTCCCGGTGGGTGGCTGAGATTTTGGTTAATTCTTCTTCCTGCCGGGAAATTACAGTGATATGTGCCCGTCCAAATGCCTAACAGCTACTCTCTCATTGGTTCGCCCTCTTCCCTTTAATCCTCTGCCAAATTGGCAACCTGTGCGAACCAGGAGGTTAAAGGGGCTGTCTCTCCACGTTGGGAGGTTGATAGTAAAGCAGATGGAAAGTCAAACCGGAACACCAGGAGAGGGACTATTCGTTGAGTTTTAGAAACCTTTTGTATTCACAGTGTGTCCGTTCTCTAGGTTTCCCGTACATGTTATAACTGTAGTAATATTCCCATCAACCTGGAGAGTTCGGACCCATGGAATGGGTGCCATGCATTATTGCTTTAAAGGGTCTGCATTTGCTCACCCAATCTCACCAATCCTCTCAGTCCCAAGTGTCCAGCCTTATGCCACATCCAGCTGTCGTTGTAGATAGGGTCATTCCAGGTTTCATCAGAGACCCTGAAGGAATTGTAAAGAATTTCCCAGTTTTTTTATTTTGTTTTTGAAATTCTTTTTAGAGTGGGTTTGAGCTGATTCTCGCTGCCATGTTTATGCCAGTCTAGACACACTTGATTCCCTTATGGAGACATATCAATACATAGGTTTTAACATTCTTACTAGTCAGATATATTCCTCTGCGTGAAATATGGGGTTTTGAGTCCCTTTCACTGCGGAAGGTGTAGGTCTTGTCTATTCCATAGTTGGTTTTTTGAACTGTACATGTGCTTATATCAAACTCTGGTTTTATGCATCACCCCACCTCTCCTTCCCCCTTAAGCAGGCATAAGAGTGTTTTCTAAATGTGAGACACTGCTCTCTTTCCTAACTCAGTTCAAGTGTAGCCATGTTTACAGGATCTTCATAAGTGATATCTTACGATAAGTTTCTTTTTCTGTGTGACTTATTTCACTTAGAATCATCGTACCTGAATCCACCCATTTTGCTGCTACTGGTCTTATGACATTGATTTCATGGCTGAGGGATATTCCATCGTACGTAAGTACCACAATTTTTTGAACCATTTTTATATTTCCTGGGATATTTAAGGTGTACCCAAGTTGAGGTCCTTGTAAGCAGTGCAGCCCTAAATTTTGGGGTGGCTCTGTATTATCGACTTTCAGTTTTCCCAAGGTATATTCCCTACACTGGAAGTGCCCTTGGCTCTGTAGCTCTGTTGTTTACTTGTTTTAGGGAACACAATGCACTCCTCCAGAGAGGCACTTGGCAATTTACATCCCGCCCATCAGCATAACAAGGCTCCCTGTTTTCCAAGGCCTGTCTTGCCTTTCTGGTTTTTACACATTTTGTGAATATCCCTTTTGACTGGTGGGAAGTGATACTTCTTTGTAGTGCAGATTTGCATTGCCATCTTGCTTGATTGGCCAAAAAGGGCGTATGCGTTTTCTCCTGAATATATTCAGGAGAAAACGCATACGCCCTTTTTGGCCAAGTGCATCATTGTCGAAGTTGTGCCCCTCTTCCTGTGCTTTAAAGGCGATTCCAACGTACCTCTTGAAATCTGTTTCCTGCTATTCGGCCTCGTTTTCAAGTCCTCCTCGTTGCCTTCCCTCAACAGATTTTTGGACGATAGTTGTCCTTTATTACTCGGCCAGTTTGTGAATTCTGTGCCCCTGAGCTCCATTTTTCAACTCGTTTTAGGTGAGCTGACCGCAAGTCCAAAATTTTGGTTCAGGACATATACTGGTTCCCGGTGGGTGGCTGAGACTTTGGTTAATTCTTCTTCCTGCCGGGAAATTACAGTGATATGTGCCCGTCCAAATGCCTAACAGCTACTCTCTCATTGCTTCTCCCTCTTCCCTTTCATCCTCTGCCAAATTGACAACCTGTGCGAACCAGGAGGTTAAAGGGGCTGTCGCTCCAAGTTGGGAGTTTGATAGTAAAGCAGATGGAAAGTCAAACCGGAGCACCAGGAGAGGGACTATTCGTTGAGTTTTAGAAACCTTTCGTATACACAGTGTGTCCATTCTCTAGGTTTCCCGAAGATATTATAACTTTAGTAATATGCCCTAAAACCTGGAGAGTTGGGAACCATGGAATGGGTGCCATGCATTATTGCTATAAAGGGTCTGCATTTGCTCTCCCAATCTCACCAATCGTCTCAGTCCCAAGAGTCCCTCCTTATGCCACATCCAGCTGTCATTGTAGATAGGGTCATTCCAGGTTTCATCAGAGACTCTGAAGGAATTGTAAAGAATTTCCCAGTTTGTTTGTTTTGTTTTTGAAATTCCTTTTTAGAGTGGGTTTGAGCTGATTCTCGCTGCCATGTTTATGCCAGTCTAGACACACTTGATTCCCTTATGGAGACATATCAATACATAGGTTTTAAGATTCTTACTAGTCAGATATATTCCTCTGCGGGAAATATGGTTTTTTGAGTCCCTTTCACTGAGGAAGGTGTAGGTCTTGTCTATTCCATAGTTGGTTTTTGGAACGGTACCTGTGCTTATATCAAACTCTGGTTTTATGCATCACCCCACCTCTCCTTCCCCCTTAAGCAGGCATAAGAGTGTTTTCTAAATGTGAGACACTTTCCTCTTTCCTAACTCAGTTCAAGTGTAGCCTTGTTTACAGGATCCTCATAAGTGATATCTTATGATAAGTTTCTTTTTCTGTGTGACTTATTTCACTTAGAATCATCGTACCAGAATCCACCCATTTTGTTGCTACTGGTCTTATGACATTGATTTCATGGCTGAGGGATATTCCATCGTACGTAAGTACCACAACTTTTTGAAACATTTTTATATTTCCTGGGATATTTAAGGTGTACCCAAGTTGAGGTCCTTGTAAGCAGTGCAGCCCTAAATTTTGGAGTGGCTCTGACTTATTGATTTTCAGTTTTCCCAAGGTATATTCCCTAGACTGGATGTGCCCTTGGCTCTGTAGCTCTCTTCTTTACTTGTTTTAGGGAACACAATGCACTCCTCCAGAGAGGCAGTTGGCAATTTGCATCCCGCCCATCAGCATAACAAGGCTCCCTGTTCTCCAGTGCCTGTCTTGCCTTTCTGGTTTTTTTCACATTTTGTGGATGTCCCTTTTGACCGGTGGGAAGTGATACTTCTTTGTAGTGCAGATTTGCATTGCCCGCTTGCTTGCTTGGCCAAAAAGGGCGTATGCGTTTTCTCCTGAATATATTCAGGAGAAAACTCATACGCCCTTTTTGGCCAAGTGCATCATTGTCGAAGTTGTGCCCCTCTTCCTGTCCTTTAAAGGCGATTCCAACGTACCTCTTGAAATCTGTTTCCTGCTATTCTGCCTCGCTTTCAAGTCCGCCTCGTTGCCTTCCCTCAACAGATTTTTGGACGATAGTTTTCCTTTATTACTTGGCCAGTTTGTGAATTGCTGTGCCCCTGAGCTCCATTTTTCAACTCGTTTTTGGTGAGCTTACCGCAAGTCCAAAATTTTGGTTCAGGACCTATACTGGTTCCCAGTGGGTGGCTGAGACTTTGGTTAATTCTTCTTCCCGCCGGGAAATTAGAGTGATATGTGCCCGTCCAAATGCCTAACAGCTACTCTCTCATTTGTTCTCCCTCTTCCCTTTCATCCTCTGCCAAATTGGCAACCTGTGTGAACCAGGAGGTTAAAGGGGCTGTCTCTAAAAGTTGGGAGGTTGATAGTAAAGCAGATGGAAAGTCAAACTGGAGCACCAGGAGAGGGACTATTCGTTGAGTTTTAGAAACCTTTCGTATTCACAGTGTGTCCGTTCTCTAGGTTTCCCGTACATGTTATAGCTGTAGTAATATTCCCTTCAACGTGGAGAGTTGGGACCCATGGAATGGGTGCCATGCATTATTGCTTTAAAGGGTCTGCATTTGCTCACCCAATCTCACCAATCGTCTCAGTCCCAAGTGTCCCTCTTTATGCCACATCCAGGTGTCGTTGTAGATAGGGTCATTCCAGGTTTCATCAGAGACCCTGAAAGAATTGTAAAGAATTTCCCAGTTTTTTTGTTTTGTTTTTTAAATTCGTTTTTATAGTGAGTTTGAGCTGATTCTCGCTGCCATGTTTATGCCAGTCTAGCCACACTTGATTCCCTTACGGAGACATATCAATACATAGGTTTTAAGATTCTTACTAGTCAGATATATTCCTCTGTGGGAAATATGGGGTTTTGAGTCCCTTTCACTGAGGAAGGTGTAGGTCTAGTCTATTCCATAGTTGGTTTTTGGAACGGTACCTGTGCTTATATCAAACTCTGGTTTTATGCATCACCCCACCTCTCCTTCCCCCTTAAGCAGGCATAAGAGTGTTTTCTAAATGTGAGACACTGTTCTCTTTCCTAACTCAGTTCAAGTGTAGCCATGTGTACAGGATCTTCAGAAGTGATATCTTATGATAAGTTTCTTTTTCTCTGTGACTTATTTCACTTAGAATCATCGAACCTGAATCCACCCATTTTGCTGCTACTGGTCTTATGACATTGATGTCATGGCTGAGGGATATTCCATCGTACTTAAGTAATACAATTTTTTGAACCATTTTTATATTTCCTGGGATATTTAAGGTGTACCCAAGTTGAGGTCCTTGTAAGCAGTGCAGCCCTAAATTTTGGAGTGGCTCTGTCTTATTGATTTTCAGTTTTCCCAAGGTATATTCCCTAGACTGGAAGTGCCCTTGGCTCTGTAGCTCTGTTCTTTACTTGTTTTAGGTAACACAATGCACTCCTCCAGAGAGGCAGTTGGCAATTTACATCCCGCCCATCAGCATAACAAGTCTCCATGTTCTCCAGGGCCTGTCTTGCCTTTCTGGTTTTTACACATTTTGTGGATGTCCCTTTTGACCGGTGGGAAGTGATACTTCTTTGTAGTGCAGATTTGCATTGCCCGCTTGCTTGCTTGGCCAAAAAGGGCGTATGCGTTTTCTCCTGAATATATTCAGGAGAAATCGCATACGCCCTTTTTGGCCAAGTGCATCATTGTCGAAGTTTTGCCCCTCTTCCTGTGCTTTAAAGGGGATTCCAACGTACCTCTTGAAATCTGTTTCCTGCTATTCTGCCTCGCTTTCAAGTGTGCCTCGTTGCCTTCCCTCAACAGATTTTTGGACGATACTTCTCGTTTATTACTTGGCCGGTTTGTGAATTGCTGTGCCCCTGAGCTCCATTTTTCAACTCGTTTTTTGTGAGCTGACCGCAAGTCCAAAATTTTGGTTCAGGACCTATGCTGGTTCCCAGTGGGGGGCTGAGACTTTGGTTAATTCTTCTACCTGCGGGGAAGTTAGAGTGATATGTGCCCGTCCAAATGCCTAACATCTACTCTCTCATTGGTTTTCCCTCTTCCCTTTCATCCTCTGCCAAATTGGCAACCTGTGCGAAGCAGGAGGTTAAAGGGGCTGTCTCTCCAAGTTGGGAGGTTGATAGTAAAGCAGACGGAAAGTCAAACCGGAGCACCAGGAGAGGGACTATTCGTTGAGTTTTAGAAACCTTTCGTATTCACAGTGTGTCCGTTCTCTAGGTTTCCCGTACATGTTATAGCTGTAGTAATATTCCCTTCAACCTGGAGAGTTCGGACCCATGGAATGGGTGCCAGGCATTTGTGCTTTAAAGGGTCTGCATTTGCTCACCCAATCTCACCAATCCTCTCAGTCCCAAGTGTCCCTCCTCATGCCACATCCAGCTGTCGTTGTAGATAGGGTCATTCCAGGTTTCATCAGAGACCCTGAAGGAATTGTAAAGAATTTCCCAGTTTTTTTTGTTTTGTTTTTGAAATTCCTTTTTAGAGTGGGTTTGAGCTGATTCTCGCTGCCATGTTTATGCCAGTCTAGACACACTTGAGTCCCTTATGGAGACATATCAATACATAGGTTTTATGATTCTTACTTGTCAGATATATTCCTCTGCGGGAAATATGGGGTTTTGAGTCCCTTTCACTGAGCGAGGTGTAGGTCTTGTCTATTCCATAGTTGGTTTTTAGAACGGTACATGTGCTTATATCAAACTCTGGTTTTATGCATCACCCCACCTCTCCTTCCCCCTTAAGCAGGCATAAGTGTGTTTTCTAAATGTGAGACACTCTTCTCTTTCCTAAATCAGTTCAAGTGTAGCCATATTTACAGGATCTTCATAAGTGATATCTTATGATAAGTTTCTGTTCCTGTGTGACTTATTTCACTTAGAATCATCATACCTGAATCCACCCATTTTGCAGCTACTGGTCTTATGACATTGATGTCATGGCTGAGGGATATTCCATCGTACGTAAGTAACACAATTTTTTGAAACATTTTTATATTTCCTGGGATATTTAAGGTGTACCCAAATTGAGGTCCTTGTAAGCAGTGCAGCCCTAAATTTTGGGGTGGCTCTGTCTTATTGATTTTCAGTTTTCCCAAGGTATATTCCCTAGACTGGAAGTGCCCTTGGCTCTGTAGCTCTGTTCTTTACTTGTTTTAGGGAACACAATGCACTCCTCCAGAGAGTCAGTTGGCAATTTACATCCCGCCCATCAGCATAACAATGCTCCCTGTTCTCCAGGGCCTGTTTTGCCTTTCTGGTTTTTACACATTTTGTGGATGTCCCTTTTGACCAGTGGGAAGTGATACTTCTTTGTAGTGCAGATTTGCATTGCCCGCTTGCTTGCTTTGCCAAAACAGGCGTATGCGTTTTCTCCTGAATATATTCAGGAGAAAACTCATACGCCCTTTATGGCCAAGTGCATCATTGTCGAAGTTGAGCCCCTCTTCCTGTGCTTGAAAGGTGATTCCAACGTACCTCTTGAAATCTGTTTCCTGCTATTCTGCCTCGCTTTAAAGTCCGCCTCGTTGCCTTCCCTCAACAGATTTTTGGACGATAGTTGTCCTTTATTACTTGGCCAGTTTGTGACTTGCAGTGCTCTTGAGCTCAATTTTTCAACTCGTTTTTGGTGAGCTGACCGCAAGTCCAAAATTTTGGTTCAGGACCTATACTGGTTCCCGGTGGGTGGCTGAGACTTTGGTTAATTCTTCTTCCTGTCAGGAAATTACAGTGATATGTGCCCATCCAAATGCCTAACAGCTACACTCTCATTGGTTCTCCCTCTTCCCTTTCATCCTCTGCCAAATTGGCAACCTGTGCGAACCAGGAGGTTAAAGGGGCTGTCTCTACAAGCTGGGAGGTTGATAGTATAGCAGATGGAAAGTCAAACCGGAGCACCAGGAGAGGGACTATTCGTTGAGTTTTAGAAACCTTTCGTATTCACAGTGTGTCCGTTCTCTAGGTTTCCCGTACATGTTATAGCTGTAGTAATATTCCCTTCAACCTGGAGAGTCGGGACCCATGGAATGGGTGCCAGGCATTTGTGCTTTAAAGGGTCTGCATTTGCTCACCCAATCTCACCAATCATCTCAGTCCCAAGTGTCCTTTCTTATGCCACATCCAGCTGTCATTGTAGATAAGGTCATTCCAGGTTTCATCAGAGACCCTGAAGGAATTGTAAAGAATTTCCCAGTTTTTTTGTTTTGTTTTTGAAATTCCTTTTTATAGTGGGTTTGAGCTGATTCTCGCTGCCATGTTTATGCCAGTCTAGACACACTTGATTCCCAATGGAGACATATCAATACATAGGTTTTAAGATTCTTACTAGTCAGATATATTCCTCTGCGGGAAATATGGGGTTTTGAGTCCCTTTCTCTGAGGAAGGTGTAGGTCTTCTCTATTCCATACTTGGATTTTGGAACCGTACCTCTGCTTATATCAAACTCTGGTTTTATGCATCACCCCACCTCTCCTTCCCCCTTAAGCAGGCATAAGAGTGTTTTCTAAATGTGAGACACTGTTCTCTTTCCTAACTCAGTTCAAGTGTAGCCATGTTTACAGGATCTTCATAAGTGATATCTTATGATAAGTTTATTTTTCTGTGTGACTTATTTCACTTAGAATCATCGTACCTGAATCCACCCATTTTGCTGCTACTGGTCTTATGACATTGATTTCATGGCTGAGGGATATTCCATCGTACGTAAGTTCCACAATTTTTTGAACCATTTTTATATTTCCTGGGATATTTAAGGTGTACCCAAGTTGAGGTCCTTGTAAACAGTGCAGCCCTAAATTTTGGGGTGGCTCTGTCTTATTGATTTTCAGTTTTCCCAAGGTATATTCCCTAGACTGGAAGTGCCCTTGGCTCTGTAGCTCTGTTGTTTACTTGTTTTAGGGAACACAATGCACTCCTCCAGAGAGGCAGTTGGAAATTTACATCCCGCCCATCAGCAAAACAAGGCTCCCTGTTCTCCAGGGCCTGTCTTGCCTTTCTGGTTTTTACACATTTTGTGGATGTCCCTTTTGACCGGTGGGAAGTGATACATCTTTGTAGGGCAGATTTGCATTGCCCGCTTGCTTGCTTAGCAAAAAAGGGCGTATGCGTTTTCTCCTGAATATATTCAGGAGAAAACGCATACGCCCTTTTTGGCCAAGTGCATCATTGTCGAAGTTGTGCCCCTCTTCCTGTGCTTTAAAGGTGATTCCAACGTACCTCTTGAAATCTGTTTCCTGCTATTCTTCCTCTCTTTCAAGTCCGCCTCGTTGCCTTTCCTCAAAAGATTTTTGGACGATAGTTGTCCTTTATTATTCGGCCAGTTTGTGAATTGCTGTGCCCCTGAGCTCCATTTTTCACCTCGTTTTTGGTGAGCTGACCGCAGGTCCAAAATTTTGGTTCAGGACCTATACTGGTTCCCGGTGGGTGGCTGAGACTTTGGTTAATTCTTCTTCCTGCGGGGAAGTTAGAGTGAGATGTGCCCGTCCAAATGCCTAACAGCTACTCTCTCATTGGTTCTCCCTCTTCCCTTTCATCCTCTGCCAAATTGGCAACTAGTGCGTACCAGGAGGTTAAAGGGGCTGTCTCTCCAAGTTGGGAGGTTGATAGTAAAGCAGATGGAAAGTCAAACCCGAGCACCAGGAGAGGGACTATTCGTTGAGTTTTAGAAACCTTTCGTATTCACAGTGTGTCCGTTCTCTAGGTTTCCCGTACATGTTATAGCTGTAGTAATATTCCCTTCAAACTGGAGAGTTGGGACCCATGGAATAGGTGCCAGGCATTTGTGCTTTAAAGGGTCTGCATTTGCTCACCCAATCTCACCAATCCTCTCAGTCCCAAGTGTCCCTCCTTATGCCACATCCAGGTGTCGTTGTAGATAGGGTCATTCCAGGTTTCATCAGAGACCCTGAAGGAATTGTAAAGAATTTCTCCGATTTTTTGTTTTGTTTTTGAAATTCCTTTTTAGAGTGGGTTTGAGCTGATTTTTGCTGCCATGTTTATGCCAGTCTAGAAACACTTGATTCCCTTACGGAGACATATCAATACATGGGTTTTAAGATTCTTACTAGTCAGATATATTCCTCTGCAGGAAATATGGTGTTTTGAGTCCCTTTCACTGTGGAAGGTGTAGGTCTTGTCTATTCCATAGTTGGTTTTTGGAACGGTATGTGTGCTTATATCAAACTCTGGTTTTATGCATCACCCCACCTCTCCTTCCCCTTAAGCAGGCATAAGAGTGTTTTCTAAATGTGAGACACTGTTCTCTTTCCTAACTCAGTTCAAGTGTAGCCATGTTTACAGGATCTTCATAAGTGATATCTTATGATAAGTTTCTTTTTCTGTGTGACTTATTTCACTTAGAATCACCGAACCTGAATCCAACCATTTTTCTGCTACTGGTCTTATGACATTGATTTCATGGCTGAGGGATATTCCATCGTACGTAAGTACCACAATTTTTTGAACCATTTTTATATTTCCTGGGATACTTAAGGTGTATCCAAGTTGAGGTCCTTGTAATCAATGCAGCCCTAAATTTTGGGGTGGCTCTGTAGTATTGATTTTCAGTTTTCCCACGATATGTTTCCTAGACTGGAAGAGCCCTTGGCTCTGTAGCTCTGTTGTTTACTTGTTTTAGGGAACACAATGCACTCCTCCAGAGAGGCAGTTGGCAATTTATATTCCGCCCATCAGCATAACAAGGCTCCCTGTTCTCCAGGGCCTGTCTTGCCTTTCTGGTTTTTACACATTTTGTGGATGTCCCTTTTGACCGGTGGGAAGTGATACTTCTTTGTAGTGCAGATTTGCATTGCCCGCTTGCTTGCTTGGCCAAAAATGGGGTATGCGTTTTCTCCTGAATATATTCAGCAGAAAACGCATACGCCCTTTTTGGCCAAGTGCATCATTGTCGAAGTTGTGCCCCTCTTCCTGTGCTTTAAAGGCGATTCCAACGTACCTCTTGAAATCTGTTTCCTGCTATTCTGCCTAGCTTTCAAGTCCGCCTCGTTGCCTTCCCTCAACAGATTTTTGGACGATTGTTGTCCTTTATTACTCGGCCAGTTTGTGAATTGCTGTGTCCCTGAGCTCCATTTTTCAACTTGTTTTTGGTGAGCTGACCGCAAGTCCAAAATTTTGGTTCATGACCTATACGGGTTCCCGGTGGGGGGCTGAGACTTTGGTTAATTCTTCTTCCTGCCGGGAAATTACAGTGATATGTGCCCGTCCAAATGCCTAACAGCTACTCTCTCATTGATTCTCCCTCTTCCCTTTCATCCTCTGCCAAATTGGAAACCTGTGTGAACCAGGAGGTTAAAGGGGCTGTCTCTCCAAGTTGGGAGGTTGATAGTAAAGCAGATGGAAAGTCAAACCGGGGCACCAGGAGAGGGACTATTCGTTGAGTTTTAGAAACCTTTCGTATTCACAGTGTGTCCGTTCTCTAGGTTTCCCGTACATGTTATAACTGTAGTAATATTCCCTTCAACCTGGAGAGTTGGGACTCATGGAATGGGTGCCAAGCATTTGTGCTTTAAAGGGTCTGCATTTGCTAACCCAATCTCACCAATCCTCTCAGTCCCAAGTGTCCAGCCTTATGCCACATCCAGCTGTCGTTGTACATAGGGTCATTCCAGGTTTCATCAGAGACCCTGAAGGAATTGTAAAGAATTTCCCAGTTTTTTTGTTTTGTTTTTGAAATTCCTTTTTATAGTGGGTTTGAGCTGATTCTCGCTGCCATGTTTATGCCAGTCTAGACACACTTGATTCCCTTATGGAGACATATCAATACATAGGTTTTAAGATTCTTACTAGTCAGATATATTCCTCTGCAGGAAATATGGTGTTTTGAGTCCCTTTCACTGTGGAATGTGTAGGTCTTGTCTATTCCATAGTTGGTTTTTGGAAAGGTATGTGTGCTTATACCAAACTCTGGTTTTATGCATCACCCCACCTCTCCTTCCCCTTAAGCAGGCATAAGAGTGTTTTCTAAATGTGAGACACTGTTCTCTTTCCTAACTCAGTTCAAGTGTAGCCATGTTTACAGGATCTTCATAAGTGATATCTTATGATAAGTTTCTTTTTCTGTGTGACTTATTTCACTTAGAATCACCGAAGCTGAATCCACCCATTTTGCTGCTACTGGTCTTATGACATTGATTTCATGGCTGAGGGATATTCCATCGTACGTAAGTACCACATTTTTTTGAACCATTTTTATATTTCCTGGGATATTTAAGGTGTACCCAAGTTGAGGTCCTTGTAAGCAGTGCAGCCCTAAATTTTGGGGTGGCTCTGTCTTATTGATTTTCAGTTTTCCCAAGGTATATTCCCTAGACTGGAAGCGCCCTTTTCTCTGTAGCTCTGTTGTTTACTTGTTTTAGGGAACACAATGCACTCCTCCAGAGAGGCAGTTGGCAATTTACATCCCGCCCATCAGCATAACAAGGCTCCATGTTCTCCAGGGCCTGTCTTTCCTTTCTGGTTTTTACACATTTTGTGGATGTCCCTTTGGACCGGTGGGAAGTGATACATCTTTGTAGGGCAGATTTGCATTGCCCGCTTGCTTGCTTAGCAAAAGAGGGCGTATGCCTTTTCTCCTGAATATATTCAGGAGAAAACGCATATGCCCTTTTTGGCCAAGTGCATCATTGTCGAAGTTGTGCCCCTCTTCCTGTGCTTTAAAGGCAATTCCAACGTACCTCTTGAAATCTGTTTCCTGCTATTCTTCCTCTCTTTCAAGTCCGCCTCGTTGCCTTTCCTCAAAAGATTTTTGGACGATAGTTGTCCTTTATTATTCGGTCAGTTTGTGAATTGCTGTGCCCCTGATCTCCATTTTTCAACTCGTTTTTGGTGAGCTGACCGCAGGTCCAAAATTTTGGTTCAGGACCTATACTGGTTCCCGGTGGGTGGCTGAGACTTTGGTTAATTCTTCTTCCTGCGGGGAAGTTAGAGTGAGATGTGCCCGTCCAAATGCCTAACAGCTACTCTCTCATTGGTTCTCCCTCTTCCCTTTCATCCTCTGCCAAATTGGCAACTAGTGCGTACCAGGAGGTTAAAGGGGCTGTCTCTCCAAGTTGGGAGGTTGATAGTAAAGCAGATGGAAAGTCAAACCCGAGCACCAGGAGAGGGACTATTCGTTGAGTTTTAGAAACCTTTCGTATTCACAGTGTGTCCGTTCTCTAGGTTTCCCGTACATGTTATAGCTGTAGTAATATTCCCTTCAAAGTGGAGAGTTGGGACCCATGGAATAGGTGCCAGGCATTTGTGCTTTAAAGGGTCTGCATTTGCTCACCCAATCTCACCAATCCTCTCAGTCCCAAGTGTCCCTCCTTATGCCACATCCAGGTGTCGTTGTAGATAGGGTCATTCCAGGTTTCATCAGAGACCCTGAAGGAATTGTAAAGAATTTCCCCGATTTTTTGTTTTGTTTTTGAAATTCCTTTTTAGAGTGGGTTTGAGCTGATTTTCGCTGCCATGTTTATGCCAGTCTAGACACACTTGATTCCCTTACGGAGACATATCAATACATAGGTTTTGAGATTCTTACTAGTCAGTTATATTCCTCTGCAGGAAATATGGTGTTTTGAGTCCCTTTCACTGTGGAAGGTGTAGGTCTTGTCTATTCCATAGTTGGTTTTTGGAACGGTATGTGTGCTTATATCAAACTCTGGTTTTATGCATCACCCCACCTCTCCTTCCCCTTAAGCAGGCATAAGAGTGTTTTCTAAATGTGAGACACTGTTCTCTTTCCTAACTCAGTTCAAGTGTAGCCATGTTTACAGGATCTTCATAAGTGATATCTTATGATAAGTTTCTTTTTCTGTGTGACTTATTTCACTTAGAATCACCGAACCTGAATCCAACCATTTTGCTGCTACTGGTCTTATGACATTGATTTCATGGCTGAGGGATATTCCATCGTACGTAAGTACCACAATTTTTTGAACCATTTTTATATTTCCTGGGATACTTAAAGTGTATCCAAGTTGAGGTCCTTGTAAGCAATGCAGCCCTAAATTTTGGGGTGGCTCTGTAATATTGATTTTCAGTTTTCCCACGATATGTTCCCTAGACTGGAAGTGCCCTTGGCTCTGTAGCTCTGTTGTTTACTTGTTTTAGGGAACACAATGCACTCCTCCAGAGAGGCAGTTGGCAATTTATATTCCGCCCATCAGCATAACAAGGCTCCCTGTTCTCCAGGGCCTGTCTTGCCTTTCTGGTTTTTACACATTTTGTGGATGTCCCTTTTGACCGGTGGGAAGTGATACTTCTTTGTAGTGCAGATTTGCATTGCCCGCTTGCTTGCTTGGCCAAAAATAGGGTATGCGTTTTCTCCTGAATATATTCAGGAGAAAACGCATACGCCCTTTTTGGCCAAGTGCATCATTGTCGAAGTTGTGCCCCTCTTCCTGTGCTTTAAAGGCGATTCCAACGTACCTCTTGAAATCTGTTTCCTGCTATTCTGCCTAGCATTCAAGTCCGCCTCGTTGCCTTCCCTCAACAGATTTTTGGACGATTGTTGTCCTTTATTACTCGGCCAGTTTGTGAATTGCTGTGTCCCTGAGCTCCATTTTTCAACTCGTTTTTGGTGAGCTGACCGCAAGTCCAAAATTTTGTTTCATGACCTATACTGGTTCCCCGTGGGGGGCTGAGACTTTGGTTAATTCTTCTTCCTGCCGGGAAATTACAGTGATATGTGCCCGTCCAAATGCCTAACAGCTACTCTCTCATTGATTCTCCCTCTTCCCTTTCATCCTCTGCCAAATTGGAAACCTGTGTGAACTAGGAGGTTAAAGGGGCTCTCTCTCCAAGTTGGGAGGTTGATAGTAAAGCCGATGGAAAGTCAAACCGGGGCACCAGGAGAGGGACTATTCGTTGAGTTTTAGAAACCTTTTGTATTCACAGTGTGTCCGTTCTCTAGGTTTCCCGTACATGTTATAACTGTAATAATATTCCCTTCAACCTGGAGAGTTGGGACTCATGGAATGGGTGCCAAGCATTTGTGCTTTAAAGGGTCTGCATTTGCTCACCCAATCTCACCAATCCTCTCAGTCCCAAGTGTCCAGCCTTATGCCACATCCAGCTGTCGTTGTACATAGGGTCATTCCAGGTTTCATCAGAGACCCTGAAGGAATTGTAAAGAATTTCCCAGTTTTTTTGTTTTGTTTTTGAAATTCCTTTTTATAGTGGGTTTGAGCTGATTCTCTCTGCCATGTTTATGCCAGTCTAGACACACTTGATTCCCTTATGGAGACCTATCAATACATAGGTTTTAAGATTCTTACTAGTCAGATATATTCCTCTGCAGGAAATATGGTGTTTTGAGTCCCTTTCACTGTGGAAGGTGTAGGTCTTGTCTATTCCATAGTTGGTTTTTGGAACGGTATGTGTGCTTATACCAAACTCTGGTTTTATGCATCACCCCACCTCTCCTTCCCCTTAAGCAGGCATAAGAGTGTTTTCTAAATGTGAGACACTGTTCTCTTTCCTAACTCAGTTCAAGTGTAGCCATGTTTACAGGATCTTCATAAGTGATATCTTATGATAAGTTTCTTTTTCTGTGTGACTTATTTCACTTAGAATCATCTTACCTGAATCCAACCATTTTGCTGCTACTGGTCTTATGACATTGATTTCATGGCTGAGGGATATTCCATCGTACGTAAGTACCACAATTTTTTGAACCATTTTTATATTTCCTGGGATATTTAAGGTGTACTCAAGTTGAGGTCCTTGTAAACAGTGCAGCCCTAAATTTTGGGGTGGCTCTGTCTTATTGATTTTCAGTTTTCCCAAGGTATATTCCCTAGACTGGAAGTGCCCTTGGCTCTGTAGCTCTGTTCTTTACTTGTTTTAGGGAACACAATGTACTCCTCCAGAGAGGCAGTTGGCAATTTACATGCCGCCCATCAGCATAACAAGGCTCCCTGTTCTCCAGGGCCTGTCTTGCCTTTCTGGTTTTTACACATTTTGTGGATGTTCCTTTAGACCGGTGGGAAGTGATACTTCTTTGCAGTGCAGATTTGCATTGCCCGCTTGCTTGCTTGGCCAAAAAGGGCGTATGAGTTTTCTCCTGAATATATTCAGGAGAAAACGCATACGCCCTTTTTGGCCAAGTGCATCATTGTCGAAGTTGTGCCCCTCTTCCTGTGCTTTAAAGGTGATTCCAACGTACCACTTGAAATCTGTTTCCTGCTATTCTGCCTCGCTTTCCAGTCTGCCTCGTTACCTTCCCTCAACAGATTTTTGGATGTTAGTTGTCCTTTATTACTCGGCCAGTTTGTGAATTGCTGTGCCCCTGAGCTCCATTTTTCAACTCGTTTTTGGTGAGCCGACCGCAAGTCCAAAATTTTGGTTCAGGACCCATACTGGTTCCCAGTGGGTGGCTGAGACTTTGGCTAATTCTTCTTCCTGCCGGGAAATTAGAGTGATATGTGCCGGTCCAAATGCCTAACAGCTACTCTCTCATTGGTTCTCCCTCTTCCCTTTCATCCTCTGCCAAATTGGCAACATGTGCGAACCAGGAGGTTAAAGGGGCTGTCTCTCCATGTTGGGAGCTTGATAGTAAAGCAGATGGAAAGTCAAGCCGGAGCACCAGGAGAGGGACTATTTGTTGAGTTTTAGAAACCTTTCGTATTCACAGTGTGTCCGTTCTCTAGGTTTCCCGTACATGTTATAGCTGTAGTAATATTCCCTTCAAACTGGAGAGTTGGGACCCATGGAATAGGTGCCAGGCATTTGTGCTTTAAAGGGTCTGCATTTGCTCACCCAATCTCACCAATCCTCTCAGTCCCAAGTGTCCCTCCTTATGCCACATCCAGGTGTCGTTGTAGATAGGGTCATTCCAGGTTTCATCAGAGACCCTGAAGGAATTGTAAAGAATTTCCCCGATTTTTTGTTTTGTTTTTGAAATTCCTTTTTAGAGTGGGTTTGAGCTGATTTTCGCTGCCATGTTTATGCCAGTCTAGACACACTTGATTCCCTTACGGAGACATATCAATACATAGGTTTTAAGATTCTTACTAGTCAGATATATTCCTCTGCAGGAAATATGGTGTTTTGAGTCCCTTTCACTGTGGAAGGTGTAGGTCTTGTCTATTCCATAGTTGGTTTTTGGAACGGTATGTGTGCTTATATCAAACTCTGGTTTTATGCATCACCCCACCTCTTCTTCCCCTTAAGCAGGCATAAGAGTGTTTTCTAAATGTGAGACACTGTTCTCTTTCCTAACTCAGTTCAAGTGTAGCCATGTTTACAGGATCTTCATAAGTGATATCTTATGATAAGTTTCTTTTACTGTGTGACTTATTTCACTTAGAATCACCGAACCTGAATCCAACCATTTTGCTGCTACTGGTCTTATGACATTGATTTCATGGCTGAGGGATATTCCATCGTACGTAAGTACCACAATTTTTTGAACCATTTTTATATTTCCTGGGATACTTAAGGTGTATCCAAGTTGAGGTCCTTGTAAGCAATGCAGCCCTAAATTTTGGGGTGGCTCTGTATTATTGATTTTCAGTTTTCCCACGATATGTTCCCTAGACTGGAAGTGCCCTTGGCTCTGTAGCTCTGTTGTTTACTTGTTTTAGGGAACACAATGCACTCCTCCAGAGAGGCAGTTGGCAATTTATATTCCGCCCATCAGCATAACAAGGCTCCCTGTTCTCCAGGGCCTGTCTTGCCTTTCTGGTTTTTACACATTTTGTGGATGTCCCTTTTGACCGGTGGGAAGTGATACTTCTTTGTAGTGCAGATTTGCATTGCCCGCTTGCTTGCTTGGCCAAAAATGGGGTATGCGTTTTCTCCTGAATATATTCAGGAGAAAACGCATACGCCCTTTTTGGCCAAGTGCATCATTGTCGAAGTTGTGCCCCTCTTCCTGTGCTTTAAAGGCGATTCCAACGTACCTCTTGAAATCTGTTTCCTGCTAATCTGCCTAGCTTTCAAGTCCGCCTCGTTGCCTTCCCTCAACAGATTTTTGGACGATTGTTGTCCTTTATTACTCGGCCAGTTTGTGAATTGCTGTGTCCCTGAGCTCCATTTTTCAACTCGTTTTTGGTGAGCTGACCGCAAGTGCAAAATTTTGGTTCATGACCTATACTGGTTCCCCGTGGGGGGCTGAGACTTTGGTTAATTCTTCTTCCTGCCGGGAAATTACAGTGATATGTGCCCGTCCAAATGCCTAACAGCTACTCTCTCATTGATTCTCCCTCTTCCCTTTCATCCTCTGCCAAATTGGAAACCTGTGTGAACTAGGAGGTTAAAGGGGCTCTCTCTCCAAGTTGGGAGGTTGATAGTAAAGCAGATGGAAAGTCAAACCGGGGCACCAGGAGAGGGACTATTCGTTGAGTTTTAGAAACCTTTCGTATTCACAGTGTGTCCGTTCTCTAGGTTTCCCGTACATGTTATAACTGTAATAATATTCCCTTCAACCTGGAGAGTTGGGACTCATGGAATGGGTGCCAAGCATTTGTGCTTTAAAGTGTCTGCATTTGCTCACCCAATCTCACCAATCCTCTCAGTCCCAAGTGTCCAGCCTTATGCCACATCCAGCTGTCGTTGTACATAGGGTCATTCCAGGTTTCATCAGAGACCCTGAAGGAATTGTAAAGAATTTCCCAGTTTTTTTGTTTTGTTTTTGAAATTCCTTTTTATAGTGGGTTTGAGCTGATTCTCGCTGCCATGTTTATGCCAGTCTAGACACACTTGATTCCCTTATGGAGACCTATCAATACATAGGTTTTAAGATTCTTACTAGTCAGATATATTCCTCTGCAGGAAATATGGTGTTTTGAGTCCCTTTCACTGTGGAAGGTGTAGGTCTTGTCTATTCCATAGTTGGTTTTTGGAACGGTATGTGTGCTTATACCAAACTCTGGTTTTATGCATCACCCCACCTCTCCTTCCCCTTAAGCAGGCATAAGAGTGTTTTCTAAATGTGAGACACTGTTCTCTTTCCTAACTCAGTTCAAGTGTAGCCATGTTTACAGGATCTTCATAAGTGATATCTTATGATAAGTTTCTTTTTCTGTGTGACTTATTTCACTTAGAATCATCTTACATGAATCCACCCATTTCGCTGCTACTGGTCTTATGACATTGATTTCATGGCTGAGGGATATTCCATCGTACGTAAGTACCACAATTTTTTGAACCATTTTTATATTTCCTGGGATATTTAAGGTGTACCCAAGTTGAGGTCCTTGTAAGCAGTGCAGCCCTAAATTTTGGGGTGGCTTTGTCTTATTGATTTTCAATTTTCCCAAGGTATATTCCCTAGACTGGAAGTGCCCTTGGCTCTGTAGCTCTGTTCTTTACTTGTTTTAGGGAACACAATGCCCTCCTCCAGAGAGGCAGTAGGCAATTTACATCCCGCCCATCAGCATAACAAGGCTCCCTGTTCTCCAGGGCCTGTCTTGCCTTTCTGGTTTTTACACATTTTGTGGATGTTCCTTTTGACCGGTGGGAAGTGATACTTCTTTGCAGTGCAGATTTGCATTGCCCGCTTGCTTGCTTGGCCAAAAAGGGCGTATGCGTTTTCTCCTGAATATATTCAGGAGAAAACGCATATGCCCTTTTAGGCCAAGTGCATCATTGTCGAAGTTGTGCCCCTCTTCCTGTGCTTTAAAAGCGATTACAACGTACCTCTTGAAATCTGTTTCAAGCTATTCTGCCTCGCTTTCAAGTCCGCCTCGTTGGCTTCCCTTAACAGATTTTTGGACGATAGTTGTCCTTTATTACTCGGCCAGTTTGTGAATTGCTGTGGCCTTGAGCTCCATTATTCAACTCGTTTTTGGTGAGCTGAACGCAAGTCCAAAATTTTGGTTCTGGACTTATGCTGGTTCCCGGTGGGGGGCTGAGACTTTGGTTAATTCTTCTTCCTGCCGGGAAATTACAGTGATATATGCCCGTCCAAATGCCTAACAGCTACTCTCTCATTGGTTCTCCCTCTTCCCTTTCATCCTCTGCCAAATTGGAAACCTGTGCGAACCAGGAGGTTAAAGGTGCTGTCTCTCCAAGTTGGGAGGTTGATAGTAAAGCAGGTGGAAAGTCAAACCAGAGCACCAGGAGAGGGAGAATTCGTTGAGTTTTAGAAACCTTTCGTATTCACAGTGTGTCCATTTTCTAGGTTTCACGTACTTGTTATAGCTGTAGTAATATTCCCTTCAACCTGGAGAGTTGGGACCCATGGAATTGGTGCCAGGCATTTGTGCTTTAAAGGGTCTGCATTTGCTCACCCAATCTCACCAATCGTCTCAGTCCCAACTGTCCAGCCTTATTTCACATCCAGCTGTCGTTGTAGATAGGGTCTTTCCAGGTTTCATCAGAGACCCTGAAAGAATTGTAAAGAATTTCACACTTTTTTTGAATTGTTTTCGAAATTCCTTTTTATAGTGGGTTTGAGCTGATTCTCGCTGCCATGTTTATGCCAGTCTAGACACATTTGATTCCCTTACGGAGACATTTCAATACATAGGTTTTAAGATTCTTATTAGTCATATATATTCCTCTGCGGGAAATATGGTGTTTTGAGTCCCTTTCACTGAGGAAGGTGTAGGTCTTGTCTATTCCATAGTTGGTTTTTGGAACGGTACCTGTGCTTATATCAAACTCTGGTTTTATGCATCACCCCACCTCTCCTTCCCCCTTAAGCAGGCATAAGAATGTTTTCTAAATGTGAGACACTGTTCTCTTTCCTAACTCAGTTCAAGTGTAGCCATGTTTATAGGATCTTCATTAGTGATATCTTATGATAAGTTTCTTTTTCTGTGTGACTTATTTCACTTAGAATCATCGTACCTGAATCCACCCATTTTGCTGCTACTGGTCTTATGACATTGATTTCCTGGCTGAGGGATATTCCATCGTACGTAGGTACCACAATTTTTTGAACCATTTTTATATTTCCTGGGATATTTAAGGTGTACCCAAGTTGAGGTCCTTGTAAGCAGTGGAGCCTTAAATATTGGGCTGGCTCTGTCTTATTGATTTTCAGTTTTCCCAAGGTATATTCCCTAGACTGGAAGTGCCCTTGGCTCTGTAGCACTGTTCTTTCCTTGTTTTAGGAAACACAATGCACTCCTCCAGAGAGGCAGTTGGCAATTTACATCCCGCCCATCAGCATAACAAGGCTCCCTGTTCTCCAGGGCCTGTCTTGCCTTTCTGGTTTTTACACATTTTGTGGATGTCCCTTTTGACCGGTGGGAAGTGATACTTCTTTGTAGTGCAGATTTGCATTGCCCGCTTGCTTGCTTGGCCAAAAAGGGCGTATGCATTTTCTCCTGAATATATTCAGGAGAAAACGCATACGCCCTTTTTGGCCAAGTGCATCATTGTCGAAGTTGTGTCCCTCTTCCTGTGCTTTAAAGGCGATTCCAACGTACCTCTTGAAATGTGTTTCCTGCTATTCTGCCTCGCTTTCAAGTCCACCTCGTTGCCTTCCCTCAACAGATTTTTGGACGATAGTTGTCTTTATTACTCGGCCAGTTTGTGAATTGCTGTGCCCCTGAGCTCCATTTTTCAACTCGTTTTTGGTGAGCTGACCGCAAGTCCAAAATTTTGGTTCAGGACCTATACTGGTTCCCGGTGGGTGGCTGAGACATTGGTTAATTCTTCTTCCTGCCAGGAAGTTAGAGTGATATGTGCGCGTCCAAATGCCTAACAGCTACTCTCTCATTGGTTCTCCCTCTTCCCTTTCATCCTCTGCCAAATTGGCAACCTGTGTGAACCAGGAGGTTAAAGGGGCTGTCTCTCCAAGTTGGGAGGTTGATAGTAAAGCAGATGGAAAGTCAAACAGGAGCACCAGGAGAGGGACTATTCGTTGAGTTTTAGAAACCTTTCGTATTCACAGTGTGTCCGTTCTCTAGGTTTCCCGTACATGTTATAGCTGTAGTAATATTCCCTTCAACCTGGAGAGTTGGGACCCATGGTATGGGTGCCAGGCATTTGTGCTTTAAAGGGTCTGCATTTGCTCACCCAATCTCACCAATCGTCTCAGTCCCAAGTGTCCCTCCTTATGCCACATCCAGCTGTCGTTGTAGATAGGGTCATTCCAGGTCTCATCAGAAACCATGAAGGAATTGTAAAGAATTTCCCAGTTTTTTTGTTTTGTTTTTGAAATTCCTTTTTATAGTGGGTTTGAGCTGATTCTCGCTGCCATGTTTATGCCAGTCTAGACACACTTGATTCCCTTACGGAGACATATCAATACATAGGTTTTAAGATTCTTACTAGTCAGATATATTCCTCTGCGGGAAATATGGGGTTTTGAGTCCCTTTCACTGAGGAAGGTGTAGGTCTTGTCTATTCCATAGTTGGTTTTTGCAACGGTACCTGTGCTTATATCAAACTCTAGCTTTATGCATCACCCCACCTCTCCTTCCCCCTTAAGCAGGCATAAGAGTGTTTTCTAAATGTGAGACACTGTTCTCTTTCCTAACTCAGTTCAAGTGTAGCAATGTTTACAGGATCTTCATAAGTGATATCTTATGATAAAATTCTTTTTCTCTGTGACTTATTTCACTTAGAATCATCGTACCTGAATCCACCCATTTTGCTGCTACTGGTCTTATGACATTGATTTCATGGCTGAGGGATATTCCATCGTACGTAAGTACCACAATTTTTTGAACCATTTTTATATTTCCTGGGATATTTAAGGTGTACCCAAGTTGAGGTCCTTGTAAGCAGTGCAGCCCTAAATTTTGGGGTGGCTCTGTCTTATTGATTTTCAGTTTTCCCAAGGTATATTCCCTACACTGGAAGTGCCCTTGGCTCTGTAGCTCTGTTCTTTACTTGTTTTAGGGAACACAATGTACTCCTCCAGAGAGGCAGTTGGCAATTTACATGCCGCCCATCAGCATAACAAGGCTCCCTGTTCTCCAGGGCCTGTCTTGCCTTTCTAGTTTTTACACATTTTGTGGATGTCCCTTTTGACCGG
This sequence comes from Hyperoodon ampullatus, assembly GCF_949752795.1. Classification (NCBI taxonomy): domain Eukaryota; kingdom Metazoa; phylum Chordata; class Mammalia; order Artiodactyla; family Ziphiidae; genus Hyperoodon; species Hyperoodon ampullatus. The sequence goes on from NW_027640524.1 coordinate 404,586, forward strand.
TGGGAAGTGATACTTCTTTGTAGTGCAGATTTGCATTGCCCTCTTGCTTGCTTGGCCAAAAAGGTCGTATGTGTTTTCTCCTGAATATATTAAGGAGAAAACGGATACCCCCTTTTTGGCCAAGTGCATCATTGTCGAAGTTGTGCCCCTCTTCCTGTGCTTTAAAGGCAATTCCAACGTACATCTTGAAATGTGTTTCCTGCTATTCTGCCTCTCTTTCAAGTCCGCCTCGTTGTCTTCCCTCAAAAGATTTTTGGACGATACTTGTCCTTTATTACTTGGCCAGTTTGTGAATTGCTGTGCCCCTGAGCTCCATTTTTCAACTCGTTTTTTTGTGAGCTGACCGCAAGTCCAAAATTTTGGTTCAGGACCTATGCTGGTTCCCGGTGGGGGGCTGAGACTTTGGTTAATTCTTCTTCCTGCCGGGAAGTTAGAGTGATATGTGCCCGTCCAAATGCCTAAAAGCTACTCTCTCATTGGTTCTCCCTCTTCCCTTTCATCCTCTGCAAAATTGGAAACCTGTGCGAACCAGGAGGTTAAAGGGGCTGTCTCTCCAAGTTGGGAGATTGATAGTAAAGCAGATGGAAAGTCAAACCGGAGCACCAGGAGAGGGACTATTCGTTGAGTTTTAGAAACCTTTCGTATTCACAGTGTGTCCGTTCTCTAGGTTTCCCGTACATGTTATAACTGTAGTAATATTCCCTTCAAACTGGAGAGTTGCGACCCAAGGAATGGGTGCCACGCATTATTGCTTTAAAGAGTCTGCATTTTCTCACCCAATCTCACCAATCGTCTCAGTCCCAAGTGTCCAGCCTTATGCCACATCCAGCTGTCGTTGTAGATAGGGTCATTCCAGGTTTCATCAGAGACCCTGAAGGAATTGTAAAGAATTTCCCAGTTTTTTTGTTTTGTTTTTGAAATTCCTTTTTATAGTGGGTTTGAGCTGATTCTCACTGCCATGTTTATGCCAGTCTAGACACACTTGATTCCCTTACGGAGACATATCAATACATAGGTTTTAAGATTCTTACTACTCAGATATATTCCTCTGCGGGAAATATGGGGTTTTGAGTCCCTTTCACTGAGGAAGGTGTAGGTCTTGTCTATTCCATAGTTGGTTTTTGGAATGGTACCTGTGCTTATATCAAACTCTGCTTTTATGCATCACCCCACCTCTCCTTCCCCGTTAAGCAGGCATATGAGTGTTTTCTAAATGTGAGACACTGTTCTCTTGCCTAACTCAGTTCAAGTGTAGCCATGTTTACAGGATCTGCTTAAGTGATATCTTATGATAAGTTTCCTTTTCTGTGTGACTTATTTCACTTAGAATCATCGTACCTCAATCCACCCATTTTGCTGCTACTGGTCTTATGACATTGATTTCATGGCTGAGGGATATTCCATCGTACGTAAGTACCACAATTTTTTGAACCATTTTTATATTTCCTGGGATATTTAAGGTGTACCCAAGTTGAGGTCCTTGTAAGCAGTGCAGCCCTAAATTTTGGGGTGGCTCTGTCTTATTGATTTTCAGCTTTCCCAAGGTATATTCCCTAGACTGGATGTGCCCTTGGCTCTGTAGCTCTGTTGTTTACTTGTTTAGGGAACACAATGCACTCCTCCAGAGAGGAGTTGGCAATTTACATCCCGCCCATCAGCATAACAAGGCTCCCTGTTCTCCAGGGCCTGTCTTGCCTTTCTGGTTTTAACACATTTTGTGGATGTCCCTTTTGACCGGTGGGAAGTGATACTTCTTTGTAGTGCAGATTTGCATTGCCCGCTTGCTTGCTTGGCCAAAAAGGGCGTATGCGTTGTCTCCTGAATATATTCAGGAGACAATGCATACGCCCTTTTTGGCCAAGTGCATCATTGTCGAAGTTGTGCCCCTCTTCCTGTGCTTGAAAGGCGATTCCAACGTACCTCTTGAAATCTGTTTCCTGCTATTCTGCCTCGCTTTCAAGTCCGCCTCGTTGCCTTCCCTCAACAGATTTTTGGATGATAGTTGTCCTTTATTACTCGGCCAGTTTGTGAATTGCTGTGCCCCTGAGCTCCATTTTTCAACTCGTTTTTGGTGAGCCGACCGCAATCCAAAATTTTGGTTCAGGACCTATACTGGTTCCCAGTGGGTGGCTGAGACTTTGGTTAATTCTTCTTCCTGCCGGGAAATTACAGTGATATATGCCCATCCAAATGCCTAACAGCTACTCTCTCATTGGTTCTCCCTCTTCCCTTTCATCCTGTGCCAAATTGGCAACCTGTGCGAACCAGGAGGTTAAAGGGGCAGTCTCTCCAAGTTGGGAGGTTGATAGTAAAGCAGGTGGAAAGTCAAGCCGGAGCACAAGGAGAGGGACTATTCGTTGAGTTTTAGAAACCTTTTGTATTCACAGTGTGTCCGTTCTCTAGGTTTCCCGTACATGTTATAACTGTAGTAATATTCCCTTCAACCTGGAGAGTTGGGACCCATGGAAAGGTTGCCATGCATTATTGCTTTAAAGGGTCTGCATTTGCTCACCCACTCTCACCAATCCTCTCAGTCCCAAGTGTCCAGCCTTATGCCACATCCAGCTGTCGTTGTAGATAGGGTCATTCCAGGTTTCATCAGAGACCCTGAAGGAATTGTAAAGAATTTCCCAGTTTTTTTGTTTTGTTTTTGAAATTCCTTTTTATAGTGGGTTTGAGCTGATTCTCGCTGCCATGCTTATGCTAGTCTAGACACACTTGATTCCCTTACGGAGACATATCAATACATAGGTTTTAAGATTCTTACTAGTCAGATATATTCCTCTGCGGGAAATATGGTGTTTTGAGTCCCTTTCACTGAGGAAGGTGTACGTCTTGTCTATTCTATAGTTGGTTTTTGGAAAGGTAACTGTGCTTATATCAAACTCTGGTTTTATGCATCACCCCACCTCTCCTTCCCCCTTAAGCAGGCATCAGAGTGTTTTCTAAATGAGAGACACTCTTCTCTTTCCTTACTCAGTTCAAGTGTAGCCATGTTTACACGATCTTCATAAGTGATATCTTATGATAAGTTTCTTTTTCTCTGTGACTTATTTCACTTAGAATCATCGTACCTGAATCCACCCATTTTGCTGCTACTGGACTTATGACATTGATTTCATGGTTGAGGGATATTCCATCGTACGTAAGTACCACAATTTTTTGAACCATTTTTATATTTCCTAGGATATTTAAGGTGTACCCAAGTTGAGGTCCTTGTAAGCAGTGCAGCTCTAAATTTTGGGGTGGCTCTGTCTTATTGATTTTCAGCTTTGCCAAGGTATATTCCCTAGACTGGAAGTGCCCTTGGCTCTGTAGCTCTGTTGTTTACTTGTTTCAGGGAACACAATGCACTCCTCCAGAGAGGCAGTTGGCAATTTACATCCCGCCCATCAGCATTACAAGGCTCCCTGTTCTCCAGGGCCTGTCTTGCCTTTCTGGTTTTACACATTTTGTGGATGTCCCTTTTGACCGGTGGGAAGTGATACTTCTTTGTAGTGCAGATTTGCATTGCCCGGTTGCTTGCTTGGCCAAAAAGGGCGTATGCGTTTTCTCCTGAATATATTCAGGAGAAAACGCATACGCCCTTTTTGGCCAAGTGCATCATTGTCGAAGTTGTGCCCCTCTTCCTGTGCTTTAAAGGCGATTCCAACGTACCACTTGAAATCTGTTTCCTGCTATTCTGCCTCGCTTTCCAGCCTGCCTCGTTGCCTTCCCTCAACAGATTTTTGGATGTTAGTTGTCCTTTATTACTCGGCCAGTTTGTGAATTGCTGTGCCCCTGAGCTCCATTTTTCAACTCGTTTTTGGTGAGCTGACCGCAAGTCCAAAATTTTGGTTCAGGACCTATACTGGTTCCCAGTGCGTGGCTGAGACTTTGGTTAATTCTTCTTCCTGCACGGAAATTAGAGTGATATGTGCGCATCCAAATGCCTAACAGCTACTCTCTCATTGGTTCTCCCTCTTCCCTTTCATCCTCTGCCAAATTGGCAACCTGTGCGAACCAGCAGGTTAAAGGGGCTGTCTCTCCAAGTTGGGAGGTTGATAGTAAAGCAGGTGGAAAGTCAAGCCGGAGCACCAGGAGAGGGACTATTCGTTGAGTTTTAGAAACCTTTCATATTCACAGTGTGTCCGTTCTCTAGGTTTCCCGTACATGTTATAGCTGTAGTAATATTCCCTTCAACCTGGAGAGTTGGGACCCATGGAATGGGTGCCAGGCATTTGAGCTTTAAAGGATCTGCATTTGCTCACACAATCTCACCAATCGTCTCAGTCCCAAGCGTCCTTCCTTATGCCACATCCAGCTGTCGTTGTAGATATGGTCATTCCAGGTTTCATCAGAGACCCTGAAGGAATTGTAAAGAATTTCCCAGTTTTTTGTTTTGTTTTTGAAATTCCATTTTATAGTGGGTTTGAGCTGATTCTCGCTGCCATGTTTATGCCAGTCTAGACACACTTGATTCCCTTACGGAGACATATCAATACATAGGTTTTAAGATTTTTACTAGTCAGATATGTTCCTCTGCGGGAAATATGGGGTTTTGAGTCCCTTTCACTGAGGAAGGTGTAGGTCTTGTCAATTCCATAGTTGGTTATTGGAACGGTACCTGTGCTTATATCAAACTCTGGTTTTATGCATCACCCCACCTCTCCTTCCCCCTTAAGCAGGCATAAGATTGTTTTCTAAATGTGAGACCCTGTTCTCTTTCCTAACTCAGTTCAAGTATAACCATGTTTACAGGATCTTCATAAGTGATATCTTATGATAAGTTTCCTTTTCTGTGTGACTTATTTCACTTAGAATCATCGTACCTGAATCCACCCATTTTGCTGCTACTGGTCTTATGACATTGATTTCATGGCTGAGGGATATTCCATCGTACGTAAGTACCACAATTTTTTGAACCATTTTTATATTTCCTGGGATATTTAAGGTGTACCCAAGTTGAGGTCCTTGTAAGCAGTGCAGCCTTAAATTTTGGGGTGGCTCTGTCTTATTGATTTTCAGTTTTCCCAAGGTATATTCTGTAGACTGGAAGTGCCCTTGGCTCTGTAGCTCTGTTGCTTACTTGTTTTAGGGAACACAATGCACTCCTCCAGAGAGGCAGTTGGCAATTTACATCCCGCCCATCAGCATTACAAGGCTCCCTGTTCTCCAGGGCCTGTCTTGCCTTTCTGGTTTTTACACATTTTGTGGATGTCCCTTTTGACCGGTGGGAAGTGATACTTCTTTGTAGTGCAGATTTGCATTGCCCGCTTGCTTGCTTGGCCAAAAAGGGCGTATGCGTTTTCTCCTGAATATATTCAGGAGAAAACGCATACGCCCTTTTTGGCCAAGTGCATCATTGTCGAAGTTGTGCCCCTCTTCCTGTGCTTTAAAGGCGATTCCAACGTACCTCTTGAAATCTGTTTCCTGCTATTCTGCCTCACTTTCAAGTCCGCCTCGTTGCCTTCCCTCAACAGATTTTTGGACGATAGTTGTCCTTTATTACTCGGCCAGTTTGTGAATTGCTCTGCCCCTGAGCTCCATTTTTCAACTCGTTTTTGGTGAGCTGACCGCAAGTCCAAAATTTTGGTTCAGGACCTCTACTGGTTCCCGGTGGGTGGCTGAGACTGTGGTTAATTCTTCTCACTGCCGGGAAATTACAGTGATATGTGCCCGTCCAAATGCCTGACAGCTACTCTCTCATTGGTTCTCCCTCTTCCCTTTCATCCTCTGCCAAATTGGCAACATGTGTGAACCAGGATGTTAAAGGGGCTGTCTCTCCAAGTTGGGAGGTTGATAGTAAAGCAGATGTAAAGTCAAAGCGGAGCACCAGGAGAGGGACTATTCGTTGAGTTTTAGAAACCTTTCGTATTCACAGTGCGTCTGTTCTCTAGGTTTCCCGTACATGTTATAGCTGTAGTAATAATCCCTTCAACCTGGAGAGAATGGACCCATGGAATGGGTGCCATGCATTATTGCTTTAAAAGGTCTGCATTTGCTCTCCCAATCTCACCAATTGTCTCAGTCCCAAGTGTCCCTCCTTATGCCACATCCAGCTGCCGTTGTAGATAGGGTCATTCCAGGTTTCATCAGAGACCCTGAAGGAATTGTAAAGAATTTCCCAGTTTTTTTGTTTTGTTTTTGAAATTCCTTTTTATAGTGGGTTACAGCTAATTCTGGCTGCCATGTTTATGCCAGTCTAGACACACTTGATTCCCTTACGGAGACATATCAATACATAGGTTTTAAGATTCTTACTGATCAGATATGTTCCTCTGCGGGAAATATGGGGTTTTGAGTCCCTTTCACTGAGGAAGGTGTAGGTCTTGTCTATTCCATAGTTGGTTTTTGGAACGGTACCTGTGCTTATATCAAACTCTGGTTTTATGCATCACCCCACCTCTCCTTCCCCCTTAAGCAGGCATAAGAGTGTTTTTTAATGTGAGACCCTGTTCTCTTTCCTAACTCAGTTCAAGTGTAACCATGTTTACAGGATCTTCATAAGTGATATCTTATGATAAGTTTCTTTTTCTGTGTGACTTATTTCACTTAGAATCATCGTACCTCAATCCACCCATTTTGCTGCTACTGGTCTTATGACATTGATTTCATGGCTGAGGGATATTCCATCGTACGTAAGTACCACAATTTTTTGAACCATTTTTATATTTCCTGGGATATTTAAGGTGTACCCAAGTTGAGGTCCTTGTAAGCAGTGCAGCCCTAAATTTTGGGGTGGCTCTGTCTTATTGATTTTCAGTTTTCCCAAGGTATACTCCCTAGACTGGAAGTGCCCTTGGCTCTGTAGCTCTGTTCTTTACTTGTTTTAGGGAACACAATGTACTCATCCAGAGAGGCAATTGGCAATTTACATGCCGCCCATCAGCACAACAAGGCTCCCTCTTCTCCAGGGCCTGTCTTGCCTTTCTGGTTTTTACACATTTTGTGGATGTCCCTTTTGACCGGTGGGAAGTGATACTTCTTTGTAGTGCAGATTTGCATTGCCCGCTTGCTTGCTTGGGCAAAAAGGGCGTATGCGTTTTCTCCTGAATATATTCAGGAGAAAACGCATACGCCCTTTTTGGCCAAGTGCATCATTGTCGAAGTTGTGCCCCTCTTCCTGTGCTTTAAAGGCGATTCCAACGTACCTCTTGAAATCTGTTTCCTGCTATTCTGCCTCGCTTTCAAGTCCGCCTCGTTGCCTTCCCTCAAGAGATTTTTGGACCATAGTTGTCCTTTATTACTCGGCCAGTTTGTGAATTGCGGTGCCCCTGAGCACCATTTTTCAACACGTTTTTGGTGAGGTGACCGCAAGTCCGAAATTTTGGTTCAGGACCTATACTGGTTCCTGGAGGGTTGCTGAGTCTTTGGTTAATTCTTCTTCCTGCTGGGAAATTACAGTGATATGTGCCCGTCCAAATGCCTAACAGCTACTCTCTCATTGGTTCTCCATCTTCCCTTTCATCCTCTGCCAAATTGGCAACCTGTGCGAACCAGGAGGTTAAAGGGGCTGTCTCTCCATGTTGGGAGGTTGATAGTAAAACAGATGGAAAATCAAACCGGAGCACCAGGAGAGGGACTATTCGTTGAGTTTTAGAAACCTTTTGTATTCACAGTGTGTCCGTTCTCTAGGTTTCCCGTACATGTTATAACTGTAGTAATATTCCTATCAACCTCGAGAGTTGGGACCCATGGAATGGGTGCCATGCATTATTGCTTTAAAGGGTATGCATTTGCTCACCCAATCTCACCAATCCTCTCAGTCCTAAGTGTCCAGCCTTATGCCACATCCAGCTGTCATTGTAGATAGGGTCATTCCAGGTTTCATCAGAGACCCTGAAGGAATTGTTAAGAATTTCCCAGTTTTTTGTTTTGTTTTTGAAATTCCTTTTCAGAGTGGGTTTGAGCTGATTCTCTCTGCCATGTTTATGCCAGTCTAGACACACTTGATTCCCTTACGGAGACATATCAATACATAGGTTTTAAGATTCTTACTAGTCAGATATATTCCTCTGTGGGAAATATGGGCTTTTGAGTCCCTTTCACAGAGGAAGGTGTAGGTCTTGTCTTTTCCATGGTTGGTTTTGAAACGGTACCTGTGCTTATATCAAACTCTGGTTTTATGCATCACCCCACCTCTCCTTCCCCCTTAAGCAGGCATAAGAGTGTTTTCTAAATGTGAGACACTGTTCTCTTTCCTAACTCAGTTCAAGTGTAGCCATGTTTACAGGATCTTCATAAGTGATATCTTATGATAAGTTTCTTTTTCTCTGTGACTTATTTCACTTAGAATCATCGTACCTGAATCCACCCATTTTGCTGCTACTGGTCTTATGACATTGATTTCATGGCTGAGGGATATTCCATCGTACGTAACTACCACAATTTTTTGAACCATTTTTATATTTCCTGGGATATTTAAGGTGTACCCATGTTGAGGTCCTTGTATGCAGTGCAGCCCTAAATTTTGGGGTGGCTCTGTCTTATTGATTTTCAGTTTTCCCAAGGTATATTCCCTACACTGGAAGTGCCCTTGGCTCTGTAGCTCTGTTGTTTACTTGTTTTAGGGAACACAATGCACTCCTCCAGAGAGGCAGTTGGCAATTTACATCCCGCCCATCAGCATAACAAGGCTCCCTGTTCTCCAGGGCCTGTCTTCCCTTTCAGCTTTTTACAAATTTTGTGGATGTCCCTTATGACCGGTGGGAAGTGATACTTCATTGTAGTGCAGATTTGCATTGCCCGCTTGCTTGCTTGGGCAAAAAGGGCGTATGCGTTTTCTCCTGAATATATTCAGGAGAAAACGCATACGCCCTTTTTGGCCAAGTGCATCATTGTCGAAGTTGTGCCCCTCTTCCTGTGCTTTAAAGGCGATTCCAACGTACCTCTTGAAATCTGTTTCCTGCTATTCTGCCTTGTTTTCAAGTCCGCCTCGTTGCCTTCCCTCAGCAGATTTTTGGACGATAGTTGTCCTTTATTACTCGGCCAGTTTGTGAATTGCTGTGCCCCTGAGCTCCATTTTTCAACTCGTTTTTCGTGAGCTGACCGCAAGTCCAAAATTTTGGTTCAGGACCTATACTGGTTCCCGGTGGGTGGCTGAGACTTTGGTTAATTCTTCTTCCTGCCGGGAAATTACAGTGATATGTGCCCTTCCAAATGCCTAACAGCTACTCTCTCATTGGTTCTCCCTCTTCCCTTTCATCCTCTGCCAAATTGGCAACCTGTGCGAACCAGGAGGTTAAAGGGGCTGTCTCTCCAAGTTGGGAGGTTGATAGTAAAGTAGATGGAAAGTCAAACCGGAGCACCAGGAGAGGGATTCTTCGTTGAGTTTTAGAAACCTTTCGTATTCACAGTGTGTCCGTTCTCTAGGTTTCCCGTACATGTTATAGCTGTAGTAATATTTCCTTCAACCTGGAGAGTTGGGAACCATGGAATGGGTGCCAGGCATTTGTGCTTTAAAGGGTCTGCATTTGCTCACCCAATCTCACCAATCGTCTCAGTCCCAAGTGTCCCTCCTTATGCCACATCCAGCTGTCATTGTAGATAGGGTCATTCCAGGTTTCATCAGAGACCCTGAAGGAATTGTAAAGAATTTCCCAGATTTTTTGTTTTGTTTTTGAAATTCCTTTTTATAGGGGGTTTGACCTGATTCTCGCTGCCATGTTTATGCCAGTCTAGACACACTTGATTCCCTTACGGAGACATATCAATACATAGGTTTTAAGATTCTTACTGATCAGATATATTCCTCTGCGTGAAATATGGGATTTTGATTCCCTTTCACTGAGGAAGGTGCAGGTCTTGTCTATTCCATAGTTGGTTTTTGGAACGGTACCTGTGCTTATATCAAACTCTGGTTTTATGCATCACCCCACCTCTCCTTCCCCCTTAAGCAGGCATAAGAGTGTTTTATAAATGTGAGACACTGTTCTCTTTCCTAACTCAGTTCAAGTGTAGCCATGTTTACAGGATCTTCATAAGTGATATCTTATGATAAGTTTCTTTTTCTCTGTGACTTATTTCACTTAGAATCATCGTACCTGAATCCACCCATTTTGCTGCTACTGGTCTTATGACATTGATTTCATGGCTGAGGGATATTCCATCGTACGTAAGTACCACAATTTTTTGAAACATTTTTATATTTCCTGGGATATTTAAGGTGTACCCAAGTTGAGGTCCTTGTAAGCAGTGCAGCCCTAAGTTTCGGGGTGGCTCTGTCTTATTGATTTTCAGTTTTCCCAAGGTATATTCCCTACACTGGAAGTGCCCTTGGCTCTGTAGCTCTTTTCTTTATTTGTTTTAGGGAACACAATGCACTCCTCCAGAGAGGCAGTTGGCAATTTACATCCCGCCCATCAGCATAACAAGGCTCCCTGTTCTCCAGGGCCTGTCTTGCCTTTCTGGTTTTTACACATTTTGTGGATGTCCCTTTTGACCGGAGGGAAGTGATACTTCTTTATAGTGCAGATTTGCATTGCCCACTTGCTTGCTTGGGCAAAATGGGCGTATGTGTTTTCTCCTGAATATATTCAGGAGAAAACGCATATGCCCTTTTTGGCCAAGTGCATCATTGTCGAAGTTGTGCCCCTCTTCCTGTGCTTTAAAGGCGATTCCAACGTACCTCTTGAAATCTGTTTCCTTCTATTCTGCCTCGCTTTCAAGTCCGCCTCGTTGCCTTCCCTCAACAGATTTTTGGACGATAGTTGTCCTTTATTACTCGGCCAGTTTGTGAATTGCTGTGCCCCTGAGCTCCATTTTTCAACCCGTTTTTGGTGAGCTGTCCGCAAGTCCAACATTTTGGTTCAGGACCTTTGCTGGTTCCCGGTGGGGGGCTGAGACTTTGGTTAATTCTTCTTCCTGCCGGGAAGTTAGAGTGATATGTGCCCGTCCAAATGCCTAACAGCTACTCTCTCATTGGTTCTCCCTCTTCCCTTTCATCCTCTGCCAAATTGGCAACCTGTGAGAAACAGGAGGTTAAAGGGGCTGTCTCTCCAAGTTGGGAGATTGATAGTAAAGCCGATGGAAAGTCAAACCGGAGCACCAGGAGAGGGACTATTCGTTGAGTTTTAGAAACCTTTCGTATTCACAGTGGGTCCTTTCTCTAGGTTTCCCGTACATGTTATAACTGTAGTAATATTCCCTTCAACCTGGAGAGTTGGGACCCATGGAATGGGTGCCAGGCATTTGTGATTTAAAGTGTCTGCATTTGCTCACCAAATCTCACCAATCGTCTCAGTCCCAAGTGTCCCTCCTTATGCCACATCCAGCTGTCATTGTAGATAGGGTCATTCCAGGTTTCATCAGAGACCCTGAAGGAATTGTAAAGAATTTCCAAGTTTTTTTGTTTTGTTTTTGAAATTCCTTTTTATAGTGGGTTTGAGCTGATTCTCGCTGCCATGTTTATGCCAGTCTAGACACACTTGATCCCCTTACGGAGACATATCAATACATAGGTTTTAAGATTCTTACTAGTCAGATATATTCCTCTGCGGGAAATATGCGGTTTTGAATCCCTTTTACTGAGGAAGGTGCAGGTGTTGTCTTATCAATAGTTGGTTTTTGGAACGGTACCTGTGCTTATATCAAACTCTGGTTTTATGCATCACCCCACCTCTCCTTCCCCCTTAAGCAGGCATAAGAGTGTTTTCTAAATGTGAGACACTGTTCTCTTTCCTAACTCAGTTCAAGTGTAGCCATGTTTACAGGATCTTCATAAGTGATATCTTATGATAAGTTTCTTTTTCTGTGTGACTTATTTCACTTAGAATCATCGTACCTGAATCCACCCATTTTGCTGCTACTGGTCTTATGACATTGATTTCATGGTTGCGGGATATTACATCGTACGTAAGTACCACAATTTTTGGAAACATTTTTATATTTCGTGGGATATTTAAGATGTACCCAAGTTGAGGTCCTTGTAAGCAGTGCAGCCCTAAGTTTCGGGGTGGCTCTGTCTTATTGATTTTCAGTTTTCCCAAGGTATATTCCCTAGACTGGAAGTGCCCTTGGCTCTGTAGCTCTGTTCTCTACTTGTTTTAGGGAACACAATGTACTCCTCCAGAGAGGCAGTTGGCAAATTACATCCCGCCCATCAGCATAACAAGGCTCCCTGTTCTCCAGGGCCTGTCTTGCCTTTCTGATTCTTAAATATATTGTGGATGTCCCTTTTGACCGGTGGGAAGTGATACTTCTTTGTAGTGCAGATTTGCATTGCCCGCTTGCTTGCTTGGCCAAAAGGGCGTATGCGTTTTCTCCTGAATATATTCAGGAGAAAACCCATACGCCCTTTTTAGCCAAGTGCATCATTGTCGAAGTTGTGCCCCTCTTCCTGTGCTTTAAAGGCGATTCCAACGTACCTCTTGAAATCTGTTTCCTGCTATTCTGCCTCGATTTCAAGTCTGCCTCGTTGCCTTCCCTCAACAGATTTTTGGACGATAGTTGACCTTTATTACTCGGCCAGTTTGTGAATTGCTGTGCCCCTGAGCTCCAATGTTCCACTCGTTTTTGGTGATCTGACCGCAAGTCTTAAATTTTGGTTCAGGACCTATGCTGGTTCCCGGTGGGGGACTGATACTTTGGTTAATTCTTCTTCCTGCCGGGAAGTTAGAGTGATATGTGCCAGTCCAAATGCCTAACAGCTACTCTCTCATTGGTTCTCCCTCTTCCCTTTCATCCTCTGCCAAATTGGAAACCTGTGCGAACCAGGAGGTTAAAGGGTCTGTCTCTCCAAGTTGGGAGGTTGATAGTAAAGCAGATGTAAAGTCAAACCGGAGCACCAGGAGAGGGACTATTCGTTGAGTTTTAGAAACCTTTCGTATTCACAGTGTGTCCGTTCTCTAGGTTTCCCGTACATGTTATAGCTGTAGTAATATTCCATTCAACCTGGATAGTTGGGACCCATGGAATGGGTGCCAGGCATTTGTGCTTTAAAGGGTCTGCATTTGCTCACCCAACCTCACCAATCGTCTCAGTCCCAAGTGTCCCTCCTTATGCCACATCCAGCTGTCATTGTAGATAGGGTCATTCCAGGTTTCATCAGAGACCCTGAAGGAATTGTAAAGAATTTCCCAGTTTTTTGTTTTGTATTTGAAATTCCTTTTTATAGTGGGTTTGAGCTGATTCTCGCTGCCATGTTTATGCCAGTCTAGACACACTTGATTCCCTTACGGAGACATATCAATACATAGGTTTTAAGATTCTTACTAGTCAGGTATATTCCTCTGCGGGAAATAAGGGTTTTGAGTCCCTTTCCCTGAGGAAGGTGTAGGTCTTGTCTATTCCATAGTTGGTTTTTGGAACGGTACCTGTGCTTATATCAAACTCTGGGTTTATGCATCACCTCACCTCTCCTTCCCTCTTAAGCAGGCATAAGAGTGTTTTCTAAATGTGAGACACTGTTCTCTTTCCTAACTCAGTTCAAGTGTAGCCATGTTTACAGGATCTTCATAAGTGATATCTTTTGATAAGTTTCTTTTTCTGTGTGACTTATTTCACTTAGAATCATCGTACCTGAATCCACTCATTTTGCTGCTACTGGTCTTATGACTTTTATTTCATGGTTGAGGGATATTACATCGTACGTAAGTACCACAATTTTTGGAAACATTTTTATATTTCGTGGGATATTTAAGATGTACCCAAGTTGAGGTCCTTGTAAGCAGTGCAGCCCTAAGTTTCGGGGTGGCTCTGTCTTATTGATTTTCAGTTTTCCCAAGGTATATTCCCTAGACTGGAAGTGCCCTTGGCTCTGTAGCTCCGTTGTTTACTTGTTTTAGGCCACACAATGCATTCCTCCAGAGAAGCAGTTGACAGTTTTTATCTCGCCCAACACCATAACAAGGCTCCCTGTTCTCCAGGGCCTGTCTAGCCTTTCTGGATTTTACACATTTTGTGGCTGTCCCTTTTGACCAGTGGGAAGTGATACTTCTTTGTAGTGCAGATTTGCATTGCCCGCTTACTTGCTTGGCCAAGAAGGGCGTATGCGTTTTCTCCTGAATATATTCAGGAGGAAATGCATACGCCCTTTTTGGCCAAGTGCATTATTGTCAAAGTTGTGCCCCTGTTCCTGTGCTTTAAAGGTGATTCCAACGTACCTCTTGAAATCTGTTTCCTGCTATTCTGCCTGCCTTTCAAATCCGCCTCGTTTCCTTCCCTCAACAGATTTTTGGAGGATAGTTGTCCTTTATTACTCTGCCAGTTTTTAAATTGCTGTGCCCCTGAGCTGCATTTTTCAACTCGTTTTTTGTGAGCTGAACGCAAGTCCAAAATTTTGGTTCAGTACCTATACTGGTTCCCGGTGGGTGGCTGAGACTTTTGTTAATACTTCTTCCTGCCGGGAAATTAGAGTGACATGTGCCCGTCCAAATCCCTAACAGCTACTCTCTCATTGGTTCTCCCTCTTCCCTTTCATCCTCTGCCAAATTGGCAACCTGTGCGAACCAGCATGTTAAAGTGGCTGTCTCTTCAAGTTGGAAGACTGACAATAAAGCAGTTGTAAAGTGAAACCGGAGCACCAGGAGAGGGACTATTCTTTGAGATTTACAAACCTTTCGTATTCATAGTGTGTCCGTTCTCTAGGTTTTCCGTTCATGTTATAGCTGTAGTAATAGTTCCTTCAACCTGGAGAGTTGAGACCCATGGAATGGGTGCCACATATTATTGTTTTAAAGGGTCTGCATTTGCTCACCCTCTCTCACCAACCCTCTCAGTCCCAAGTGTCCAGCCTTATGCCACATCCCGGTGTCGTTGTAGATAGGGTCATTCCAGGTTTCATCAGAGACCCTGAAGGAATTGTAAAGAATTTTCCTGTTTTTTGTTTTGTTTTTGAATTTCCTTTTCTAGTGGGTTTGAGCTGATTCTCGCTGCCATGTTTATGCCAGTCTAGACACACTTGATTCCCTTACGGAGACATATCAATACATAGGTTTTAAGATTCTTACTAGTAAGATATATTCCTCTGCGGGAAATATGGGGTTTTGAGTCCCGTTCACAGAGGAAGTAGTAGGTCTTGTCTATTCTGTATTTGGATTATGGAACCGTACCTGTGCTAATATCAAACTCTGGGTTTATTCATCACCCCACCTCTGCTTTCCCCTTAAGCATGCATAAGAGTGTTTTCTAAATATGAGACTCTGTTCCTTTTCCTAATTCATTGCATGTGTAGCCATGTTTATATACCCTTCATAAGTGATATCTTATGATAAGTTTATTTTTCTGTGTGACTTATTTCAGTTAGAATCATCGTACATGAATCCCATCATTATGCTGCTACTGGCCTTATGACATTGACTTCATGGCTGAGGGATATTCCATCATACGTATGTACCACAATTTCTTTACCATTTTTGTCTTCCTGGTATTTATAAGGTGTCCCGAAGTCGAGGTTCTTGTAAGCAGTGCTGCCATAAATTTTGGGGTGGCTGTGTCTTATTGATTTTCAATTTTCCCAAGGTATATTCCCGTGACTGGACGTGCCTTAGGTTGTGAAGCACTGTTGTTTACTTCTTTTTGGGAACACAATGCACTCCTCCAGAGTGGCTGTTGGCAATTTACATCCCACCCATCCGCATAACAAGGCTCCCTGTTCTCCAGATCCTGTCTTGCCTTTCTTGTTTTTACACATTTTACGGATGTCCCTTTTGACCGGTTGGAAGTGATACTTCTTTGTAGTGCAGATTTGCATTGTGCGGTTGCTTGGTTGGCCAAAATTGGTGTATGCGTTTTCTCCTGAATATATTCAGGAGAAAACGCATGTGCCCTTTATGGACAATTCCATAATTTTCGAAGTTGTGATGCTTTTCCTGTGTTTAAAGGCGATTCCAATGTACTTCTGGAAATCTGTTTCGTGCACTTCTGCCTCATTTTCAAGTCCGCCTCATGGCTTTCTCTCAACAGATTTTTGGACGAGAGTAGTCCTTTGTAACTCTGAAAGTTAGTGAATTGCTGTGCCCCTGAGCTCCATTTTTCAACTCGCGTTTTTGTGAGCTGACTGCCAATCCACAATTTTGCTTCAGGACCTATACTGGTTCCATTGGGGGGCTGGCTCAGAGTTTGTTAATTCTTCTTCGTGACGGGAATTTAGAGTGACATGTGGCCATCCAAATGTCTACAGCTACTCTCTAATTGTTTCTCCCTCTTCCCTTATATCCTCTACAGAATGTGCCAACTGTGCGAACCAGGAGGTTATAGGTGCTGACTCTCCAATTTGGGAGATTGATACTAAAGCAGTTGGAATGTCAAACTGGTGCACAAGGAGATAAAAAAATTAGTAGAGTTTTAGAAACCTTTCACCATCAGATGGTGTCCATTCTCTAGGTTTCCCATACATGTTATAACTGTAGTGATATTCCCTTCTACCTGGAGAGTTGGGACCCATGGAATGGGTGCCAGGTATTATTGCTTTAAACAGTCTGCATTTTCTCACCCAATCTCACCAATTCTCTCAGTCCCAAGTGACCAGCCTTATGCCACATCCAGCTGTCGTTGTAGATAGGGTCATTCTAAGTTTCATCAGAACCCCTGAAGGTATTGTGTAAGAATTTCACTGTTTATTTGTTTTGTTTTGAAATTCATTTTTATAGTGGGTTTGAGCTGATTCTCTCTGCCGTGTTTATGTCATTCTAGACACACTTGGTTACCTTATGGAGACATATCAATACATAGGTTTTAAGATTCTTACTAGTCAGATATACTACTCTGCGGGGAATAGGGGTGTTGAGCCCCGTTCAGTGAGGAAAGAGTAGGTCTTGTCTATTTTGTATTTGGATTATGCAAACGTACCTGTGCTAATATCAAACTCTGGTTTTATGCATCACCCCACCTCTCCTTTCCTCTTGAGCAGGCATAAGAGTGTTTTCTAAATGTGAGACTCTTCTCTTTCCTAATTCAGTTCATGTGTAGCCATGTTTACAAGACCTTCATAAGTGATATCTTATGATAAGTTTCTTTTTCTGTGTGACTTATTTCAGTTAGAATCATCGTACATGAATCCACTCATTATACTGCTACTGGCCTTATCACATTGATTTCATGGCTGAGGGATATTCCATCGTACGTATGTACCACAATTTCTTTACTAGTTTTGTCTTTACTGGGATATTTAAAGTGTCCCGAAGTCGAGGTTCTTGTAAGCAGTGCTGCCCTATATTTTGGGTTGGCTGTGTCTTATTGATTTTCAATTTCCCCAAGGTATATTCCCATGACTGGAAGTGCCTTTGGTTGTGAAGCTCTGTTGTTTAATTATTTTAGGGAACACAATGCACTCCTCCAGAGTGGCTGTTGGCAATCTGCATCCCACCCATCAGCATAACAAGGCTCCCTGTTCTCTAGAGCCCCTCTTGCCTTTCTGGTTTTTACACATTTTACAGATATCCCTTTTGACTGGTGGGAAGTGATACTTCTTTGTAGTGCAGATTTGCATTGTGCGGTTGCTTGGTTGGCTAAAATGGGTGTATGCGGTTTCACCTGAATATATTCAGGAGAAAACGCATGTGCCCTTTATGGACAATTCCCTAATTGTCGAAGTTGTGTTGCTTTTCCTGTGTTTAAAGGCGATTCCAATGTACTTCTGGAAATCTGTTTCGTGCAAATCTCCCTCATTTTCAAGTCCGCCTCATGGCTTTTCCTCAACAGATTTTTGGAAGAGAGTAGTCCTGTATAACTCTGCAAGTTAGTGAATTGCTGTGCCCCTGAGCTCCATTTTTCAACTTGTGTTTTTGTGAGCTGACCTTAAACCCAAAATTTTGCTTCAGGACCTATACTAGTTATCGGGGTGGGGCAGGCTGAGAGTTTGGTTTACTCTTCTTCATGACGGGAAATTAGAGTGACATGTGGCCATCCAAATGCCTACAGCTACTCTCTCATTGGTTCTCCCTCTTCCCTTATATCCTCTGCACAATGTGCCAACTGTGCGAACCAGGATGTTATAGGGGCTGACTCTCCAAGTTGGGAGATTGATATTAAAGCAGTTGGAATGTCAAGCTGGAGCACATGGAGAGAAAAAAATTAGTAGAGTTTTAGAAACCTTTCACCATCAGAGGGTGTCCATTCTCTAGGTTTCCCATACATGTTATAACTGTAGTGATATTCCCTTCTACCTGGAGAGTTGGAAACCATGGAATCAGTGGCAGGCATTATTGCTTTAAAGCGTCTGCATTTTCTCACCCAATCTCACCAATCCTCTCAGTCCCAGGTGAACAGCCTTATGCCACATCCAGCTGTTTTTGTAGATAGGGTCATTCCAAGTTTCATCAGAACCCCTGAAGGTGTTGTGTAAGAATTTCACTGTTTCTTTGTTTTGTTTTGAAATTCCTTTTTATAGTGGGTTTGAGCTGATTCTCACTGCCGTGTTTATGTCATTCTAGACACACTTGTTTCCCTTATGGAGACATATCAATACATAGGTTTTAAGATCCTTACTAGTCAGATATATTTCTCTGTGGGGAATAAGGGTGTTGAGTCCCATTCACTGAGGAAGGAGTCGGGCTTGTCTCTTCTGTATTTGCATTATGGAACAGTACCTGTGTTAATATCAAACTCTGGTTTTGTGTGTCTCCCCACCTCTCTTTCCCCCTTAAGCAAGCATAAGAGTGTTTTCTAAATCTGAGACTCTGTTCTCTTTCCTAATTCAGTTCATATGTAGCCAGGTTTACATTCCCTTCATAAGTGATATCTTATATCAGAATGCACCATGGCCCTTGTCATAATAATGCTCCATGACCCCTGTCATCACAATGCTCCATTCCCTGGTTATCACAATGATCCATGTCCCTTGTCATAACAATTCTCCACGTACTTGTCATCACAATGCTACATGACACTTCTCTTCACAAAGTTACTTGCTCGTTTCATCACAATTCTCCATGCACTTGTCATTGCAATGTTCCATGACCCCTGTCATAGCAAGCTCCAAGTGTTTGTCATCACAATGCTTCACGACTTTATCATCAAAATTCTCAATGGCACTTTTCATCACAATGTTCCGTACCCTTGTCATCACAATGCTCCATGCCCTTGTCATCACAATGCTCCCTGACACCTGTCATCACAATGCTTCATGCCCCTTGTCATTACAGTGCTCCATGATGCTCGTCATCACAATTACCCATGGTCTTCTCATCACAATGCTCCACGGTTTTGCCATCACAATTCTCCATGCCCTGGTCATCTCAAAGCTCAATGTCCCTTGTCCTCACAATTCTCCACGTCCTTGTCATCACAATGCTCCATGGCACTTCTCATCACAATGTTATATGCTCTTGTCATAACAATACTCCATGCACATGTCATTGCAATGCTCCATGAACCCTGTCATAGGAAGCTCCATGCGCTTGTCATCACAATGTTTCAGGACATGGACATTAAAATTATCAATGGCCCTTGTCATCTCAATGCTCCATGCGCTTATCATCACAATGCTCCTTTACCTTTGTCACAACAATCCTCCATGACACTTGGCATCACAATGCTCCGTGCTATTGTCATCACAATGGAACATGACATATGTCATCACAATGCTCCCTGACACCTGTCTTCACAATACTCCAAGACCTTGTCATCACAATGCTCCATGCCCTTGTCATCACAATGTGCCATGCCCACTGTCATCAAAATAATCCATGAAACTTGTCAGACCAAAGCTCCATGCCACCTTTCATCACAATGCTCCATGAACCCTGTCATCACAATGCACCATGCCCATCATCATAATGCTTCATGCTCTTGTCATCACAATGAAATCAAAATGCTCCATGACCTCTGTCATCACAATGCTCCAAACCCTTGTGATCACAATGTTCCATAACACTTGTCATCACAATACCCCATGATGCTACTCATCACAATTATCCATGGACTTCTCATCACAATGCCCCATGACATTTGTCATCACCATGCGCAATACACATGTCATCACAATGCTCCCTGACTCTTGCCATCAGTATGCTCCCTGAACCCTTTCATGACAAGGCTCCATGCCTTTTTCATCACAATGATCCATGCCATTTTCATCACAATGCTCCAAGACCCCTGTAATCACAATGCTCCATGCCCTTGTCATCACAAAGCTCCATGATGCATGTCATCAGAATGCTCCATGCCCTTCTCATCACAATGCTCCATGCCCTTGTCATCACAATGCTCCAAGACCCCTGTAATCACAATGGTCCATGCCCCTTTTCATCAGATTGCTCCATGAGACTTGTCATCACAAGGCTCCATGGTCTTCTCATCACAATGCTCCAGGACATTGTCATCAAAATGCTCCATTCCCTTATCATCACAATGCTCCATGACCCCTGTCATCACAATACTCCATGAACATTTTCAGCCCAATGCTCCATGACCTTCTCATCACAATGCTCCATGACCAATATCATCACAATGCTCCATGACCACAGTCATCACAACGCTCAATATCACCTGACAACACAATGATCCGGGACTCTTGTCATCACAATGCTCCATTCCCTAGTCATCACAATGCTCCATGACCCCTGTCATCACAATACTCCATGAACATTTTCAGCCCAATGCTCCATGACACTTGTCATCACAATGATGCATGCCCTTGTCATCCCAATGCTCCATGACCCCTGTAATCACAATGCTCCGTGACGCTTGTCATCACAGTGCTCCATGACACCTGTCATCACAATGCTCCATGCCTTTGTCAGCAAAATGCTACATGACCTTGTCATTACAATGTTCTATGCACTTGTCATCAAAATACTCCATTACCATTGCCATCACAATCCTCCATGAACCTTGGGATCACATTGCTCCATGCCCTTGTCATCACAATGCTCCATGCTCCTTGAAATCAAAATGATCCATGACCTCTGTCATCACAATGCTCCAAACCCTTGTGATCACAATGTTCCATAACACTTGTCATCACAATGCTCCATGATGCCTGTCATCACAATACTCCATGCCCTTTTCATCACAATGCTCCATGACCTTTGTCATCACAATTCTCGATACACTTGTCATCACAATGCTCCCTGACACTTGTCATCAGAATGCTCCTTGAACCCTGTCACAAAAAGGCTCCATGCCTTTTTCATCAAAATGCACCATGCCGTTTTCATCACAATGCTCCATGCCATTGTCATCAAAATACTCCACAAGCTTGTCATCAGAATGCTCCATGTCCCTTGTCATCACAATTTTCCATGCACTTGTCAGCACAATGCTCCCTGACCCTTGTCATCACAATGCTCCAAGCCATTGTCATCACAATGCTCCATTACCTTTGTCATCAGAATCCTCCATGACACTTGGCATCACAATGCTCCATGGCATTGTCATCACAATGGGACATTACATATGTCATCACAATGCTCCCTGACACCTGTCTTCACAATAATGAATGACCTGGTCATCACAATGCTCCATGCCCTTGTCATCACAATGCGCCATTCCAACTGTCATCGCAATAAGCCATGAAACTTATTAGACCAATGCTCCATGCCCTTGTCATCACAATGCCCCATGCCCTTGTTATCACAATGCTCCATGACCCCTGTCATCACAATGCTCCGTGACTCCAGTCATCACAAGGCTTCATGACCTTTGTCATCACAATGGTCCATGCCCTTGTCATCAACAGTCTCTGTGACCTTTTTAACCACAATGCTTCATGAACTTTTCATCAGAATGCTCTTTGACCCTTGTCATCACAATGCTCTATGCCTTTCTCAGCACAATGATCCATGACCCTTGTCATCACAATGCTCCATGCGCTTGTCAGCACAATGCTCCATGACCCATGTCATCACAATGCACCATGCGCTTGTCGTCACAGTGCTCCACAATCTTGTCATCACAATGCTCCATAAACCTTGTCATCACAAGGCTCCATGCACTTCAAATCAAAATGCTCTCTCACCACTGATATCACAATGTTACATCACTATTCATCACAATACTCCCTCAACCCTGTCATCACAATGTTCCATGACTCCTGTCATGACAATGCTCCATGACTCCTGTCATCACAATGCTACATGCACTTATCATCACAATGTTCGATGATCCCTGACATCACAATGTTCCATAACCCCTGTCATCAAAATGCTCCATGACCCTTTTCATCAAAATGCTCCATGACCCCTGACATCACAATGTTACATAATGCCTGTCATCAAAATGTTCCATGACCCTTTTCATCAAATTGGTCCATGACAATGTCATCACAATGCTCCCTGCCCTTCTCATCACAATGCACCACGCCCTTGTCATCAAAATGCTCCATGACCTTTGTCATCACAAAGCTCCATGACCCTTGGCATCACAATGCTCCATGCCATTGTCATCACAATACTCCATGAAACCTCTCATCACATTGTTCCATGCAATTGTCATCAAAAAGCTCCATGGTGCTTGTCATCACACTGCTCGATGCCCTTCTCATCACAATGCTCCATGCCCTTGTCATTACAATCCTCCATGACCCATGTATCACTGTGTTCCGTGCCCTTGTCATCACAATGCTCCATGCCCACTCTCATCACAATAATCCATGAAACTTTTCAGACAAATGTTCCATGCCCTTGTCATCACAATGCTCCATTACCCCTGTCATAACAATGCTCCATGACCCCTGCCATCACAACGTTCCACGGCCTTGTCATCACATGGCTCCATGACCCTTGTCATCACAATGCTCCAAGACCCCTGTAATCACAGTGCTACATGCCCTTGTCATCACAAAGCTCCATGATGCATGTCATCAGAATGCTCCATGCCCTTGCCATCACAATGCTCCATTACCCCTGTGATAACAATGCTCCATGACCCCTGCCATCACGATGTTCCATGGCCTTGTCATCACAAGGCTCCATGACCCTTCTCATCACAATGCTCCAAGACCCCTGTAATCACAATGCTCCATGTCCCTTTTTATCTCAATGATCCATGAACCCTGTCATCACAATGCACCATGACCATCATCATAATGCTTCAGGCTATTGTCATCACAATGAAATCAAAATGCTCCATGACCTCTGTCATAACACTGCTCCAAACCCTTGTGATCACAATATTCCATAACACTTGTCATCACAATGCCCCATGATGCTCGTCATCACAATTATCTATGGTCTTCTCATCACAATGCTCCATGACCTTTGTCATCACAATGCTCAATACACTTGTCATCAAAATGCTCCCAGACACTTGTTCTCTGTATGCTCCTTGAACTCTGTCATGACAAGGCTCCATGCCTTTTTCATCACAATGATCCATGCCTTTTTCATCACAATGCTCCAAGACGCCTGTAATTACAATGCTCCATGCCCTTGTCATCACAAAGCTCAATGACGCATGTCATCAGACTGCTCCTTGGCCTTCTCATCACAATGCTCCATGCCCTTGTCATCACAATTTTCCAAGACACTCTAATCACAATGCTCCATGCCCCTTTTCATCAGTATGCTCCATGAGACTTGTCTCACAAGGCTCCATGGTTTTCTCATCACAATGCTCCAGCACCTTGTCATCACAATGCTTCACGACCTTGTCATGAAAATTTTCAATGGCACTTGTCATCATAATGCTCCAAGCCGTAGTCATCACAATGCTCCATTATATTTGTCATCACAATCCTCCATTACATTTGGCATCACAATGCTCCATGCCATTGTCATCGCAATGGACCATGACATATGTCATCACAATGCTCCCTGACACCTGTCTTCACAATACTCCATGACCTTCTCATCACAATGCCCCATGCCCTTGTCATCACAATGCCCCATGCCCACTGTCATCACAATAATCTATTAAACTTGTCAGACCAATGCTCCATGCCCCTGTCATCACAATGCTCCATGCCCTTGTCATCACAATGCTCCATGACCCCTGTCATCACAATGCTCTGTGACTCCAGTCATCACAATGCTTCATAACATTTGTCATCACAGTGGTCCATGCCCACATCATCACAAGGTTCTGTGACCTTTGTAACCACAATACTCCATGAACTTTTCATCACAATGCTCCGTGACCCTTGTCATCACAATGCTCCATGCCTTTGTCAGAACAATGCTCCATGACCCTTGTCATCACAATGTGCCACGTGATTT
This sequence comes from Hyperoodon ampullatus, assembly GCF_949752795.1. Taxonomy (NCBI): domain Eukaryota; kingdom Metazoa; phylum Chordata; class Mammalia; order Artiodactyla; family Ziphiidae; genus Hyperoodon; species Hyperoodon ampullatus. Next base: position 428,663 of record NW_027640524.1, read on the forward strand.
TCATCACAACGGTGCACAACCTTGTCATCGTAATGCTCCATAAACCTTGTAATCACAATGATCCATGCACTTCTCATCAAAATGCTCTCTCAACAGAGATATCACAATGTTCCATCACTAGTCATCACAATACTCCCTCACCCCTGTAATCACAATGTTCCATGACCCCTGTCATCACAATGCTACATCCCCTTATCATCACAATGTTCCATGACCCCTGACATCACAATGTTCCATAACCCCTGTCATCAAAATGCTCCATGACCCTTTTCATCCCAAAGCTCCATGACCCCTGACATCACAATGTTCTATAACCCCTGTCATCAAAATGTTCCATTACACTTTTCATCAAATTGCTGCATGACCCTGTCATCAAAATGCTCCCTGCCCTTCTCATCACAATGCACCACGCGCTTGACATCAAAATGCTCCATGACTTTTGTCATCACAAAGCTCCATAACCCTTGGAATCACAGTGTTCCATGAACCCTCTCATCACATTGTTCCATGCCCTTGTCATCACAAAGCTCCATGACTCATGTCAAAACAATGTTCGATGCCCTTCTCATCACAATGCTCCATGCCCTTGTCATTACAATCCTCCATGACCCATGGATCACAGTGTTCCGTGACCTTGTCATCACAATGCTCCATGCCCACTCTCATCACAATAATCCATAAAACGTTTCAGACCAATGCTCCATGCCCTTCTCATCACAATGCTCCATTACCCCTGTCATAACAATGCTCCATGACCCCTGCCATCACAATGTTCCACACCATTGTCATCACAAGGCTCCATGACCCTTGTCATCACAATGCTCCAAGACCCCTGTAATCACAATGTTCCATGCCCTTGTCATCACAAAGCTCAATGACGCATGTCATCAGAATGCTCCATGGCCTTCTCATCACAATGCTCCTTGCCCTTGTCATCACAATGCTCCAAGACCCCTGTAATCACAATGCTCCATGCCCCTTTTCATCTCAATGCTCCATGAACGCTGTCATCACAATGCACCATGCCCATCACCATAATGCTTCAGGCTATTGTCATCACAATGAAATCAAAATGCTCCATGACCTCTGTCATCACAATGCTCCGAAACCTTGTGATCACAGTGTTCCATAAAACTTATCATCACAACACCCCATGACGCTCATCATCACAATTATCCATGGTCTTCTCATCACAATGCTCCATGAACTTTGTCATCACAATGCTCAATACACTTGTCATCACAATGCTCCGTGACACTTGTCGTCAGTATGCTCCTTGAACCCTGTCATGACAAGGCTCCATGCATTTTTCATAACAATGATCCATGCCATTTTCATCACAATACTCCATGCCCTTGTCAGCACAAAGCTCCATGACGCATGTCATCAGAATGCTCCATGGCCTTCTCATCACAATGCTCCAAGACCCCTGTAATCACAATGCTCCATGCCCCTTTTCATCAGAATGTTCCATGAGAATTGTCATCACAAGGCTCCATGGACTTCCCATCACAATGCTCCAGGACCTTGTCATCACAGTGCTCAATTCCCTTCTCATTACAATGCTCCATGACCCCTGTCATCACAATACTCCATGAACATTTTCAGCCCAATGCTTCATGACCTTCTCATCACAATGCTCCATAACCCATATCATCACAATCCTCCATGACCACTGTCATCACAACACTCCATGACCCCTGACAACACAATGATCCGGGACTCTTGTCATCACAATGCTCCATTCCCTTGTCATCACAATGCTCCATGAACATTTTCAGCCCAATGCTCCATGACACTTGTCATCACAATGATCCATGCCCTTGTCATCCCAATGCTCCATGACCACTGTAATCACAATGCTCCATGACGCTTATCATCACAGTGCTCCATGACCCTTATCATCACAATTCTCCATGCCTGTGTCATCAAAATCCTACATGACCTTGTCATCACAATGCTCCATGAGCTTGTCATCACAATACTCCATTACCATTTTCATCACAATCCTCCATGAACCTTGGGATCACATTGCTCCATGCCCTTGTCATCACAATGCTCCATGCTCCTTGAAATCAAAATGGTCCATGACCTCTGTCATCACAATGCTCCAACCCCTTGTGATCACAATGTTCCATAACACTTGTCATCACAACACTCCATGATGACTGTCATGACAATACTCCATGCACTTGTCGTCACAATGCTCCATGACCTTTGTCATCACAATTCTCAATACACTTGTCATCACAATGCTCCCTGACACTTGTCGTCAGAATACTCCTTGAACACTGTCATGAAAAGGCTCCATGCGTTTTTCATCAGAATGCTCCATGCCCTTTTCATCACAACGCTCCAGGTCATTGTCATCACAATACTCCACAAGCTTGTCATCAGAATGCTCCATGATCATTGTCTTCAGAATGCTCCATGACCCCTGTCATCACAATGCTCCATACCCCTTGTCATTACAGTGTTCCATGACGCTCGTCATCACAATTATCCATGGTCTTCTCATCACAATGCTCCACGGTCTTGCCATCACAATGCTCCATGCCTTGGTCATCACGATGCTCCATGTCCCCAGTCATCACAATGCTCCATGACCCCTGTCATCACAATGCTCCATACCCCTTGTCATTACAGTGCTCCATGACGCTCGTCATCACAATTATCCATGGTCTTCTCATCACAATGCTCCACGGTCTTGCCATCACAATGCTCCATGCCCTGGTCATCACAATGCTCCATGTCCCCTGTCATCACAATTCTCCACGTTCTTGGCATCACTATGCTCCATGATACTTCTCATCACAGTGTTACATGTTTTGTCATAACAATTCTCTATGCACTTGTCATCGTAATGCTCCATGACCCCTGTCATAGCAAGCTCCATGTGATTGTCATCAGAATGCTTCATGAACATGTCATCAAAATTCTCAATGGCCCTTGTTATCACAATGCTCCATGACCCTTGTCATCACAATGCTCCAAGCCCTTGTCATCAAAATGCTCCATTACCTTTGTCATCACAATCCTCCATGACACTTGGCATCACAATGCTCCATTCCATTGTCATTGCAATAGACCATGACATATGTCATCACAATGCTCCCTGACACCCTTCTTCACAATACTCCATGACCTTCTCATCACAATGCTCCATGCCCTTGTCATCACAATGCGCCATGCCCACTGTCATCACAATAATCCATGAAACTTGTCAGAAAAATGCTCCATGACCCTGTCATCACAAGGCTCCATGCCATTTCATCACAATGCTCTATGACCCCTGTCATCACAATGCTCCGTGACTCCAGTTATCACAATGCTTCATGACCTTTGTCATCACAATGGTCCATGCCCTCGTCATCACAAGACTCTGTGACCTTGGTGACCACAACACTCCATGAACATTTCATCACAATGCTCGGTGACCCTTGTCATCACAATGCTCCATGCCTTTGTCAGCACATTACTCCATGACACATGGCATCAAATCTGCCATGCGCTTGTCATCACAATGCTCCACATCGCTGTCATCACAATGCTCCACAAACCTTGTCATCACAATGCTCCATGCGTTTGTCAGCACAATGATCCATGACCCATGTCATCACAATGTGCCCTGCGTTTCTCATCACAATGCTCCACAGCCTTGTCATCACAATGCTCCATGCACCTCTCATCAAAATGCTCTCTCACCACTGATATCACAGTGTTCCATCACTAGTCAACACAATACTCCCTCCACCCTGTCATCCCAATGTTCCATGACCCTTGTCACAACAATGCTACATGCTCTTATCATCACAATGCTCCATGACCCCTGACATCACAATGTTCCATAACCATTGTCATCACAATGCTCCATGACCCTTTTCATCACAATGCTCCATGACCCCTAACATCACAATGTTCCATAAACACTGTCATCAAAATGTTCCATGACCCTTTTCATCCAATTGCTCCATGACCCTGTCATCACAATGCTCCCTGCCCTTCTCATCACAATGCACCACGCCCTTGTCATCAAAATGCTCCATGGCCTATGTCATCACAAAGCTCCATGACCCTTGGAATCACAATGCTCCATGCCATTGTCATCACAAAGCTCCATGAAACCTCTCATCACATTGCTCCATGCCGTTGTCATCACAAAGCTCCATGACGCTTGTCATCACAATGCTCCATGCCCTTGTCATTGCAATCCTCCATGACACATGTATCACTGTGTTCCGTGCCCTTGTCATCACAATGCTCCATGCTCACTCTCATCACAATAATCCATGAAACTTTTCAGACCAATGCTCCATGCCCTTGTCATCACAATGCTCCATTACACCTGTCATAACAATGCTCCATGACCCCTGCCATCACAATGTTCTACGGCCTTGTCATCACAAGACTCCATGACCCTTGTCATCACAATGCTCCAAGACCCCTGTAATCACAATGCTCCATGCCCATGTCATCACAAAGCTCCCTGACGCATGTCATCAGAATGCTCCATGGCCTTCTCATCACAATACTCCATGCCCTTGTCATCACAGTGCTCCAAGACCCTTGTTATTACAATGATCCATGCCTCTTTGCATCTCAATGCTCCATGAACCCTGTCATCACAATGCACCATGCCCATCATCATAATGCTTCATGCTATTGTCATCACAATGAAATCAAAATTCTCCATGACCTCTCTCATCACAATGCTCCAAACCCTTGTGATCACAATGTTCCATAACACTTGTCATCACAACGCCCCATGACGCTGGTCATCACAATTATCCATGGACTTCTCATCACAATGCTCCATGACCTTTGTCATCAGAATTCTCAATACACTTGTCATCACAATGCTCCCTGATACTTGTCATCAGTATGCTCATTGAACCCTGTCATGACAGGTCTCCATGCCTTTTTCATCACAATGATCCATGCCCTTTTCATCACAATGCTCCATGCCATTGTCATCACAATACTCCACAAGCTTGTCATCAGAATGCTCCGTGACACTTTTCATCTCAATGATCCATGACCCCTGTCATCACAATGCTCCATGACACCTGTCATCACAATGCTCCATGCCCCTTGTCATTACAGTGCTCCATGATGTTCGTTATCACAATTATCCATGGTCTTCTCATCACAGTGCTCCACGGTCTTGCCATCAGAATGCTCCATGCCCTGGTCATCACAATGTTCCATGTCCCCAGTCATCACAATGCTCCATGACCCCTGTCATCACAATGCTCCATACCGCTTGTCATTACAGTGCTCCATGACACTCGTAATCACAATTGTCCATGGTCTTCTCATCACAATGCTCCACGCCCTTGTCATCAAAATGCTCCATGACCCTTGTCATCACAATGCTCCATGACCACTGTCATAACAATGCTCCATGACCCCTGTCATCACAAGGCTCCATACCACTTGTCATTACAGTGCTCCATGACGCTCCTCATCACAATTATCCATGGTCTTCTCATCACAATGCTCCACGGTCTTGTCATCACAGTGCTCCATGCCTTGGGCATCACAATGCTCCATGTCCCCGGTCATCACAATGCTCCATGACCACTGTCATCACAATGCTCTATACCCCTTGTCATTACAGTGCTCCATGACCCTCGTCATCACAATTATCCATGATCTTCTCATCAGAGTGCTCCACGACCTTGCCATCACAAGGCTCCTTGCCCTGGTCATCACAATGCTCCATGTCCCCAGTCATCACAATGCTCCATGTCCCCGGTCATCACAATGCTCCATGACCACTGTCATCACAATGCTCTATACCCCTTGTCATTACAGTGCTCCATGACGCTCGTCATCACAATTATCCATGGTCTTCTCATCACAGTGCTCCACGGTCTTGCCATCACAATGCTCCATGCCCTGGTCATCACAATGCTCCATGTCCCCTGTCATCACAATTCTCCACGTTCTTGGCATCACTATGCTCCATGATACTTCTCCTCACAGTGTTACATGTTTTGTCATCACAATTCTCTATGCACTTGTCATCGCAATGCTCCATGACCCCTGTCATAGCAAGCTCCATGTGATTGTCATCACAATGCTTCATGAACATGTCATCAAAATTCTCAATGGCCCTTGTTATCACAATGCTCCATGACCCTTGTCATCACAATGCTCCAAGCCCTTGTCATCAAAATGCTCCATTACCTTTGTCATCACAATCCTCCATGACACTTGGCATCACAATGCTACATTCCATTGTCATTGCAATAGACCATGACATATGTCATCACAATGCTCCCTGACACCCTTCTTCACAATACTCCATGACCTTCTCATCACAATGCTCCATGCCCTTGTCATCACAATGCGCCATGCCCACTGTCATCACAATAATCCATGAAACTTTTCAGAAAAATGCTCCATGACCCTGTCATCACAATGCTCCATGCCCTTTCATCACAATGCTCTATGACCCCTGTCATCACAATGCTCCGTGACTCCAGTCATCACAATGCTTCATGACCTTTGTCATCACAATGGTCCATGACCTCGTCATCACAAGGCTCTGTGACCTTTGTGACCACAACACTCCATGAACATTTCATCACAATGCTCGGTGACCCTTGTCATCACAATGCTCCATGCCTTTGTCAGCACATTACTCCATGACACATGGCATCAAATGTGCCATGCGCTTGTCATCACAATGCTCCACATCGTTGTCATCACAATGCTCCATAAACCTTGTCATCACAATGCTCCATGCGTTTGTCAGCACAATGTTCCATGACCCATGTCATCACAATGTGCCCTGCATTTCTCATCACAATGCTCCACAGCCTTGTCATCACAATGCTCCATGCACCTCTCATCAAAATGCTCTCTCACCACTGATATCACAATGTTCCATCACTAGTCAACACAATACTCCCTCCACCCTGTCATCCCAATGTTCCATGACCCTTGTCACAACAATGCTACATGCTCTTATCATCACAATGCTCCATGACCCCTGACATCACAATGTTCCATAACCCCTGTCATCACAATGCTCCATGACCCTTTTCATCACAATGCTCCATGACCCCTAACATCACAATGTTCCATAAACACTGTCATCAAAATGTTCCATGACCCTTTTCATCCAATTGCTCCATGACCCTGTCATCACAATTCTCCCTGCCCTACTCATCACAATGCACCACGCCCTTGTCATCAAAATGCTCCATGGCCTATGTCATCACAAAGCTCCATGACCCATGGAATCACAATGCTCCATGCCATTGTCATCACAAAGCTCCATGAAACCTCTCATCACATTGCTCCATGCCGTTGTCATCACAAAGCTCCATGACGCTTGTCATCACAATGCTCCATGCCCTTGTCATTGCAATCCTCCATGACACATGTATCACTGTGTTCCGTGCCCTTGTCATCACAATGCTCCATGCTCACTCTCATCACAATAATCCATGAAACTTTTCAGACCAATGCTCCATGCCCTTGTCATCACAATGCTCCATTACACCTGTCATAACAATGCTCCATGACCCCTGCCATCACAATGTTCTACGGCCTTGTCATCACAAGACTCCATGACCCTTGTCATCACAATGCTCCAAGACCCCTGTAATCACAATGCTCCATGCCCATGTCATCACAAAGCTCCCTGACGCATGTCATCAGAATGCTCCATGGCCTTCTCATTACAATACTCCATGCCCTTGTCATCACAATGCTCCAAGACCCTTGTTATTACAATGATCCATGCCTCTTTGCATCTCAATGCTCCATGAACCCTGTCATCACAATGCACCATGCCCATCATCATAATGCTTCATGCTATTGTCATCACAATGAAATCAAAATTCTCCATGACCTCTCTCATCACAATGCTCCAAACCCTTGTGATCACAATGTTCCATAACACTTGTCATCACAACGCCCATGACGCTGGTCATCACAATTATCCATGGACTTCTCATCACAATGCTCCATGACCTTTGTCATCACAATTCTCAATACACTTGTCATCACAATGCTCCCTGACACTTGTCATCAGTATGCTCATTGAACCCTGTCATGACAAGTCTCCATGCCTTTTTCATCACAATGATCCATGCCCTTTTCATCACAATGCTTCATGCCATTGTCATCACAATACTCCACAAGCTTGTCATCAGAATGCTCCGTGACCCTTGTCATCTCAATGATCCATGACCCCTGTCATCACAATGCTCCATGACACCTGTCATCACAATGCTCCATGCCCCTTGTCATTACAGTGCTCCATGATGTTCGTTATCACAATTATCCATGGTCTTCTCATCACAGTGCTCCACGGTCTTGCCAGCACAATGCTCCATGCCCTGGTCATCACAATGCTCCATGTCCCCAGTCATCACAATGCTCCATGACCCCTGTCATCACAATGCTCCCTACTGCTTGTCATTACAGTGCTCCATGACACTCGTAATCACAATTGTCCATGGTCTTCTCATCACAATGCTCCATGCCCTTGTCATCAAAATGCTCCATGACCATTGTCATCACAATGCTCCATGACCACTGTCATAACAATGCTCCATGACCCCTGTCATCACAAGGCTCCATACCACTTGTCTTTACAGTGTTCCATGATGCTCCTCATCACAATTATCCATGGTCTTCTCATCACAATGCTCCACGGTCTTGCCATCACAGTGCTCCATGCCTTGGATATCACAATGCTCCATGTCCCCGGTCAACACAATACTCCCTCACCCCTGTCATCACAATATTCCATGACCCTTGTCACAACAATGCTACATGCCTTTATCATCACAATGCTCCATTCCCCTGACATCACAATGTTCCATAACCCCTGTCATCACAATGCTCCCTGCCCTTCACAACAGAATGCACCCCCCAGTGTCATCACAATGCCCCATGCCCTTGTTATCACAATGCTCCATGACCCCTGTCATCACAATGCTCCGTGACTCCAGTCATCACAAGGCTTCATGACCTTTGTCATCACAATGGTCCATGCCCTTGTCATCAACAGTCTCTGTGACCTTTTTAACCACAATGCTTCATGAACTTTTCATCAGAATGCTCTTTGACCCTTGTCATCACAATGCTCTATGCCTTTCTCAGCACAATGATCCATGACCCTTGTCATCACAATGCTCCATGCGCTTGTCAGCACAATGCTCCATGACCCATGTCATCACAATGCACCATGCACTTGTCGTCACAGTGCTCCACAATCTTGTCATCACAATGCTCCATAAACCTTGTCATCACAAGGCTCCATGCACTTCAAATCAAAATGCTCTCTCACCACTGATATCACAATGTTACATCACTATTCATCACAATACTCCCTCAACCCTGTCATCACAATGTTCCATGACTCCTGTCATGACAATGCTCCATGACTCCTGTCATCACAATGCTACATGCACTTATCATCACAATGTTCGATGATCCCTGACATCACAATGTTCCATAACCCCTGTCATCAAAATGCTCCATGACCCTTTTCATCAAAATGCTCCATGACCCCTGACATCACAATGTTACATAATGCCTGTCATCAAAATGTTCCATGACCCTTTTCATCAAATTGGTCCATGACAATGTCATCACAATGCTCCCTGCCCTTCTCATCACAATGCACCACGCCCTTGTCATCAAAATGCTCCATGACCTTTGTCATCACAAAGCTCCATGACCCTTGGCATCACAATGCTCCATGCCATTGTCATCACAATACTCCATGAAACCTCTCATCACATTGTTCCATGCAATTGTCATCAAAAAGCTCCATGGTGCTTGTCATCACACTGCTCGATGCCCTTCTCATCACAATGCTCCATGCCCTTGTCATTACAATCCTCCATGACCCATGTATCACTGTGTTCCGTGCCCTTGTCATCACAATGCTCCATGCCCACTCTCATCACAATAATCCATGAAACTTTTCAGACAAATGTTCCATGCCCTTGTCATCACAATGCTCCATTACCCCTGTCATAACAATGCTCCATGACCCCTGCCATCACAACGTTCCACGGCCTTGTCATCACATGGCTCCATGACCCTTGTCATCACAATGCTCCAAGACCCCTGTAATCACAGTGCTACATGCCCTTGTCATCAAAAGCTCCATGATGCATGTCATCAGAATGCTCCATGCCCTTGCCATCACAATGCTCCATTACTCCTGTGATAACAATGCTCCATGACCCCTGCCATCACGATGTTCCATGGCCTTGTCATCACAAGGCTCCATGACCCTTCTCATCACAATGCTCCAAGACCCCTGTAATCACAATGCTCCATGTCCCTTTTTATCTCAATGATCCATGAACCCTGTCATCACAATGCACCATGACCATCATCATAATGCTTCAGGCTATTGTCATCACAATGAAATCAAAATGCTCCATGACCTCTGTCATAACACTGCTCCAAACCCTTGTGATCACAATATTCCATAACACTTGTCATCACAATGCCCCATGATGCTCGTCATCACAATTATCTATGGTCTTCTCATCACAATGCTCCATGACCTTTGTCATCACAATGCTCAATACACTTGTCATCAAAATGCTCCCAGACACTTGTTCTCTGTATGCTCCTTGAACTCTGTCATGACAAGGCTCCATGCCTTTTTCATCACAATGATCCATGCCTTTTTCATCACAATGCTCCAAGACGCCTGTAATTACAATGCTCCATGCCCTTGTCATCACAAAGCTCAATGACGCATGTCATCAGACTGCTCCTTGGCCTTCTCATCACAATGCTCCATGCCCTTGTCATCACAATTTTCCAAGACACTCTAATCACAATGCTCCATGCCCCTTTTCATCAGTATGCTCCATGAGACTTGTCTCACAAGGCTCCATGGTTTTCTCATCACAATGCTCCAGCACCTTGTCATCACAATGCTTCACGACCTTGTCATGAAAATTTTCAATGGCACTTGTCATCATAATGCTCCAAGCCGTAGTCATCACAATGCTCCATTATATTTGTCATCACAATCCTCCATTACATTTGGCATCACAATGCTCCATGCCATTGTCATCGCAATGGACCATGACATATGTCATCACAATGCTCCCTGACACCTGTCTTCACAATACTCCATGACCTTCTCATCACAATGCCCCATGCCCTTGTCATCACAATGCCCCATGCCCACTGTCATCACAATAATCTATTAAACTTGTCAGACCAATGCTCCATGCCCCTGTCATCACAATGCTCCATGCCCTTGTCATCACAATGCTCCATGACCCCTGTCATCACAATGCTCTGTGACTCCAGTCATCACAATGCTTCATAACATTTGTCATCACAGTGGTCCATGCCCACATCATCACAAGGTTCTGTGACCTTTGTAACCACAATACTCCATGAACTTTTCATCACAATGCTCCGTGACCCTTGTCATCACAGTGCTCCATGCCTTTGTCAGAACAATGCTCCATGACCCTTGTCATCACAATGTGCCACGTGATTTTCATCACAACGGTGCACAACCTTGTCATCGTAATGCTCCATAAACCTTGTAATCACAATGATCCATGCACTTCTCATCAAAATGCTCTCTCAACAGAGATATCACAATGTTCCATCACTAGTCATCACAATACTCCCTCACCCCTGTAATCACAATGTTCCATAACCCCTGTCATCAAAATGCTCCATGACCCTTTTCATCCCAAAGCTCCATGACCCCTGACATCACAATGTTCTATAACCCCTGTCATCAAAATGTTCCATTACACTTTTCATCAAATTGCTGCATGACCCTGTCATCAAAATGCTCCCTGCCCTTCTCATCACAATGCACCACGCGCTTGACATCAAAATGCTCCATGACTTTTGTCATCACAAAGCTCCATAACCCTTGGAATCACAGTGTTCCATGAACCCTCTCATCACATTGTTCCATGCCCTTGTCATCACAAAGCTCCATGACTCATGTCAAAACAATGTTCGATGCCCTTCTCATCACAATGCTCCATGCCCTTGTCATTACAATCCTCCATGACCCATGGATCACAGTGTTCCGTGACCTTGTCATCACAATGCTCCATGCCCACTCTCATCACAATAATCCATAAAACGTTTCAGACCAATGCTCCATGCCCTTCTCATCACAATGCTCCATTACCCCTGTCATAACAATGCTCCATGACCCCTGCCATCACAATGTTCCACACCATTGTCATCACAAGGCTCCATGACCCTTGTCATCACAATGCTCCAAGACCCCTGTAATCACAATGCTCCATGCCCTTGTCATCACAAAGCTCAATGACGCATGTCATCAGAATGCTCCATGGCCTTCTCATCACAATGCTCCTTGCCCTTGTCATCACAATGCTCCAAGACTCCTGTAATCACAATGCTCCATGCCCCTTTTCATCTCAATGCTCCATGAACGCTGTCATCACAATGCACCATGCCCATCACCATAATGCTTCAGGCTATTGTCATCACAATGAAATCAAAATGCTCCATGACCTCTGTCATCACAATGCTCCGAAACCTTGTGATCACAGTGTTCCATAAAACTTATCATCACAACACCGCATGACGCTCATCATCACAATTATCCATGGTCTTCTCATCACAATGCTCCATGAACTTTGTCATCACAATGCTCAATACACTTGTCATCACAATGCTCCGTGACACTTGTCGTCAGTATGCTCCTTGAACCCTGTCATGACAAGGCTCCATGCATTTTTCATAACAATGATCCATGCCATTTTCATCACAATACTCCATGCCCTTGTCAGCACAAAGCTCCATGACGCATGTCATCAGAATGCTCCATGGCCTTCTCATCACAATGCTCCAAGACCCCTGTAATCACAATGCTCCATGCCCCTTTTCATCAGAATGTTCCATGAGAATTGTCATCACAAGGCTCCATGGACTTCCCATCACAATGCTCCAGGACCTTGTCATCACAGTGCTCAATTCCCTTCTCATTACAATGCTCCATGACCCCTGTCATCACAATACTCCATGAACATTTTCAGCCCAATGCTTCATGACCTTCTCATCACAGTGCTCCATAACCCATATCATCACAATCCTCCATGACCACTGTCATCACAACACTCCATGACCCCTGACAACACAATGATCCGGGACTCTTGTCATCACAATGCTCCATTCCCTTGTCATCACAATGCTCCATGAACATTTTCAGCCCAATGCTCCATGACACTTGTCATCACAATGATCCATGCCCTTGTCATCCCAATGCTCCATGACCACTGTAATCACAATGCTCCATGACGCTTATCATCACAGTGCTCCATGACCCTTATCATCACAATTCTCCATGCCTGTGTCATCAAAATCCTACATGACCTTGTCATCACAATGCTCCATGAGCTTGTCATCACAATACTCCATTACCATTTTCATCACAATCCTCCATGAACCTTGGGATCACATTGCTCCATGCCCTTGTCATCACAATGCTCCATGCTCCTTGAAATCAAAATGGTCCATGACCTCTGTCATCACAATGCTCCAACCCCTTGTGATCACAATGTTCCATAACACTTGTCATCACAACACTCCATGATGACTGTCATGACAATACTCCATGCACTTGTCGTCACAATGCTCCATGACCTTTGTCATCACAATTCTCAATACACTTGTCATCACAATGCTCCCTGACACTTGTCGTCAGAATACTCCTTGAACACTGTCATGAAAAGGCTCCATGCGTTTTTCATCAGAATGCTCCATGCCCTTTTCATCACAACGCTCCAGGTCATTGTCATCACAATACTCCACAAGCTTGTCATCAGAATGCTCCATGATCATTGTCTTCAGAATGCTCCATGACCCCTGTCATCACAATGCTCCATACCCCTTGTCATTACAGTGTTCCATGACGCTCGTCATCACAATTATCCATGGTCTTCTCATCACAATGCTCCACAGTCTTGCCATCACAATGCTCCATGCCTTGGTCATCACGATGCTCCATGTCCCCAGTCATCACAATGCTCCATGACCCCTGTCATCACAATGCTCCATACCCCTTGTCATTACAGTGCTCCATGACGCTCGTCATCACAATTATCCATGGTCTTCTCATCACAATGCTCCACGGTCTTGCCATCACAATGCTCCATGCCCTGGTCATCACAATGCTCCATGTCCCCTGTCATCACAATTCTCCACGTTCTTGGCATCACTATGCTCCATGATACTTCTCATCACAGTGTTACATGTTTTGTCATAACAATTCTCTATGCACTTGTCATCGTAATGCTCCATGACCCCTGTCATAGCAAGCTCCATGTGATTGTCATCAGAATGCTTCATGAACATGTCATCAAAATTCTCAATGGCCCTTGTTATCACAATGCTCCATGACCCTTGTCATCACAATGCTCCAAGCCCTTGTCATCAAAATGCTCCATTACCTTTGTCATCACAATCCTCCATGACACTTGGCATCACAATGCTCCATTCCATTGTCATTGCAATAGACCATGACATATGTCATCACAATGCTCCCTGACACCCTTCTTCACAATACTCCATGACCTTCTCATCACAATGCTCCATGCCCTTGTCATCACAATGCGCCATGCCCACTGTCATCACAATAATCCATGAAACTTGTCAGAAAAATGCTCCATGACCCTGTCATCACAAGGCTCCATGCCATTTCATCACAATGCTCTATGACCCCTGTCATCACAATGCTCCGTGACTCCAGTTATCACAATGCTTCATGACCTTTGTCATCACAATGGTCCATGCCCTCGTCATCACAAGACTCTGTGACCTTGGTGACCACAACACTCCATGAACATTTCATCACAATGCTCGGTGACCCTTGTCATCACAATGCTCCATGCCTTTGTCAGCACATTACTCCATGACACATGGCATCAAATCTGCCATGCGCTTGTCATCACAATGCTCCACATCGCTGTCATCACAATGCTCCACAAACCTTGTCATCACAATGCTCCATGCGTTTGTCAGCACAATGATCCATGACCCATGTCATCACAATGTGCCCTGCGTTTCTCATCACAATGCTCCACAGCCTTGTCATCACAATGCTCCATGCACCTCTCATCAAAATGCTCTCTCACCACTGATATCACAGTGTTCCATCACTAGTCAACACAATACTCCCTCCACCCTGTCATCCCAATGTTCCATGACCCTTGTCACAACAATGCTACATGCTCTTATCATCACAATGCTCCATGACCCCTGACATCACAATGTTCCATAACCCTTGTCATCACAATGCTCCATGACCCTTTTCATCACAATGCTCCATGACCCCTAACATCACAATGTTCCATAAACACTGTCATCAAAATGTTCCATGACCCTTTTCATCCAATTGCTCCATGACCCTGTCATCACAATGCTCCCTGCCCTTCTCATCACAATGCACCACGCTCTTGTCATCAAAATGCTCCATGGCCTATGTCATCAAAAAGCTCCATGACCCTTGGAATCACAATGCTCCATGCCATTGTCATCACAAAGCTCCATGAAACCTCTCATCACATTGCTCCATGCCGTTGTCATCACAAAGCTCCATGACGCTTGTCATCACAATGCTCCATGCCCTTGTTATTGCAATCCTCCATGACACATGTATCACTGTGTTCCGTGCCCTTGTCATCACAATGCTCCATGCTCACTCTCATCACAATAATCCATGAAACTTTTCAGACAAATGCTCCATGCCCTTGTCATCACAATGCTCCATTACACCTGTCATAACAATGCTCCATGACCCCTGCCATCACAATGTTCTACGGCCTTGTCATCACAAGACTCCATGGCCCTTGTCATCACAATGCTCCAAGACCCCTGTAATCACAATGCTCCATGCCCATGTCATCACAAAGCTCCCTGACGCATGTCATCAGAATGCTCCATGGCCTTCTCATCACAATACTCCATGCCCTTGTCATCACAGTGCTCCAAGACCCTTGTTATTACAATGATCCATGCCTCTTTGCATCTCAATGCTCCATGAACCCTGTCATCACAATGCACCATGCCCATCATCATAATGCTTCATGCTATTGTCATCACAATGAAATCAAAATTCTCCATGACCTCTCTCATCACAATGCTCCAAACCCTTGTGATCACAATGTTCCATAACACTTGTCATCACAACGCCCCATGACGCTGGTCATCACAATTATCCATGGACTTCTCATCACAATGCTCCATGACCTTTGTCATCACAATTCTCAATACACTTGTCATCACAATGCTCCCTGATACTTGTCATCAGTATGCTCATTGAACCCTGTCATGACAGGTCTCCATGCCTTTTTCATCACAATGATCCATGCCCTTTTCATCACAATGCTCCATGCCATTGTCATCACAATACTCCACAAGCTTGTCATCAGGATGCTCCGTGACACTTTTCATCTCAATGATCCATGACCCCTGTCATCACAATGCTCCATGACACCTGTCATCACAATGCTCCATGCCCCTTGTCATTACAGTGCTCCATGATGTTCGTTATCACAATTATCCATGGTCTTCTCATCACAGTGCTCCACGGTCTTGCCATCAGAATGCTCCATGCCCTGGTCATCACAATGTTCCATGTCCCCAGTCATCACAATGCTCCATGACCCCTGTCATCACAATGCTCCATACCGCTTGTCATTACAGTGCTCCATGACACTCGTAATCACAATTGTCCATGGTCTTCTCATCACAATGCTCCACGCCCTTGTCATCAAAATGCTCCATGACCCTTGTCATCACAATGCTCCATGACCACTGTCATAACAATGCTCCATGACCCCTGTCATCACAAGGCTCCATACCACTTGTCATTACAGTGCTCCATGACGCTCCTCATCACAATTATCCATGGTCTTCTCATCACAATGCTCCACGGTCTTGTCATCACAGTGCTCCATGCCTTGGGCATCACAATGCTCCATGTCCCCGGTCATCACAATGCTCCATGACCACTGTCATCACAATGCTCTATACCCCTTGTCATTACAGTGCTCCATGACCCTCGTCATCACAATTATCCATGATCTTCTCATCAGAGTGCTCCACGACCTTGCCATCACAAGGCTCCTTGCCCTGGTCATCACAATGCTCCATGTCCCCAGTCATCACAATGCTCCATGTCCCCGGTCATCACAATGCTCCATGACCACTGTCATCACAATGCTCTATACCCCTTGTCATTACAGTGCTCCATGACGCTCGTCATCACAATTATCCATGGTCTTCTCATCACAGTGCTCCACGGTCTTGCCATCACAATGCTCCATGCCCTGGTCATCACAATGCTCCATGTCCCCTGTCATCACAATTCTCCACGTTCTTGGCATCACTATGCTCCATGATACTTCTCCTCACAGTGTTACATGTTTTGTCATCACAATTCTCTATGCACTTGTCATCGCAATGCTCCATGACCCCTGTCATAGCAAGCTCCATGTGATTGTCATCACAATGTTTCATGAACATGTCATCAAAATTCTCAATGGCCCTTGTTATCACAATGTTCCATGACCCTTGTCATCACAATGCTCCAAGCCCTTGTCATCAAAATGCTCCATTACCTTTGTCATCACAATCCTCCATGACACTTGGCATCACAATGCTACATTCCATTGTCATTGCAATAGACCATGACATATGTCATCACAATGCTCCCTGACACCCTTCTTCACAATACTCCATGACCTTCTCATCACAATGCTCCATGCCCTTGTCATCACAATGCGCCATGCCCACTGTCATCACAATAATCCATGAAACTTTTCAGAAAAATGCTCCATGACCCTGTCATCACAATGCTCCATGCCCTTTCATCACAATGCTCTATGACCCCTGTCATCACAATGCTCCGTGACTCCAGTCATCACAATGCTTCATGACCTTTGTCATCACAATGGTCCATGACCTCGTCATCACAAGGCTCTGTGACCTTTGTGACCACAACACTCCATGAACATTTCATCACAATGCTCGGTGACCCTTGTCATCACAATGCTCCATGCCTTTGTCAGCACATTACTCCATGACACATGGCATCAAATGTGCCATGCGCTTGTCATCACAATGCTCCACATCGTTGTCATCACAATGCTCCATAAACCTTGTCATCACAATGCTCCATGCGTTTGTCAGCACAATGTTCCATGACCCATGTCATCACAATGTGCCCTGCATTTCTCATCACAATGCTCCACAGCCTTGTCATCACAATGCTCCATGCACCTCTCATCAAAATGCTCTCTCACCACTGATATCACAATGTTCCATCACTAGTCAACACAATACTCCCTCCACCCTGTCATCCCAATGTTCCATGACCCTTGTCACAACAATGCTACATGCTCTTATCATCACAATGCTCCATGACCCCTGACATCACAATGTTCCATAACCCCTGTCATCACAATGCTCCATGACCCTTTTCATCACAATGCTCCATGACCCCTAACATCACAATGTTCCATAAACACTGTCATCAAAATGTTCCATGACCCTTTTCATCCAATTGCTCCATGACCCTGTCATCACAATTCTCCCTGCTCTACTCATCACAATGCACCACGCCCTTGTCATCAAAATGCTCCATGGCCTATGTCATCACAAAGCTCCATGACCCATGGCATCACAATGCTCCATGCCATTGTCATCACAAAGCTCCATGAAACCTCTCATCACATTGCTCCATGCCGTTGTCATCACAAAGCTCCATGACGCTTGTCATCACAATGCTCCATGCCCTTGTCATTGCAATCCTCCATGACACATGTATCACTGTGTTCCGTGCCCTTGTCATCACAATGCTCCATGCTCACTCTCATCACAATAATCCATGAAACTTTTCAGACCAATGCTCCATGCCCTTGTCATCACAATGCTCCATTACACCTGTCATAACAATGCTCCATGACCCCTGCCATCACAATGTTCTACGGCCTTGTCATCACAAGACTCCATGACCCTTGTCATCACAATGCTCCAAGACCCCTGTAATCACAATGCTCCATGCCCATGTCATCACAAAGCTCCCTGACGCATGTCATCAGAATGCTCCATGGCCTTCTCATTACAATACTCCATGCCCTTGTCATCACAATGCTCCAAGACCCTTGTTATTACAATGATCCATGCCTCTTTGCATCTCAATGCTCCATGAACCCTGTCATCACAATGCACCATGCCCATCATCATAATGCTTCATGCTATTGTCATCACAATGAAATCAAAATTCTCCATGACCTCTCTCATCACAATGCTCCAAACCCTTGTGATCACAATGTTCCATAACACTTGTCATCACAACGCCCATGACGCTGGTCATCACAATTATCCATGGACTTCTCATCACAATGCTCCATGACCTTTGTCATCACAATTCTCAATACACTTGTCATCACAATGCTCCCTGACACTTGTCATCAGTATGCTCATTGAACCCTGTCATGACAAGTCTCCATGCCTTTTTCATCACAATGATCCATGCCCTTTTCATCACAATGCTTCATGCCATTGTCATCACAATACTCCACAAGCTTGTCATCAGAATGCTCCGTGACCCTTGTCATCTCAATGATCCATGACCCCTGTCATCACAATGCTCCATGACACCTGTCATCACAATGCTCCATGCCCCTTGTCATTACAGTGCTCCATGATGTTCGTTATCACAATTATCCATGGTCTTCTCATCACAGTGCTCCACGGTCTTGCCATCACAATGCTCCATGCCCTGGTCATCACAATGCTCCATGTCCCCAGTCATCACAATGCTCCATGACCCCTGTCATCACAATGCTCCATACTGCTTGTCATTACAGTGCTCCATGACACTCGTAATCACAATTGTCCATGGTCTTCTCATCACAATGCTCCATGCCCTTGTCATCAAAATGCTCCATGACCATTGTCATCACAATGCTCCATGACCACTGTCATAACAATGCTCCATGACCCCTGTCATCACAAGGCTCCATACCACTTGTCTTTACAGTGTTCCATGATGCTCCTCATCACAATTATCCATGGTCTTCTCATCACAATGCTCCACGGTCTTGCCATCACAGTGCTCCATGCCTTGGATATCACAATGCTCCATGTCCCCGGTCAACACAATACTCCCTCACCCCTGTCATCACAATATTCCATGACCCTTGTCACAACAATGCTACATGCCTTTATCATCACAATGCTCCATTCCCCTGACATCACAATGTTCCATAACCCCTGTCATCACAATGCTCCCTGCCCTTCACAACAGAATGCACCCCCCAGTGTCATCAAAATGCTCCATGACCTTTGTCATCACAAAGCTCAATGACCCTTGTCATCACAATGCTGCATGCCATTGTCATCACAATGCTCCATGAACCCTCTCATCACATTGTTCCATGCCCTTGTCATCACAGGCTCTATGATGCTTTTCATCACAATGCTCGATGCCATTCTTATCACAATGCTACATGCGCTTCTCATTACAATCCTCCATGACCCATGTATCACAGTGTTCCATGCCCTTGTCATCACAATGCTCCTTGCCCCCTCTCATCACAATAATCCATGAAACTTTTCAGACCAATGCTCCATGCCCTTGTCATCACAATGCTCCATTACACCTGTCATAACAATGCTCCATGACCCCTGCCATCACAATGTTCCACAGCCTTGTCATCACAAGGCTCCATGACCCTTGTCATCACAATGCTCCAAGACCCCTGTAATCACAATGCTCCATGCCCTTGTCATCAAAAAGCTCAATGACGCATGTCAACAGAATGCTCCATGGCCTTCTCATTCACGATGTTCCATGCCTTTGTCATCACAATGCTCCAAGACTCCTGTAATCGCAATGCTCCATGCCACTTTTCATCTCAATGCTCCATGAACCCTGTCATCACAATGCACCATGCCCATCATCATAATGCTTCAGGCTATTGTCATCACAATGAAACCAAAATGCTCCATGACCTCTGTCATCCCAATGCTCCAAATCCTTGAGATCAATATGTTCCATAACACTTATCATCACAACGCCCCATGACGCTCGTCATCACAATTATCCATCGTCTTCTCATCACAATGCTCCATGACCTTTGTCATCACAATACTCAACACCCTTGTCATCACAATGCTCCCTGACACTTGTTGTCAGTTTGCTCCTTGAACCCTGTCATGACAAGGCTCCATGCCTTTTTCATCACAATGATCCATGCCCTTTTCATCACAGTGCTCCAAGACCGCTGTAATCACAATGCTCCATGCCCTTGGCTTCACAAAGCCCCATGATGCATGTCATCAGAACACTCCATGGCCTTCTCATCCCAATGTTCCATGCCCTTGTCATCACAATGCTCCAAGACCCCTGTAATCACAATGCTCCATGGCACTTTTCATCAGAATGCTCCATGAGACTTGTCATCACAAGGCTCCATGGTCTTCTCATCACAATGCTCCATGACCCCTGTCATCACAGTACTCCATGGACATTTTCAGCCCAATGCTCCATGACCTTCTCATCACAATGCGCCATGACCCCTGTCATCACAATGCTCCATGACCACTGTCATCACAACACTCCATGAACCCTGACAACACAATGATCCGGGACTCTTGTCATTAAAATGCTCCATGACCATTGTCATCACAATGATCCATGTGCTTGTCATCCCAATGCTCCATGACCCCTGTAATCACAATGCTCCGTGATGCTTCTCATCACAGTGCTCCATGAACCTTGTCATCATAATGCTCCTTGCCTTTGTCAACAAAATGGTACATAATCTTGTCATCACAATTCTCCATGCGCTTGTCATCACAATCCTCCATGACCATTGGGATCACATTGCTTCATGCCCTTGCCATCTCTCTCTTTCCTTTCTGGTTTTTACAGATATTCGGATGTCCCTTTTGACCGGTGGTAAGTGACAATTCTTTGTAGTGTGGATTTGTATTGCGCGCTTGCTTGATTGGCCAAAAAGGGCGTATGCGTTTTCTTCTGAATATATTCAGGAGAAAAGGCATACGCCCTTTTTGGCCAAGTGCATCTCTGTCCAAGTTGGGATGCTTTTCCTGTGCTTTAAAGGCGATTCCAATTTACCTCTTGAAATATGTTTTGTGCAATTCTGCCTCATTTTCAAGTCCGCTTCATTGCCTTCCCTCAACAGATTTTTGGAAGAGAGTAGTCCTTTATAAGTCTGCAGGTTTGTGAATTGCTGTGCCCCTGAGCTCCAATTTTCAAATCCCATCTTTGTGAGCTGGCCGCAAATCCACAATTTTGCTTCAGGACCTATACTGGTTCCAGGGGTCGCTATATTGGTTCCCTGTGGGTGGCTGAGGCTTTGGTTAATTCTTCTTCCTGCCGGGAACTTAGAGTGACATGTGCCCGTCCAAATGCCTACATCTACTCTCTGATTGGTTCTCCCTCTTCCCTTTCATCCTCTGCACAATTAGCAAACTGTGCGAACCAGGAGGTTATAGGGGCTGACTCTCCTAAGTTGGGAGATTGATAGTAAAGCAGTTGGAATGCCAAAGTGGAGCACAAGGAGAGGAAAAATTAGGAGAGTTTTAGAAACCTTTCGCCATCACAGGGTGTCCATTTTCTAGGTTTCCCATACATGTTATAATTGTAGTGATATACCCTTCTACCTGGAGATTTGGGACACATGGAATGGTGGCATGCATTACTACTTTAAAAGGTCTGCATTTTCTCTCCCAATCTCACCAGTCCTCTCAGTCCCAAGTGTCCAGCCTTATGTCTCATCCAGCTGTCTTTGCAGATAGGGTCATTCCAGGTTTCATCAGAACCCCTGAAGGAATTGTGTAAGAATTTCGCTGTTTTTTGGGGTTTTTTTGAAATTCATTTTTATAATGGGGTTGAGCTGATTTTCACTGACGTGTTTATGCTAGTCTAGACACAATTGATTCCCTTACGGAGACATATCAATACATAGGTTTTAAGATTCTTAGTAGTCAGATATATTCCTCTGTGAGGCATAGGGGTGTTGAGTCCCGTTCACTGAGGAAGGTGTAGGTCTTGTCTATTCTGTATTTGGTTTATGGAATGGTACCTGTGCTAATATCAAACTCTGGTTTTATGCATCACCCCACCTCTCCTTTCCCCTGAAGCAGGCATAAGAGATTTTTGCTAAATGTGAGACTCTGTTCTCTTTCCTAATTCAGTTCATGTGTTGTGATATTGACATTCCCTCTATAAGTGATATCTTATGATAAGATTCTTTTTCTGTGTGACTAATTTCCCTTAAAATCATCATACCTAAATCCACTCTTTATGCTGCTACTGGCCTTATATACATTGATTTCACGTCTGAGTGATATTCCGTTGTACAAAATTACCACAAGTTCTTTATGCATTTCTCTTTTTCCTGGGATATTTTAGGTGTACCAAAGTTGAGGTTCTTGTATGCAGAGCAGCCCTAAACTTTGGGGTGCCTGTGTCTTATTGACATTTAGTCTTCCCAAGTTATATGTCCATGAGTTGAAGTCCCCTTGCTCCGGGGCTTTGTATTTTAGATGTTTTAAAAACAGCATACACTTCTTCAGAGTGGCTCTTGGATATTTATACCCCACCCATCAGCGTGACTAGGCTCCCTGTTTTCCATGGCCTCTCCTGCATTTCTGGTTTGTACACATTTTTTGGATGGCCTTTCTGAGCAGTGGAAATTGAGACTTCTTTGTTGTGCGGATTTGCATTTCCCTCTTGCTTGGTTGGCCAAAAACTCTGCATGTGTTTTTTTCCTGAAGATATTCACGAAAAAAACGCATACACCCTTTTGCCCAACCGCATCATTTTAGAAATTCTGCTGCTTTTCATATGCTTTAAATGTGAGTACAATCTACCTTTTGAAATCTGTTTCCTGCAATTCTGCCTCTCATTCAGATCCTCTTCGTTACCTTACCTGAATATATTTTTGGACGTTGGTTATCAGTTATATCTTTGCAGGTCTTTGAATTGTCTGCTCCTGAGCTCCATTTTGCAACTCGCTTTTTTTGTGAGCTGGCCGCCAAACATTTGAATTACTTCTGGCCCTATTCTGGTTCTGGGGAGGCAGGCTGAGCCTTTGGTTAATTCTTCTTCCTAATGGGAAATTAGAGTGACATGTGCCTGTCAAAAGTCCTACAGCTAATCTCTCATTGGTTCCCCCTCTTCCCATTTATCCTCTGCACAAATTGCAAACTGTGTGAAACAGGAGGTTAAAGGTGCTGATTCTCCAAGTGGGGAGATTGTTAGTAATGTGGCTGGAATGGCGAACCCCAGCACCAGGAGATCAAAAATGAGGTGCATTTTAGACACCTTTCCTGAGCACACGGTGTACATTCATCTCGGTTTCCCAGGCATGTTTTCGCTGTCAGAAGATTCCCTTGAACCTGCAGATTTGGGACCCATGGAATGGGTACCAGGCAGTATTACTTTAAAAGGTCTGCATTTCCTCACCCAGCCTCTCTAACATCTCTTAGCGTGCATAGCTTCCAGCCTTATATAATCATCCTGCTGTGGGTCTACATGTGTTCAATCCATGGTACATCGTAGCCCTTCAACAAAAGTTGTAAGAATTTTTGTCTGTCTCACTGTTTTTATAAATAGTTTTAAATTTATTTTTATATTGATTACAGCTGATTTTCAAAGCTCTGTTTTTTGCTGCTGTACATCCACTTGATTCATGTACTGTGAGACAACAATAACTTCTTTTTCAGATGCTTACCAGTCATATGTATTATTTTCCAGTGACTTGAGTGGGCTGAGTGCAGTTCTTTGAGGTACCGTGTAGGCCTTGTCAGTTATTCAATTTGGTACTTGGAATGGTATCTTTGCTAATTTCAACCTCCTGGATAATACCTCACCATTCCCCACCTTTCCCATTTAGCAGCCTTATGTCTATTTTCTACATATTTAACTATGTTTCTGTTTTGTAATTTATTTCATGTGTAGCCATTTTTGATTCCACCTTTAAGTGACATCTTATGATATGTGTCTTTTTCTTTCTGACATATGTCACTTAGAATGATCGTATGTAACTCCTCTAGAGTTGTTACAACTGGCCTTATTTCATTGATTTCTGGATGAGTAATATTCCACTCTACATAAGTACCCCATCTCTTTTATCCATTTTATCCCTCCAGGGACATTTAGGTTATATCCAAGTTGAGGCCCTTTTTAACAGAGAGGTGGTAAACGTTCGGGTGCCTGTTTTCTGTCGATTTTTGTTTTTCCCAAGGTACACGCCCATGAGTGCAAGTGCCCTATGCTCTGTAGCTCATTTTTTAGATGTTTTAGCAAACACAATACACTTCTCCAGAGTGGCCGTTGGCAAATTACATTTCCACTATCAGCCTCACAGGGCTCCCTTTTCTCCTCGCCCTGTCCTGCATTTCTGGTGTTTACACTTTATGTGGATGGCCCTTCTGACTGATGTGAAGTGATACATTTTGTGATATTGATTTCCAGTGCCCACCTGTTTGGTTGGATAAAAAGTGTGTATGGCCTTTACTTGAATATATTCAGAAAAAATGCATACACCCTTTTTGGCCAACTGCATCATTGGCGATGTTCAGCCCCTTTTCTTGTGCTTTAATGGGGAGTCCTTTCTACCTCTTCAAATCTGTTTCCTGCCACTCTCCCTTGCTTACAAGTCCTTTTCTGTGACTTACCTCAAGACATTTTTCGACGATAGATATTTTCAACTCTGCAGTTTCATGAATTTTAGTGCCCCTGAGTTCCATTTTTCAACTTGTGTTTTTGGAAACTGGACACAAAACAGCGGCATTTCCTCTAGCCCTATTCTGTTTCCATGGACAATTCTAGCCTTTGATGAATTTGTCTTCTGGATTGGAAATTAGAGTGGCATGTGCCTGTCCGAACACCTAAGACTTGTCTCTAAATTTTTCTCATCCTTCCGCTTCATCCTCTGGACAAATTCCAAACTGTGTGCAACAGGATGTTGACGGTGCTGATATACCCAAGTGAGGAGATTGTTAGGAAAGATGCTGGAGGGTTGAACCCGAGCACCAGGCGATGAGGAGATGAGGTGCCTTTTCCAAACTCTTTCCGATCAAACGGTGTACCATCCTCTAGGTGTGACAGGCATGTTTTAGCTGTAGGAAGGGTCCCGTGCATGTAAGGAGAACACCAGGGATTTTTCCAAATCAGTGCCTCCCCGAACCCCAAACTGGGGAATTTTTAAGCTACGGCTACACGTATGTCCTTTAAGGGCCTTGGGAAATAGGCAGAGCCCAAACTTTAGATGACTGAAATCTTCAGGGTCAGAAGTGCTCACCATCGTCCTTGCTTAGGTTACATTTTATCTGTCATTGATAGATGATGTCAATAAAAATATCTATTCTTTTTCAGATTATTTCCCCTTATAGGTTATTGCAAAATATTCAGTGTAGTTCCCTTTGCTATACAGTAGTTCCTTGTTGATGATCTATTTTATACATAGCAGTGTGTATGTGTTAATCCCAAACTGTTAATTTATCCCTTCTCCTACCTTTCCCCTTTGGTAATAATAAATTATAAGGTTTTATACTTCTCAGAAACGGGGGAGCTGAAAGAGAGGTATCATTTTCAATGGAAAAGCATTCAAAACAAGATTGAAGCTTCAGCCAAGAGTATTCGATGTACATCCATGGAAATAAATCACTTCATTTCTCTAATGTTGACCTGACAAATAAGACAGACGTCTTCACTGAACTTGCTTATAGGAAAGTGATGGAAATATCAAATGTAAGTCTTAGAAACATCTTATTTTACCCGAGCATTATACACTGCTCTATGTTAACTACAGTTTGGCTCACACATCTGTTCATTGAAGTTACAATGTTCTCAATTTCTGTTACTGATCCTCCAGAGTGGACCCCAACAGGAGTCCCCGTGCCCAGTGTCATTGGAGCCAACAGATCAAGACTGAGTTTGGTTCAGAAGCAAAGGAAACATTATTTTGAAAACAGAATGGAGAGGTGAGAGCGTGCACTCCCCCATGGGCTGTGGGCTGGGCTGCTGTGTAGGGTCCCCGGCAGCGTCAGTGGGAGGGAGGGGATGGAGCTCTCGAGGGCTGCATTGGCTGCAGCTCAGGCTCTATGCCGCGGAGTCTGCATGGGACCCCGCTAGCTGAGGTGTCGACCCAGCCATTCTGCACTAGGAAATCGGGTCTGAAGGGCCGGGTGTGGGACCTCTGCATGCGGAACCCTAGGAGCACGTGAAATTAGACAAAGCACAAAGGAAAAACAGGTTAGACTTTATTTTATTGCCCAGATTCTCTTTTTATCTCCCAGGAATTTATAATGAACGTTGCCGGAGACGAACACCTCCTCTGCTTTTTGTTCCGTTCCTTATTCTTGGGGTGTTGAGGGTGCAGACTCCTCTTTTGTAACTGCTTCATGCTGTGGTGGGAGCCCTGATACATGGGGGGAGGGGCAAAACGTCTCCCCACCAGCCTCCTGGTGAGGTTGATTGTCCCAAGGCCTCCTGCCTCACTTCTCGTCCGCCTGATCACCAGCATTGGAAGTGTTACAGATTCTAATGACCTTTAAGGGTCCAGGAAAGAGAGGCGCAGAGATGCTGCGGTGGCAGGTTTCACCCCACCCCACATATGTTTGGCGACCTTAGGCTGACAGTTTTTGCCAGACTAGATGCTCTGACCAGTAGTCTGTGCTTTCTTTAATTAGGTCCCTGAATTAATGTACAAACAGCACCATGTGTCAGAGCCCTGCCCGCGCAACTCCCAGACAGTCCAGGGTCAGTGGTGATCCAGGACCATGACGTCCACTGAGTCAATGGCCTTTAGAAGTAGCCAGCAGTCCAGCCGGTCATATTGGCCACCATCACCGCGGTGTCTGTAGGGTTTTCTATGGTGAAAGCGTGATATACGTTTCCCCCGCCAAGCTTATTAGCTCCCCTCTGGGTGCAGTAAGTCCTGCAAGCAGTAGTCTGCTCTTTCGGGGCACAGTCTTGTCGTTTTCTGAGAGAAACTCCAGGTCAAGTGATGGTCACACGAGTCATCTTGGGGGCCCGTTGCCCCCGTTTATCTCTCTGGAGGTTGGAGTTGGAGGGCCTCCTCACTCGAGGTCAGTGTGTCCACAGAGCGACCGCTGCAACTTCAGGGCATGATGGGTGGTTAGGATCACCACGAGGGGTCCTTTTCCCTTAGGAGGGAGCTGGCCTTGTGGGCTGCTGATTTCCAGCTTTTTAGATACCCCAGTATCCTGGCCTGATGAGTCGGTGGGCAAAGCCCTTGGTGACCATAGTTTATCATACCTGAAGGACATTCTTGTGTTGCTCCATTTCAAGTGGTCCCAGTTTTTGCACTAAGGCTCCAAGGGCGATTAACCTTTGACCGGGTATGTAAAGGTCAAAGGGTTTAGCTAAATTAGGGAGTTCCTGGGCAAGGGTCTGTATTGACTGCTCTTTCCATTCTTGAAAGGCTGCTTCTGGATTCTATTCAAAAGGATCATCATCTTTTCGTGTCAGTGTTTCATGTAGAGGCCCAGCTATTAGACTGTAGTTAGGGATCCAGATGCAGAAAACCTTGGCCTCCCCAGGAACCCCTAAGCTGTCTTCTAGTTTTAGAAGAGGTAAGGCTGCAAATGGCTTCTTCCCTATCCTGGGATGCGTTTCCCCGAATATCTGTGAGAATGAAGCCCAGGCATGTCACCTTAGCCTGGGATATTTGAGCGTTTTTCTTGGACACCTTCTATCCTTTCTTGGCTAGGTAGTTCAGAGGCGTCTTTAGTAGGCCTGGCGATCAGAATGTCATCTGCATATTGAAGGAGGGTTCCCTTTTACAGAGGTTGAACTTTTAGGTCTTTAGAGGACATTTCTCCAATGATGGTGTGGGGATTTTTGAACCATTGGGGCCGGACGGCCCAGCATTATTGCTTTTGTTGCATGTTGTGTCCTGCCACTCACAAGCCAAAAATTCTTGTGACTCTGAGATGAATGGAATACAGAAGAAGGCATCATCGAAGTCTAATACAGAATGCCATGGCCTGGTGGAAGGTAGAATGACCAGCAGGGAGTAGGAAATAGGAGCTACTGGATGTATATCCTCGGTGGCTTCACTGACTGTCCTGATATCCTTTACCAGGTCTCCAGCAGCCCATGGGGCTCTCGTGGTCAGGCCAATCCCAGGATATGGAGCTCACCTGGGCGGCACCCCTACCCCACAGCCCACGGGGCTCTCGTGGTCAAGTCCCTCCCAGGGTATGGAGCTCACCTCTGCAGCTACCCAGCAGCCCATGGGGCTCTCCTACTCAGGCCCTTCCCAGGATACAGAGCTCCCCTGGGCAGGTACCCAAGCAGGGCTGGACATACAGAAACTGTGCACATAGCCCAACTTGCAGAGAACCCCCAGCTCACCTGTCGCTCACAGCTGACACAGAATACCTCAGAGCAGGACTTGAACTAACAAACAGCAGCTCTGACAGGTCTGTGACCATGGCTATCACTCTCTGCAGGCTCTTTCTGCCTGGTCTTCCAGACACTTCCACTGCAGCCAGGGCACCAGGCCTCTGTCTCCACCCACCATCACTCCTCTCCCTGCCTCCAGGGTTCCTCTCATTAGGATAGTGTCTTGAAGTTGTTTTCCACTCATGGACCAGATAAAATGATAAGAAAACAAGCCGCAGCTGCATCCCCTTGTCTATCCTGACTCTCAAGAGCCCACACCTGTTCCTAGGGCCTGGCCCGTTTAGCAAGTTTCATTTTCTGCAACTGTGAGCCCCTGAGAGGTGAGGATTGGCTTATTTTGGTAGCCTGAAACTGCCTGCCAGCCCTCCACAGGTGTGCCTGGGTTGAGGGCAATATAAACAGCTCTCCAGTGAGCGACAGCCCTTGTAGCTGTGACTGACGCCATATTCTCTGCCCCGTAGGCAGTGCCGGGGCTGTGCTGGTGGGAGGGAGTGAGGGGCCGTGGCTTTGTGGGTGGCCAGGTGTGAGTGGGGCTCTGCTGGACTTTCTGCAGGAGTTGTCAGGCTGCCACCTGCTAAAGAAGAGGATGTGTCACCGATACCTGCCGCTGGAATTTCTCCCCAGGCAGAGGTGAGGAAGTAAAAAAGCAGTGGGGGCCGTGGCAGGAGGGGTATCTCAGGCAGGGAAATGGAAATCTTCCAGAAGAGCATCTGGGGCCAGGACCATCCTGACTGGCCTGCAGGCACCAAGTCGGCCTGTGTGCTGTCGCTGGTGTGGCTCCACAGCCCTTCCTCTAAGCTTGCAAGTTCTTGTACATATTCAGGTGTTTTACCTGGAAAGGGTGGGAAGAGTTCAGCTGCCGCAGGACTGGGGCTCAGCTCACGTTTACTCACAGATGCCTTGGCTTGGTCCCCCAGCTTTGCAATGAGGACCCTCCTTGCTTGGGGGGTGGGCTGCTGGCTGTATGGGAGATGATTCCCCACCTCTGACCAATTTCAGAATTGTTTACCGCTGGAGCAAGTTCCCTGATAGGGTTTTCCTCTGTATAACTGGTGGGTTCAGGTTTTTTTTTCCTTTTTTGGTTCAAGTTAGATTTTATTCCTCTTTTATGTATTTATTGATATAAGCATGGAAATAATTCATTCATATAAATACATCTGTGTGAAGGGAAGAACTTTTTTCTGTTTTATTTTTAAATTTTATTTTTTTAAATTTTAAAATTTAATTTTATTTATTTTTTTATACAGCAGGTTATTATTAGTTATGTATTTTATGCATATACATGTATACCGGTCAATCCCAATCTCTCAACATATGCCACCACCACCACCCGATGGCTTCCCACACTTGGTGTCCATACGTGTGTTCTCCACCTCTGTGTCTCTATTTCTTCCCTGCAAACCAGTTCATCTATACCATTTTTCTAGGTTCCACATATATGCATTAATATACAATATTTGTTTTTCTCTTTCTGACTTACTTCATTCTGTATGACAGTCTCTAGATCCATCGACGTCTCTACAAATGACCCAGTTTCATTCCTTCTTATGGCTGAGTAATATTCCATTTTATATATGTACCACATCTTTATCCATTCGTCTGTCTGTGGGTATTTAGGTTGCTTCCATTACCTGGCTATCGTAAATAGTGCTGAAATGAGCATTGTGGTGAATGTGCCTTTTTGATTTATGGTTTTCTCTGGGTATATGCCCAGAAGTGGGATTGCTGGATCATATGGTAATTCTATTTCTAGTTTTTTTAAGGAAACTCCATACTGTTCTCCATCGTGACTGTATCAATTTACATTTCCACCACTAGTGGAAGAGGGATCCTTTTGTCCACACCCTCCCCAGAATTCGTTGTTTGTAGATTTTCTGATGATGCCGATTCTAACAGGTGTGAGGTGATACCTCATTGTAGTTTTGATTTGCATTTCTCTAATAATTAGTGATGTTGAGCAGCTTTTCATGTTGGTCTTGGCCATCTCTGTGTCTTCTTTGAAGAAACGTGTCTTTAGATCTTCTGCCCAATTTTGTATTGGGTTATTTGTTTTTTTTAATATTAATCTGCATGAGCTCTTTATATATATTGGAGATTAAACCTTTGTCCATTGATTTGTTTGCAAATATTTTCGCCCATTCTGAGGGATGCTTTTTGCCATTCCCGTTTTTTTAACAAAAAAAGAAAGAAAGAAAAAGAAGCAGAACACTAATGTGTGTACAATATCCCTTTTGAAACTGTCGTTTTGAAATATGGACATCCTTTGAATTTTTTGGTCGATATATGAACCCAGGATTTGTTTTCAGGGCAGGTGTCATTTACAGGCCTGCAATGATTTTGAATATCAACTGACCATTAGCGCTGGGATTAAAGCTGCTGTTTTGTGAAACGGCCACAATGTGGCAGCAGTTCTCCCTTACCAAATCTGCTTACTGGGGCAACAGAGCCTCAATGGAAGTCGTGTTCTAGATTGGAATGTAGAATGGAATGTACCAGGAGAAAGCCCCTCAAGTTTGTCTCACTACTTCTTGTTCGTGTTTTTAATTTAATTTTTTTATTTTTTATTACAGCAAATTTGATTACAATGTTTGGCTCGTTGTAGGTGTGGAAGATGTGGTTCTTTTACACATATACATATGTCTGTTCTTCCTGGGATCCTTTTCCCATGTACCTTATGACAGAATGTTGAGTAGTCTTCTCTTGATATTCTGTAGGTCTTTGGTGATTCTATATGTCACCTGTGTTTGTATATGTCTGTTAACCCCAATATCATAATGAAACCAATCCTCACACCTTTCCATTGGTGAACCATAAGTTTGTTGAATGAATCTGTGATAGCCCTTCTCCGTGGAAATATCTGCCCTGGTATCCATTTTTCGGTCACACCTATAAGAGAGATGATATGATATGTATCTTTCACTTTCTGACTTACTACAAGTCACATGATTACCTCTAGACACACCTACGGTGCTACAAAGGGCATTGTGTCCTTTTATTCCTTGGCTTCTATTCTGCCTTAGCGAGGTCCATTTTCAACAATGTGATTCCCTGAGGGCTGAGGATTAGCTGACCTGAATAGCCTGACCATGCCGGCCGGCCCTCCCCAGGTGTGCCTGGGTTGAGGTCAATATAAACAGCGCTGCAGGCAGCAATAGCCCCTGAAGCTGTGCCTGACTCCATATTCTCTGCCCCGTCAGCAGTCTCGGGGCTGTGCTGGTGGGAGGGAGTGAGGGTCCACGGCTTTGTGGGTGGCCCGGTGTGAGTGGGTCTCTGCTGGACTTTCTGCAGGAGTTGCCAGGCTGCCACCTGTAAAGAAGAGGATGTGGCACCCATACCTTCCGCTGGAATTTCTCTCCGGACAGAGGTGAGGAAGGAAAAAAGCAGTGGGTGCCGGGACAGTAGGAGTATCTGAGGCAGGGCAATGGAAAGCTTCCAGAAGAGCGCCCAGGGACAGGACCATCCTGGCTGGCCTGCAGGCACCAAGTTGGCCTGCGTGCTGTCGCTGGTGTGGCTCCACGGCCCTTCCTCTAGGCTTTCAAGCCCTTGTACATATTCAGGTGTTTTACCTGGGAAGGGTGGGAAAAGTTCAACAGCAGCTGGCGTGGGGCTCAGCTCACCGTTACTCACAGATGCCTCGGCATGGACCCCAGCTTTGAAATGAGGACGCTCCTTGCGTAGGAGTGGGCTGCTGGCTCAATGGGAGATGATTCCCCACCTCTGACCAATTTCAGAATTGTTTACCGCTGGAGTAAGTGCCCTGATAGGGTTTTCCTCTGTCTAACTCGTGGGTTCAGGTTTTTTTTTTTCTTTTTTGGTTCAAGTTAGATTTTATTCCTCTTTTATGTATTTATAGATATAAGCATGGAAATAATTCATTCATATAAATACATCTGTGTAAAGGGAAGAACTTTTTTCTGTTTTATTTTTAAATTTTATTTTTAAAAATTTTGAAATTTATTTTTTTTTTATTTTTTTATACAGCAGGTTATTATTAGTTATGTATTTTATGCATATACATGTATACATGTCAATCCCAGTCTCCCAACTCATCCCAACACCACCTCCCCATGGCTTCCCACACTTGGTGTCCATACGTGTGTTCTCTACCTCTGTGTCTCTATTTCTTCACTGCAAAGCAGGTCATCTGTACCATTTTTCTAGGTTCCACGTATATGCATTAATATACAATATTTGTTTTTCTCTTTCTGACTTACTTCATTCTGTTTGACAGTCTCTAGATCCATCGACGTCTCTACAAATGACCCAGTTTCATTCCTTCTTATGGCTGAGTAATATTCCATTTTATATATGTACCACATCTTTATCCATTCGTCTGTCTGTGGGTATTTAGGTTGCTTCCATTACCTGGCTATCATAAATAGTGCTGAAATGAGCATTGTGGTGAATGTGCCTTTTTGATTTATGGTTTTCTCTGGGTATATGCCCAGAAGTGGGATTGCTGGATCATATGGTAATTCTATTTCTAGTTTTTTTAAGGAAACTCCATACTGTTCTCCATCGTGACTGTATCAATTTACATTTCCACCACTAGTGGAAGAGGGATCCTTTTGTCCACACCCTCCCCAGAATTCGTTGTTTGTAGATTTTCTGATGATGCCGATTCTAACAGGTGTGAGGTGATACCTCATTGTAGTTTTGATTTGCATTTCTCTAATAATTAGTGATGTTGAGCAGCTTTTCATGTGCGTCTTGGCCATCTCTGTGTCTTCTTTGAAGAAACGTCTCTTTAGATCTTCGGCCCATTTTTGTATTGGGTTGTTTGTTGTTTTAATATTAAGCTGAATGAGCGCTTTATATATATTGGAGATTAAACCTTTGTCCATTGATTCGTTTGCAAATATTTTCGCCCATTCTGAGGGATGCTTTTTGCCATTCCCGTTTTTTTAACAAAAAAAGAAAGAAAGAAAAAGAAGCAGAAGACTAATGTGTGTAAAATATGCCTTTTGAAACTGTCGTTTTGAAATATGGACGTCCTTTGAATTTTTTGGTCGATATATGACCCCAGGATTTGTTTTCAGGGCAGGTGTCATTTACAGGCCTGCAATGATTTTGAATATCAACTGACCATTAGCGCTGGGATTAAAGCTGCTGTTGTGTGAAACGGCCACAAGGTGGCAGCAGTTCTCCCTTACCAAATCTGGTTACTGGGGCAACAGAGCCTCAATGGAAGTCGTGTTCTAGATTGGAATTTAGAATGGAATGTGCCAGGAGAAAGCCCCTCAAGTTTGTCTCACTACTTCTTGTTCGTGTTTTTAATTTAATTTTTTATTTTTTATTACAGCAAATTTGATTACAATGTTTGGCTTTTTGTAGGTGTGGAAGATGTGGTTCTTTTACACATATACATATGTCTGTTCTTCCTGGGATCCTTTTCCCATGTACCTTATGACAGAATGTTGAGTAGTCTTCTCTTGGTATTCTCTAGGTCTTTGGTGATTCTATATGTCACCTGTGTTTGTATATGTCTGTTAACCCCAATATCATAATGAAACCAATCCTCACACCTTTCCATTGGTGAACCATAGGTTTGTTCAATGAATCTGTGATTGCCCTTCTCCGTGGAAATATCTGCCCTGGTATCCATTTTTCGGTCACACCTATAAGAGATATGATATGATATGTGTCTTTCACTTTCTGACTTACTACAAGTCACGTGATTACCTCTAGACACACCTACGGTGCTGCAAATGGCATTGTGTCCTTTTATTCCTTGGCTTCTATTCCGCCTTAGTGAGGTCCATTTTCAACAATGTGATTCCCGGAGGGCTGAGAATTAGCTGACCTGAATAGCCTGACCCTGCCGGCCGGCCCTCCCCTGGTGTGCCTGGGTTGAGGTCAATATAAACAGCGCTGCAGGCAGCAATAGCCCCTGAAGCTGTGCCTGACTCCATATTCTCTGCCCCGTCAGCAGTCTCGGGGCTGTGCTGGTGGGAGGGAGTGAGGGTCCACGGCTTTGTGGGTGGCCCGGTGTGAGTGGGTCTCTGCTGGACTTTCTGCAGGAGTTGCCAGGCTTCCACCTGTAAAGAAGAGGATGTGGCACCCATACCTTCCGCTGGAATTTCTCTCCGGACAGAGGGGAGGAAGGAAAAAAGCAGTGGGGGCCGGGAAAGGAGGGGTATCTCAGGCAGGGCAATGGAAAGCTTCCAGAAGAGCGCCCAGGGCCAGGACCATCCTGGCTGGCCTGCAGGCACCAAGATGGCCTGCGTGCTGTCGCTGGTGTGGCTCCACGGCCCTTCCTCTAGGCTTTCAAGGCCTTGTACATATTCAGGTGTTGTACCTGGGAAGGGTGGGAAAAGTTCAAGAGCAGCTGGCCTGGGGCTCAGCTCACGGTTACTCACAGATGCCTCGGCATGGCCACCCGCTTTGCAATGAGGACGCCCCTTGCGTACGAGTGGGCTGCTGGCTCTATGGGAGATGATTCCCCACCTCTGACCAATTTCAGAATTGTTTACCGCTGGAGCAAGTGCCCTGATAGGGTTTTCCTCTGTCTAACTGGTGGGTTCAGGTTTTTTTTTCTTTTTTTGTTCAAGTTAGATTTTATTCCTCTTTTATGTATTTATAGATATAAGCATGGAAATAATTCATTCATATAAATACATCTGTGTGAAGGGAAGAACTTTTTTCTGTTTTATTTTTAAAATTTATTTGTAAAAATTTTGAAATTTAATTTTATTTATTTTTTTATACAGCAGGTTATTATTAGTTATGTATTTTATGCATATACATGTATACAGGTCAATCCCAATCTCCCAAATCATCCCAACACCACCTCCCCATGGCTTCCCACACTTGGTATCCATACGTGTGTTCTCTACCTCTGTGTCTCTATTTCTTCCCTGCAAAGAAGTTCATCTGTACCACTTTTCTAGGTTCCACGTATATGCATTAATATACAATATTTGTTTTTCTCTTTCTGACTTACTTCATTCTGTATGACAGTCTCTAGATCCATCGACATCTCTACAAATGACCCAGTTTCATTCCTTCTTATGGCTGAGTAATATTCCATTTTATATATGTACCACATCTTTATCCATTCGTCTGTCTGTGGGTATTTAGGTTGCTTCCATTACCTGGCTATCGTAAATAGTGCTGAAATGAGCATTGTGGTGAATGTGCCTTTTTGATTTATGGTTTTCTCTGGGTATATGCCCAGAAGTGGGATTGCTGGATCATATGGTAATTCTATTTCTAGTTTTTTTAAGGAAACTCCATACTGTTCTCCATCGTGACTGTATCAATTTACATTTCCACCACTAGTGGAAGAGGGATCCTTTTGTCCACACCCTCCCCAGAATTTGTTGTTTGT
Source organism: Hyperoodon ampullatus (assembly GCF_949752795.1). NCBI lineage: Eukaryota > Metazoa > Chordata > Mammalia > Artiodactyla > Ziphiidae > Hyperoodon > Hyperoodon ampullatus. The sequence continues at coordinate 465,475 of NW_027640524.1, forward strand.
AGATTTTCTGATGATGCCGATTCTAACAGGTGTGAGGGGATACCTCATTGTAGTTTTGATTTGCATTTCTCTAATAATTAGTGATGTTGAGCAGCTTTTCATATGCGTCTTGGCCATCTCTGTGTCTTCTTTGAAGAAACATCTCTTTAGATCTTCTGCCCATTTTTGTATTGGGTTGTTTGTTGTTTTAATATTAAGCTGCATGAGCTCTTTATATATATTGGAGATTAAACCTTTGTCCATTGATTCGTTTGCAAATATTTTCGCCCATTCTGAGGGATGCTTTTTGCCATTCCCGTTTTTTTAACAAAAAAAGAAAGAAAGAAAAAGAAGCAGAAGACTAATGTGTGTAAAATATGCCTTTGGAACCTGTCGTTTTGAAATATGGACGTCCTTTGAATTTTTTGGTCGATATATGACCCCAGGATTTGTTTTCAGGGCAGGTGTCATTTACAGGCCTGCAATGATTTTGAATATCAACTGACCATTAGCGCTGGGATTAAAGCTGCTGTTGTGTGAAATGGCCACAAGGTGGCAGCAGTTCTCCCTTACCAAATCTGGTGTCAGGGGCAACAGAGCCTCAATGGAAGTCGTGTTCTAGATTGGAATTTAGAATGGAATGTGCCAGGAGAAAGCCCCTCAAGTTTGTCTCACTACTTCTTGTTCGTGTTTTTAATTTAATTTTTTTATTTTTTATTACAGCAAATTTGATTACAATGTTTGGCTCGTTGTAGGTTTGGAAGATGTGGTTCTTTTACACATATACATATGTCTGTTCTTCCTGGGATCCTTTTCCCATGTACCTTATGACAGAATGTTGAGTAGTCTTCTCTTGGTATTCTGTAGGTCTTTGGTGATTCTATATGTCACCTGTGTTTGTATATGTCTGTTAACCCCAATATCATAATGAAACCAATCCTCACACCTTTCCATTGGTGAACCATAAGTTTGTTGAATGTATCTGTGATTGCCCTTCTCCGTAGAAATATCTGCCCTGGTATCCATTTTTTGGTCACACCTATAAGAGATATGATATGATATGTGTCTTTCACTTTCTGACTTACTACAAGTCACATGATTACCTCTAGACACACCTACGTTGCTGCAAATGGCATTGTGTCCTTTTATTCCTTGGCTTCTATTCTGCCTTAGCGAGGTCCATTTTCAACAATGTGATTCCCTGAGGGCTGAGGATTAGCTGACCTGGGTAGCCTGACACTGCCGGCCGGCCCTCCCCTGGTGTGCCTGGGTTGAGGTCAATATAAACAGCGCTGCAGGCAGCAATAGCCCCTGAAGCTGTGCCTGACTCCATATTCTCTGCCCCATCAGCAGTCTCGTGGCTGTGCTGGTGGGAGGGAGTGAGGGTCCACGGCTTTGTAGGTGGCCCGGTGTGAGTGGGTCTCTGCTGGACTTTCTGCAGGAGTTGCCAGGCTGCCACCTGTAAAGAAGAGGATGTGTCACCCATAACTTCCGCTGGAATTTCTCTCCGGACAGAGGTGAGGAAGGAAAAAAGCAGTGGGTGCCGGGACAGGAGGGGTATCTCAGGCAGGGCAATGGAAAGTTTTCAGAAGAGCGCCCAGCGCCAGGACCATCCTGGCTGGCCTGCAGGCACCAAGTTGGCCTGCGTGCTGTTGCTGGTGTGGCTCCACGGCCCTTCCTCTAGGCTTTCAAGCCCTTGTACATATTCAGGTGTTTTACCTGGGAAGGGTGGGAAAAGTTCAGCAGCAGCTGGCCTGGGGCTCAGCTCACGGTTACTCACAGATGCCTCGGGTCCCTTTCACTGAGGAAAGTGTAGGTCTTGTCTATTCCATAGTTGGTTTTTGGAACGGTACCTGTGCTTATATCAAACTCTGCTTTTATGCATCTCCCCACCTCTCCTTCCCCCTTAAGCAGGCATAAGAGTGTTTTCAAAATGTGAGACACTGTTCTCTTTCCTAACTCAGTTCAAGTGTAGCCATGTTTACAGGATCTTCATAAGTGATATCTTATGATAAGTATCTTTTTCTCTGTGACTTATTTCACTTAGTATCATCGTACCTGAATCCACCCATTTTGCTATTACTGGTCTTATGACATTGATTTCATGGCTGAAGGTTATTCTATCGTACCTAAGTACCACAATTTTTTGAACCATTTTTATATTTCCTGGGATATTTAAGGTGTACCCAAGTTGAGGTCCTTGTAAGCACTGCAGCCCTAAATTTTGGGGTGGCTCTGTCTTATTGATTTTCAGTTTTCCCAAGGTATATTCCCTAGACTGGAAGTGCCCTTGGCTCTGTAGCTCTGTTGTTTACTTGTTTTAGGGATCACAATGCACTCCTCCAGAGAGGCAGTTGGCAATTTACATCCCGCCCATCAGCATAACAAGGCTCCCTGTTCTCCAGGGCCTGTCTTACCTTTCTGGTTTTTACACGTTTTGTGGATGTCCCTTTTGACCGGTGGGAAGTGAAACTTCTTTGTAGTGCCGATTAGCATTGCCTGCTTGCTTGCTTGGCCAAAAAGGGTGTATGCGTTTTCTCCTGAATATATTCAGGAGAAAACGCATACGCCCTTTTTTGCCAAGTGCATCATTGTCGAAGTTGTGCCCCTCTTCCTGTGCTTTAAAGGCGATTCCAACGTACCTCTTGAAATCTATTTCCTGCTATTCTGCCTCGCTTTCAAGTCCACCTCTTTGCCTTCCCTTAACAAATTTTGGACGACAGTTGTCCTTTATTACTCGGCCAGTTTGTGAATTGCTGTGACACTGAGCTCCATTTTTCAACTCGTTTTTGGTGAGCTGACCGCAAGTGCAAAATTTTGGTTCAGGCCCTTTGTGGGTTCCCGGTGGGGGGCTGAGACTTTGGTTAATTCTTCTTCCAGCCGGGAAATTACAGTGATATGTGCCCGTCCAAATGCCTAACATCTACTCTCTCATTGCTTCTCCCTCTTCTCTTTCATCCTCTGCCAAATTGGAAACCTGTGCGAACCAGGAGGTTTAAGGGGCTGTCTCTCCAAGTTGGGAGGTTGATAGTAAAGCAGATGGAAAGTGAAACCGGAGCACCAGGAGAGGGACTATTCGTTGAGTTTTAGAAACCTTTCGTATTCACTGTGGGTCCGTTCTCTAGGTTTCCCGTACATGTTATAGCTGTAGTAATATACCCTTCAACATGGAGAGTTGGGACCCATGGAATGGGTGCCAGGCATTTGTGCTTTAAAGGTTCTGCATTTGCTCACCTAAACTCACCAATCCTCTTAGTCCCAAGTGTCCAGCCTTATGCCATATCCAGCTGTCGTTGTAGATAGGTTCATTCCAGGTTTCATCAGAGACCCTGAAGGAATTGTAAAGAATTTCCCAGTTTTTTTGTTTTGTTTTTGAAATTCCTTTTTATAGTGGGTTTGAGCTGATTCTCGCTGCCATGTTTATGCCAGTCTAGACACACTTGATTCCCTTAAGGAGACATATCAATACATAGGTTTTAAGATTCTTACTAGTCAGATATATTCCTCTGCGGGAAATATGGGGTTTTGAGTCCCTTTCACTGAGGAAGGTGTAGGTCTTGTCTATTCCATAGTTGGTTTTTGGAACGGTACCTGTGCTTATATCAAACTCTGGTTTTATGCATCACCCCACCTCTCCTTCCCCCTTAAGCAGGCATCAGAGTGTTTTCTAAATGTGAGACACTGCTCTCTTTCCTAACTCAGTTCAAGTGTAGCCATGTTTACAGGATCTTCATAAGTGATATCTTATGATAAGATTCCTTTTCTATGTGACTTATTTCACTTAGAATCGTCGTACCTGAATCCACCCATTTTGCTGCTACTGGTCTTATGACATTGATTTCATGGCTGAGGGATATTCCATCGTACGTAAGTACCACAATTTTTTGAACCATTTTTATATTTCCTGGGATATTTAAGGTGTACCCAAGTTGAGGTCCTTGTAAGCAGTGCAGCCCTAAATTTTGGGGTGGCTCTGTCTTATTGATTTTCAGTTTTCTCAAGGTATATTCCCTAGACTGGAAGTGCCCTTGGCTCTGTAGCTCTGTTGTTTACTTGTTTTAGGAACACAATGCACTCCTGAGGGAGGCAGTTGGCAATTTACATGCTGCCCAGCAGCATAACAAGGCTCCCTGTTCTCCAGGGCCTGTCTTGCCTTTCTGGTTTTTACACATTTTGTGGATGTCCCTTTTGACTGGTGGGAAGTGATACTTCTTTGTAGTGCAGATTTGCATTGCCCGCTTGCTTGCTTGGCCAAAAAGGGCGTATACGTTTTCTCCTGAATATATTCAGGAGAAAACGCATACGCCCTTTTTGGCCAAGAGCATCATTGTCGAAGTTGTGCCGCTCTTCCTGTGCTTTAAAGGCGATTCCAACGTACCTTTTGAAATCTGTATCCTGCTATTCTGCCTCGCATTCAAGTCCGCCCTTTGCCTTCCCTTAACAGATTTTTGGACGATAGTTGTCCTTTATTACTCGGCCAGTTTGTGAATTGCTGTGTCATTGAGCTCCATTTTTCAACTCCTTTTTTGTGAGCTGACCGCATGTCCAAAATTTTGTTTCAGGACCTATTCTTGTTCCCGATGGGGGGCTGAGACTTTGGTTAATTCTTCATCCTGCTGGGAAGTTAGGGTGATATGTGCCCGTCCAAATGCCTAACAGCTACTCTCTCATTGGTTCTCCCTCTTCCCTTTCATCCTCTGCCAAATTGGAAACCTGTGCGAAGCAGGAGGTTAAATGGGCTGTCTCTCCAAGTTGGGAGATTGATAGTAAAGCAGATGGAAAGTCAATCCGGAGCACCAGGAGAGGGACTATTCGTTGAGTTTTAGAAACCTTTCGTATTCACTGTGGGTCCGTTCTCTAGGATTCCCGTACATGTTATAGCTGTAGTAATATACCCTTCAACATGGAGAGTTGGGACCCATGGAATGGGTGCCAGGCATTTGTGCTTTAAAGGTTCTGCATTTGCTCACCGAAACTCACCAATCCTCTCAGTCCCAAGTGTCCAGCCTTATGCCATATCCAGCTGTCGTTGTAGATAGGTTCATTCCAGGTTTCATCAGAGACCCTGAAGGAATTGTAAAGAATTTCCCAGTTTTTTTGTTTTGTTTTTGAAATTCCTTTTTATAGTGGGTTTGAGCTGATTCTCGCTGCCATGTTTATGCCAGTCTAGACACACTTGATTCCCTTACGGAGACATACCAATACATAGGTTTTAAGATTCTTTCTAGTCAGATATATTCCTCTGCGGGAAATATGGGGTTTTGAGTCCCTTTCACTGAGGAATGTTTAGGTCTTGTCTATTCCATAGTTGGTTTTTGGAACAGTACCTGTGCTTATATCAAACTCTGGTTTTATGCATCTCCCCACCTCTCCTTCCCCCTTAAGCAGGCATAGGAGTGTTTTCTAAATGTGAGACACATGCTCTATTTCCTAACTCAGTTCAAGTGTAGCCATGTTTACAGAATCTTCATAAGTGATATCTTATGATAAGTTTCTTTTTCTGTGTGACTTATTTCACTTAGAATCATCGTACCTGAATCCACCCATTTTGATGCTACTGGTCTTATGACATTGATTTCATGGCTGAGGGATATTCCATCGTACGTAAGTACCACAATTTTTTGACCCATTTTTATATTTCCTGGGATACTTAAGGTGTATCCAAGTTGAGGTCCTTGTAAGCAGTGCAGCCCTAAATTTTGGGGTGGCTCTGTCTTATTGATTTTCAGTTTTCTCAAGGTATATTCCCTAGACTGGAAGTGCCCTTGGCTCTGTAGCTCTGTCCTTTACTTGTTTTACGGAACACAATGCACTCCTCCAGAGAGGCAGTTGGCAATTTACATCCCGCCCATCAGCATAACAAGGCTCCCTGTTCTCCAGGGCCTGTCTTGCCTTTCTGGTTTTTACACATTTTGTGGATGTCCCTTTTGACCGGTGGGAAGTGATACTTCTTTGTAGTGCAGATTTGCATTGCCCGCTTGCTTGCTTGGTCAAAAAGGGCGTATGCGTTTTCTCCTGAATATATTCAGGAGAAAACGCATACGCCCTTTTTGGCCAAGTGCATCATTGTCGAAGTTGTGCCCCTCTTCCTGTGCTTTAAAGGCGATTGCAATGTACCTCTTGAAATCTGTTTCCTGCTATTCTGCCTCGCTTTCAAGTCCGCCTCGTTGCCTTCCCTTAACAGATTTTTGGACGATAGTTGTCCTTTATTACTCGGCCAGTTTGTGAATTTCTGTGCCCCTGAGCTCCATTTTTCAACTCGTTTTTTGTGAGCTGACCGCAAGACCAAAATTTTGGTTCAGGACCTATGCTGTTTCCCGGTGGGGGGCTGAGACTTTGGTTAATTCTACTCCCTGCTGGGAAATTTGAGTGATATGTGCCCATCCAAATGCCTAACAGCTACTCTCTCATTGGTTCTCCCTCTTCCCTTTCATCCTCTGCCAAATTGGAAACCTGTGTGAACCAGGAGGCTAAAGGGGCTGTCTCTCCAATTTGGGAGGTTGATAGTAAAGCAGATGGAAAGTCAAACCGGAGTACCAGGAGAGGGACTATTCGTTGAGTTTTAGAAACATTTCGTATTCAGAGTGGGTCCATTCTCTAGGTTTCCCGTACATGTTATAGCTGTAGTAATACCCCCTTCAACCTGGAGAGTTGGGACACATGGAATGTGTGCCATCCATTATTGCTTTGAAGTGTCTGCATTTGCTCACCCAGTCTCACCAATTCTCTCAGTCCCAAGTGTCCAGCCTTATGCCACATACAGCTGTCGTGGTAGATAGGGTCATTCCAGGTTTCATCAGAGACCCTGAAGGAATTGTAAAGAATTTCCCAGTTTTTTTGTTTTGTTTATGAAATTCCTTTTTATAGTGGGTTTGAGCTGATTCTCGCTGCCATGTTTTTGCCAGTCTACACATACTTGATTCCCTTACGGAGACATATCAATACATAGGTTTTAAGATTCTTACTAGTGAGATATATTCCTCTGCTAGAAATATGGGGTTTTGAGTCCCTTTCACTGAGGAAGGTGTAGGTCTTGTCTATTCCATAGTTGGTTTTTGGAACGGTACCTGTGCTTATATCAAACTCTGGTTTTATGCATCACCCCACCTCTCCTTCCCCCTTAAGCAGGCATAAGAGTGTTTTCTAAATGTGAGACACTGCTCTCTTTCCTAACTCAGTTCAAGTGTAGCCATGTTTATAGGATCCTCTTAAGTGATATCTTATGATAAATTTCTTTTTCTCTGTGACTTATTTCACTTAGAATCATCGTACCTGAATCCACCCATTTTGCTGCTACTGGTCTTATGACATTGATTTCATGCCTTAGGGATATTCCATCGTACGTAAGTACCACAATTTATTGAAATATTTTAATATTTCCTGGGATATTTAAGGTGTACCCAAGTTGAGGTCCTTGTAAGCAGTGCAGCCCTAAATTTTGGGGTGGCTCTGTCTTATTGATGTTCAGTTTTCCCAAGGTATATTCCTGAGACTGGAAGTGCCCTTGGCTCTGTAGCTCTGTTCTTTACTTGTTTTAGGGAACACAATGTACTCCTGCAGAGAGGCAGTTGGCAATTTACATCGCGCCCATCAGCATAACAGGGCTCCCTGTTCTCCAGGGCCTGTCTTGCCTTTCTGGTTTTTACACATTTTGTGGATGTCCATTTTGACTGGTGGGAAGTGATACTTCTTTGTAGTGCAGATTTGCATTGCCCGGTTGCTTGCTTGGCCAAAAAGGGCGTATGCGTTTTCTCCTGAATATATTCAGGAGAAAACGCATACGCCCTTTTTGGCCAAGTGCATCATTGTCGAAGTTGTGCCCCTCTTCCTGTGCTTTAAAGGCGATTCCAACGTACCTCTTGAAATCTGTTTCCTGCTATTCTGCCTCGCTTTCAAGTCCGCCTCGTTGCCTTCCCTCAACAGATTTTTGGACGATAGTTGTCCTTTATTACTCGGCCAGTATGTGAATTGCTGTGCCCCTGAGCTCCATTTTTCAACTCGTTTTTGGTGACCTGACCGCAAGTCCAAAATTTTGGTTCAGGTACTATTCTGGTTCCCGGTGGGGGGCTGAGACTTTGCTTAATTCTTCTTCCTGCCGTGAAGTTAGAGTGATATGTGCCCGTCCAAATGCTTAACAGCTACTCTCTCATTAGTTCTCCCTCTTCCCTTTCATCCTCTGCCAAATTGGAAACCTGTGCGAACCAGGAGGTTAAAGGGCTTGTCTCTGCAATTTGGGAGATTGATGGTAAAGCAGATGGAAAGTCAAACCGGAGCACCTGGAAAGGGACTATTCGTTGAGTTTTAGAAACCTTTCGTATTCACAGTGTGTCCGTTCTCTAGGTTTCCCGTACATGTTATAACTGTAGTAATATTCCCTTCAACCTGGAGAGTTGGGACCCATGGAATGGGTGCCATGCATTATTGCTTTAAAGGGTCTGCATTTGCTCACCCAATCTCACCAATCGTCTCAGTACCAAGTGTCCAGCCTTATGCCACATCCAGCTGTCGTTGTAGATAGGGTCATTCCAGGTTTCATCAGAGACCCTGAAGGAATTGTAAAGAATTTCCCAGTTTTTTTGTTTTGTTTTTGAAATTCCTTTTTATAGTGGGTTTGAGCTGATACTCGCTGCCATGTTTATGCCAGTCTAGACACACTTGATTCCCTTATGGAGACACATCGATACATAGGTTTTAAGATTCTTACTAGTCAGATATATTCCTCTGCTGGAAATATAGGGTTTTGAGTCCCTTTCACTGAGGAAGTTGTAGGTCTTGTCTATTCCATAGTTGGTTTTTGGAATGGTACCTGTGCTTATATCAAACTCTGGTTTTATTCATCACCCCACCTCTCCTTACCCCTTAAGCAGGCATAAGAGTGTTTTCTAAATGTCAGACACTGTTCTCTTTCCTAACTCAGTTCAAGTGTAGCCATGTTTACAGAATATTCATAAGTGATATCTTATGATAAGTTTCTTTTTCTGTGTGACTTATTTCACTTAGAATCATCGTAGCTGAATCCACCCATTTTGCTGCTACTGGTCTTATGACATTGATTTCATGGCTGAGGGATATTCAATCGTACGTAAGTACCACAATTTTTTGAACCATTTTTATATTTCCTGGGATATTTAAGGTGTACCCAAGTTGAGGTCCTTGTAAGCAGTGCAGTCCTAAATTTTGGGGTGGCTGTGTCTTATTGATTTTCAGTTTTCCCAAGGAATATTCCCTAGACTGGAAGTGCCCTTGGCTGTGTAGCTCTGTTGTTTACTTGTTTTAGGGAACACAATGCACTCCTCCAGAGAGGCAGTTGGCAATTTACATCCCGCCCATCAGCATAACAAGGCTCCCTGTTCTCCAGGGCCTGTCTTGCCTTTCTGGTTTTTACACATTTTGTGGATGTCCCTTTTGACCGGTGGGAAGTGATACTTCTTTGTAGTGCAGATTTGCATTGCCCGCTTGCTTGCTTGGCCAAAAAGGGCGTATGCGTTTTCTCCTGAATATATTCAGGAGAAAACGCATACACCCTTTTTGGCCAAGGGCATCATTGTCGAAGTTGTGCCCCTCTTCCTGTGCTTTAAAGGCGATTCCAATGTACCTCTTGAAATCTGTTTCCTGCTATTCTGCCTCGCTTTCAAGTCCGCCTCGTTGCCTTCCCTCAACAGATTTTTGGACGATAATTGTTCTTTATTACTCGGCCAGTTTGTGAATTGCTGTGCCCCTGAGCTCCATTTTTCAACTCGTTTTTGGTGAGCTGACCGCAAGCCCAAAATTTTGGTTCAGGATCTATACTGGTTCCTGGTGGGTGGCTGAGACTTTGGTTAATTCTTCTTCCTGCCGGGAAATTACAGTGATATGTGCCCGTCCAAATGCCTAACAGCTACTCTCTCATTGGTTCTCCCTCTTCCCTATCATCCTCTGCCAAATTGGCAACCTGTGCGAACCAGGAGGTTAAAGGGGCTGTCTCTCGAAGTTGGGAGGTTGATAGTAAAGCAGATGGAATGTCAAACCGGAGCACCAGGAGAGAGACTATTCGTTGAGTTTTAGAAACATTTCGTATTCACAATGTGTCCGTTCTCTAGGTTTCCCGTGCATGTTATAACTGTAGTAATATTCCTTTCAACCTGGAGTGTTGGGACCCATGGAATGGGTGCCAGGCATTTGTGCTTCAAAGGGTCTGCATTTGCTCACCCTATCTCACCAATCGTCTCAGTCCCAAGTGTCCCTCTTTATGCCACATCCAGCTGTCATTGTAGATAGGGTCATTCCAGGTTTCATCAGAGACCCTGAAGGAATTGTAAAGAATTTCCCAGTTTTTTTGTTTTGTTTTTGAAATTCATTTTCATAGTGGGTTTGAGCTGATTCTCGCTGCCATGTTTATGCCAGTCTAGACCAACTTGATTCCCTTATGGAGACATATCAATACATGGGTTTTAAGATTCTTACTAGTCAGATATATTCCTCTGCGGGAAATATGGGGTTTTGTGTCCCTTTCACTGAGGAAGGTGTGGGTCTTGTCTATTCCATAGTTTGTTTTTGGAACGGTACCTGTGCTTATATCAAACTCTGGTTTTATGCATCACCCCACCTCTCCTTCCCCCTTAAGCAGGCATAAGAGTGTTTTCTAAATGTGAGACACTGTTCTCTTTCCTAACTCAGTTAAAGCGTAGCCATGTTTACAGGATCTTCATAAGTGATATCTTATGATAAGTTTCTTTTTCTCTGTGACTTATTTCACTTAGAATCATCGTACCTGAATCCACCCATTTTGCTGCTACTGGTCTTATGACATTGATTTCATGGCTGAGGGATATTCCATCCTACGTAAGAACCACAATTTTTTCAACCATTTTCATATTTCCTGGGATATTAAGCTGTACCCAAGTTGAGGTCCTTGTAAGCAGTGCAGCCCTAAATTTTGGGGTGGCTCTGTCTTATTGATTTTCAGTTTTCCCAAGGTATATTCCCTAGACTGGAAGTGCCCTTGGCTCTGTAGCTCTGTTCTTTACTTGTTTTAGGGAACACAATGCACTCCTCCAGAGAGGCAGTTGGCAATTTACATCCCGCCCATCAGCATAAAAAGGCTCCCTGTTCTCCAGGGCCTGTCTTGCCTTTCTGGTTTTTACACATTTTGTGGATGTCCCTTTTGACCGGTGCGAAGTGATACTTCTTTGTAGTGCAGATTTGCATTGCTAGCTTGCTTGCTTGGCCAAAAAGGGCGTATGCGTTTTTTCCTGAATATATTCAGGAGAAAACGCATACGCCCTTTTTGGCCAAGTGCATCATTGTCGAAGTTGTGCCCCTCTTCCTGTGCTTTAAAGCTGATTCCAACGTACCTCTTGAAATCTGTTTCCTGCTATTCTGCCTCGTTTTCAAGTCCGCCTCGTTGCCTTCCCTCAACAGATTTTTGGACGATAATTGTCCTTTATTACTCGGCCACTTTGTGAATTGCTGTGCCCCTGAGCTCCATTTTTCAACTCGTTTTTGGTGAGCTGACCGCAAGCCCAAAATTTTGGTTCAGGACCTATACTGGTTCCCGGTGGGTGGCTGAGACTTTGGTTAATTCTTCTTCCTGCCGGGAAAATACAGTGATATGTGCCCGTCCAAATGCCTAACAGCTACTCTCTCATTGGTTCTCCCTCTTCCCTATCATCCTCTGCCTAATTGGCAACCTGTGCGAACCAGGAGGTTAAAGGGGCTGTCTCTCGAAGTTGGGAGGTTGATAGTAAAGCAGATGGAAAGTCAAACCGGAGCACCAGGAGAGGGACTATTCGTTGAGTTTTAGAAACCTTTCGTATTCACAATGTGTCCGTTCTCTAGGTTTCCCGTGCATGTTATAACTGTAGTAATATTCCTTTCAACCTGGAGTGTTGGGACCCATGGAATGGGTGCCAGGCATTTGTGCTTCAAAGGGTCTGCATTTGCTCACCCAATCTCACCAATCTTCTCAGACCCAAGTGTCCCTCTTTATGCCACATCCAGCTGTCATTGTAGATAGGGTCATTCCATGTTTCATCAGAGACCCTGAAGGAATTGTAAAGAATTTCCCAGTTTTTTTGTTTTGTTTTTGAAATTTCTTTTCATAGTGGGTTTGAGCTGATTCTCGCTGCCATGTTTATGCCAGTCTAGACCAACTTGATTCCCTTATGGAGACATATCAATACATAGGTTTTAAGATTCTTACTAGTCAGATATATTCCTCTGCGGGAAATATGGGGTTTTGTGTCCCTTTCACTGAGGAAGGTGTAGGTCTTGTCTATTCCATAGTTGGTTTTTGGAACGGTACCTGTGCTTATATCAAACTCTGGTTGTATGCATCACCCCACCTCTCCTTTCCCCTTAAGCAGGCATAAGAGTGTTTTCTAAATGTGAGACACTGTTCTCTTTCCTAACTCAGTTCAAGTGTAGCCATGTTTACAGGATCTTCATAAGTGATATCTTATGATAAGTTTCTTTTTCTCTGTGACTTATTTCACTTAGAATCATCGTACCTGAATCCACCCATTTTGCTGCTACTGGTCTTATGACATTGATTGCATAGCTGAGGGATATTCCATCGTACGTAAGTACCACAATTTTTTGAACCATTTTTATATTTCCTGGGATATTTAAGGTGTACCCAAGTTGAGTTCCTTGTAAGCAGTGCAGACCTAAATTTTGGGGTGGCTCTGTCTTATTGATTTTCAGTTTTCCAAAGGTATATTCCCTAGACTGGAAGTGCCCTTGGCTCTGTAGCTCTGTTCTTTACTTGTTTTAGGGAACACAATGTACTCCTCCAGAGAGGCAGTTGGCAATTTACATCCCGCCCATCAGCATAACAAGGCTCCCTGTTCTCCAGGGCCTGTCTTGCCTTTCTGGTTTTTACACATTTTGTGGATGTCCCTTTTGACCAGTGGGAAGTGATACTTCTTTGTAGTGCAGATTTGTATTGCCCGCTTGCTTGCTTGGCCATAATGGGCGTGTTCGTTTTCTCCTGAATATATTCAGGAGAAAACGCATACGCCATTTTTGGCCAAGTGCATCATTGTTGAAGTTGTGCCCGTCTTCCTGTGCTTTAAATGTGATTCCAACGTACCTCTTGAAATCAGTTTCCTGCTATTCTGCCTCGCTTTGAAGTCCGCCTCGTTGCCTTCCCTCAACAGATTTTTGGACGATAGTTGTCCTTTATTATTGGCCAGTTTGTGAATTGCTCTGCCCCTGAGCTCGATTTTTCAACTCTTTCTTGGTCAGCTGACCGCAATTCCAAAATTTTGGTTCAGGACCTATGCTGGTTCCCGGTGGGGGGCTGAGACTTTGGTTAATTCTTCTTCCTGCCGGGAAATTACAGTGATATGTGCCCGTCCAAATGCCTAACAGCTACTCTCTCATTGGTTCTCCCTCTTCCCTTTCATCCTCTGCCAAATTGGCAACCTGTGCGAACCAGGAGGTTAAAGGGGCTGTCTCTCGAAGTTGGGAGGTTGATAGTAAAGCAGATGGAAAGTCAAACCGGAGCACCAGGAGAGGGATTATTCGTTGAGTTATAGAAACCTTTCGTATTCACAGTGTGTCCGTTCTCTAGGTTTCCCGTACATGTTATAGCTGTAGTAATATTCCCTTCAACCTGGAGAGTTGGGACCCATGGAATGGGTGCCAGGCATTTGTGCTTTAAAGGGTCTGTATTTGCTCACCCAATCTCACCAATCCTCTCAGTCCCAAGTGTCCCTCCTTATGCCACATCCAGCTGTCATTGTAGATAGGGTCATTCCAGGTTTCATCAGAGACCCTGAAGGAATTGTAAAGAATTTCCCAGTTTTTTTGTTTTGTTTTTGAAATTCCTTTTTATAGTGGGTTTGACATGATTCTCGGTGCCATGTTTATGCCAGTCTAGACACACTTGATTCCCTTATGGAAACACATCAATACATAGGTTTTAAGATTCTTACTAGTCAGATATATTCCTCTGCGGAAATAGGGGGTTTTGAGTCCCTTTCACTGAGGAAGGTGTAGGTCTTGTCTATTCCATAGTTGGTTTTTGGAACGGTACCTGTGCTTATATCAAACTCTGGTTTTATGCATCACCCCACCTCTCCTTCCCCCTTAAGCAGGCACAAGAGTGTTTTCTAAATGTCAGACACTGTTCTCTTTCCTAACTCAGTTAAAGCGTAGCCATGTTTACAGGATCTTCATAAGTGATATCTTATGATAAGTTTCTTTTTCTCTGTGACTTATTTCACTTAGAATCATCGTACCTGAATCCACCCATTTTGCTGCTACTGGTCTTATGACATTGATTTCATGGCTGAGGGATATTCCATCCTACGTAAGAACCACAATTTTTTCAACCATTTTCATATTTCCTGGGATATTAAGCTGTACCCAAGTTGAGGTCCTTGTAAGCAGTGCAGCCCTAAATTTTGGGGTGGCTCTGTCTTATTGATTTTCAGTTTTCCCAAGGTATATTCCCTAGACTGGAAGTGCCCTTGGCTCTGTAGCTCTGTTCTTTACTTGTTTTAGGGAACACAATGCACTCCTCCAGAGAGGCAGTTGGCAATTTACATCCCGCCCATCAGCATAAAAAGGCTCCCTGTTCTCCAGGGCCTGTCTTGCCTTTCTGGTTTTTACACATTTTGTGGATGTCCCTTTTGACCGGTGCGAAGTGATACTTCTTTGTAGTGCAGATTTGCATTGCTAGCTTGCTTGCTTGGCCAAAAAGGGTGTATGCGTTTTTTCCTGAATATATTCAGGAGAAAACGCATACGCCCTTTTTGGCCAAGTGCATCATTGTCGAAGTTGTGCCCCTCTTCCTGTGCTTTAAAGCTGATTCCAACGTACCTCTTGAAATCTGTTTCCTGCTATTCTGCCTCGTTTTCAAGTCCGCCTCGTTGCCTTCCCTCAACAGATTTTTGGACGATAATTGTCCTTTATTACTCGGCCACTTTGTGAATTGCTGTGCCCCTGAGCTCCATTTTTCAACTCGTTTTTGGTGAGCTGACCGCAAGCCCAAAATTTTGGTTCAGGACCTATACTGGTTCCCGGTGGGTGGCTGAGACTTTGGTTAATTCTTCTTCCTGCCGGGAAAATACAGTGATATGTGCCCGTCCAAATGCCTAACAGCTACTCTCTCATTGGTTCTCCCTCTTCCCTATCATCCTCTGCCTAATTGGCAACCTGTGCGAACCAGGAGGTTAAAGGGGCTGTCTCTCGAAGTTGGGAGGTTGATAGTAAAGCAGATGGAAAGTCAAACCGGAGCACCAGGAGAGGGACTATTCGTTGAGTTTTAGAAACCTTTCGTATTCACAATGTGTCCGTTCTCTAGGTTTCCCGTGCATGTTATAACTGTAGTAATATTCCTTTCAACCTGGAGTGTTGGGACCCATGGAATGGGTGCCAGGCATTTGTGCTTCAAAGGGTCTGCATTTGCTCACCCAATCTCACCAATCTTCTCAGACCCAAGTGTCCCTCTTTATGCCACATCCAGCTGTCATTGTAGATAGGGTCATTCCATGTTTCATCAGAGACCCTGAAGGAATTGTAAAGAATTTCCCAGTTTTTTTGTTTTGTTTTTGAAATTTCTTTTCATAGTGGGTTTGAGCTGATTCTCGCTGCCATGTTTATGCCAGTCTAGACCAACTTGATTCCCTTATGGAGACATATCAATACATAGGTTTTAAGATTCTTACTAGTCAGATATATTCCTCTGCGGGAAATATGGGGTTTTGTGTCCCTTTCACTGAGGAAGGTGTAGGTCTTGTCTATTCCATAGTTGGTTTTTGGAACGGTACCTGTGCTTATAT
The DNA here is from genome assembly GCF_949752795.1 of Hyperoodon ampullatus. Lineage (NCBI taxonomy): Eukaryota > Metazoa > Chordata > Mammalia > Artiodactyla > Ziphiidae > Hyperoodon > Hyperoodon ampullatus. The sequence continues at coordinate 481,224 of NW_027640524.1, forward strand.
CAAACTCTGGTTGTATGCATCACCCCACCTCTCCTTTCCCCTTAAGCAGGCATAAGAGTGTTTTCTAAATGTGAGACACTGTTCTCTTTCCTAACTCAGTTCAAGTGTAGCCATGTTTACAGGATCTTCATAAGTGATATCTTATGATAAGTTTCTTTTTCTCTGTGACTTATTTCACTTAGAATCATCGTACCTGAATCCACCCATTTTGCTGCTACTGGTCTTATGACATTGATTGCATAGCTGAGGGATATTCCATCGTACGTAAGTACCACAATTTTTTGAACCATTTTTATATTTCCTGGGATATTTAAGGTGTACCCAAGTTGAGTTCCTTGTAAGCAGTGCAGACCTAAATTTTGGGGTGGCTCTGTCTTATTGATTTTCAGTTTTCCAAAGGTATATTCCCTAGACTGGAAGTGCCCTTGGCTCTGTAGCTCTGTTCTTTACTTGTTTTAGGGAACACAATGTACTCCTCCAGAGAGGCAGTTGGCAATTTACATCCCGCCCATCAGCATAACAAGGCTCCCTGTTCTCCAGGGCCTGTCTTGCCTTTCTGGTTTTTACACATTTTGTGGATGTCCCTTTTGACCAGTGGGAAGTGATACTTCTTTGTAGTGCAGATTTGTATTGCCCGCTTGCTTGCTTGGCCATAATGGGCGTGTTCGTTTTCTCCTGAATATATTCAGGAGAAAACGCATACGCCATTTTTGGCCAAGTGCATCATTGTTGAAGTTGTGCCCGTCTTCCTGTGCTTTAAATGTGATTCCAACGTACCTCTTGAAATCAGTTTCCTGCTATTCTGCCTCGCTTTGAAGTCCGCCTCGTTGCCTTCCCTCAACAGATTTTTGGACGATAGTTGTCCTTTATTATTGGCCAGTTTGTGAATTGCTCTGCCCCTGAGCTCGATTTTTCAACTCTTTCTTGGTCAGCTGACCGCAATTCCAAAATTTTGGTTCAGGACCTATGCTGGTTCCCGGTGGGGGGCTGAGACTTTGGTTAATTCTTCTTCCTGCCGGGAAATTACAGTGATATGTGCCCGTCCAAATGCCTAACAGCTACTCTCTCATTGGTTCTCCCTCTTCCCTTTCATCCTCTGCCAAATTGGCAACCTGTGCGAACCAGGAGGTTAAAGGGGCTGTCTCTCGAAGTTGGGAGGTTGATAGTAAAGCAGATGGAAAGTCAAACCGGAGCACCAGGAGAGGGATTATTCGTTGAGTTATAGAAACCTTTCGTATTCACAGTGTGTCCGTTCTCTAGGTTTCCCGTACATGTTATAGCTGTAGTAATATTCCCTTCAACCTGGAGAGTTGGGACCCATGGAATGGGTGCCAGGCATTTGTGCTTTAAAGGGTCTGTATTTGCTCACCCAATCTCACCAATCCTCTCAGTCCCAAGTGTCCCTCCTTATGCCACATCCAGCTGTCATTGTAGATAGGGTCATTCCAGGTTTCATCAGAGACCCTGAAGGAATTGTAAAGAATTTCCCAGTTTTTTTGTTTTGTTTTTGAAATTCCTTTTTATAGTGGGTTTGACATGATTCTCGGTGCCATGTTTATGCCAGTCTAGACACACTTGATTCCCTTATGGAAACACATCAATACATAGGTTTTAAGATTCTTACTAGTCAGATATATTCCTCTGCGGAAATAGGGGGTTTTGAGTCCCTTTCACTGAGGAAGGTGTAGGTCTTGTCTATTCCATAGTTGGTTTTTGGAACGGTACCTGTGCTTATATCAAACTCTGGTTTTATGCATCACCCCACCTCTCCTTCCCCCTTAAGCAGGCACAAGAGTGTTTTCTAAATGTCAGACACTGTTCTCTTTCCTAACTCAGTTAAAGCGTAGCCATGTTTACAGGATCTTCATAAGTGATATCTTATGATAAGTTTCTTTTTCTCTGTGACTTATTTCACTTAGAATCATCGTACCTGAATCCACCCATTTTGCTGCTACTGGTCTTATGACATTGATTTCATGGCTGAGGGATATTCCATCCTACGTAAGAACCACAATTTTTTCAACCATTTTCATATTTCCTGGGATATTAAGCTGTACCCAAGTTGAGGTCCTTGTAAGCAGTGCAGCCCTAAATTTTGGGGTGGCTCTGTCTTATTGATTTTCAGTTTTCCCAAGGTATATTCCCTAGACTGGAAGTGCCCTTGGCTCTGTAGCTCTGTTCTTTACTTGTTTTAGGGAACACAATGCACTCCTCCAGAGAGGCAGTTGGCAATTTACATCCCGCCCATCAGCATAAAAAGGCTCCCTGTTCTCCAGGGCCTGTCTTGCCTTTCTGGTTTTTACACATTTTGTGGATGTCCCTTTTGACCGGTGCGAAGTGATACTTCTTTGTAGTGCAGATTTGCATTGCTAGCTTGCTTGCTTGGCCAAAAAGGGTGTATGCGTTTTTTCCTGAATATATTCAGGAGAAAACGCATACGCCCTTTTTGGCCAAGTGCATCATTGTCGAAGTTGTGCCCCTCTTCCTGTGCTTTAAAGCTGATTCCAACGTACCTCTTGAAATCTGTTTCCTGCTATTCTGCCTCGTTTTCAAGTCCGCCTCGTTGCCTTCCCTCAACAGATTTTTGGACGATAATTGTCCTTTATTACTCGGCCACTTTGTGAATTGCTGTGCCCCTGAGCTCCATTTTTCAACTCGTTTTTGGTGAGCTGACCGCAAGCCCAAAATTTTGGTTCAGGACCTATACTGGTTCCCGGTGGGTGGCTGAGACTTTGGTTAATTCTTCTTCCTGCCGGGAAAATACAGTGATATGTGCCCGTCCAAATGCCTAACAGCTACTCTCTCATTGGTTCTCCCTCTTCCCTATCATCCTCTGCCTAATTGGCAACCTGTGCGAACCAGGAGGTTAAAGGGGCTGTCTCTCGAAGTTGGGAGGTTGATAGTAAAGCAGATGGAAAGTCAAACCGGAGCACCAGGAGAGGGACTATTCGTTGAGTTTTAGAAACCTTTCGTATTCACAATGTGTCCGTTCTCTAGGTTTCCCGTGCATGTTATAACTGTAGTAATATTCCTTTCAACCTGGAGTGTTGGGACCCATGGAATGGGTGCCAGGCATTTGTGCTTCAAAGGGTCTGCATTTGCTCACCCAATCTCACCAATCTTCTCAGACCCAAGTGTCCCTCTTTATGCCACATCCAGCTGTCATTGTAGATAGGGTCATTCCATGTTTCATCAGAGACCCTGAAGGAATTGTAAAGAATTTCCCAGTTTTTTTGTTTTGTTTTTGAAATTTCTTTTCATAGTGGGTTTGAGCTGATTCTCGCTGCCATGTTTATGCCAGTCTAGACCAACTTGATTCCCTTATGGAGACATATCAATACATAGGTTTTAAGATTCTTACTAGTCAGATATATTCCTCTGCGGGAAATATGGGGTTTTGTGTCCCTTTCACTGAGGAAGGTGTAGGTCTTGTCTATTCCATAGTTGGTTTTTGGAACGGTACCTGTGCTTATATCAAACTCTGGTTGTATGCATCACCCCACCTCTCCTTTCCCCTTAAGCAGGCATAAGAGTGTTTTCTAAATGTGAGACACTGTTCTCTTTCCTAACTCAGTTCAAGTGTAGCCATGTTTACAGGATCTTCATAAGTGATATCTTATGATAAGTTTCTTTTTCTCTGTGACTTATTTCACTTAGAATCATCGTACCTGAATCCACCCATTTTGCTGCTACTGGTCTTATGACATTGATTGCATAGCTGAGGGATATTCCATCGTACGTAAGTACCACAATTTTTTGAACTATTTTTATATTTCCTGGGATATTTAAGGTGTACCCAAGTTGAGTTCCTTGTAAGCAGTGCAGACCTAAATTTTGGGGTGGCTCTGTCTTATTGATTTTCAGTTTTCCAAAGGTATATTCCCTACACTGGAAGTGCCCTTGGCTCTGTAGCTCTGTTCTTTACTTGTTTTAGGGAACACAATGTACTCCTCCAGAGAGGCAGTTGGCAATTTACATCCCGCCCATCAGCATAACAAGGCTCCCTGTTCTCCAGGGCCTGTCTTGCCTTTCTGGTTTTTACACATTTTGTGGATGTCCCTTTTGACCAGTGGGAAGTGATACTTCTTTGTAGTGCAGATTTGTATTGCCCGCTTGCTTGCTTGGCCATAATGGGCGTGTTCGTTTTCTCCTGAATATATTCAGGAGAAAACGCATACGCCATTTTTGGCCAAGTGCATCATTGTTGAAGTTGTGCCCGTCTTCCTGTGCTTTAAATGTGATTCCAACGTACCTCTTGAAATCAGTTTCCTGCTATTCTGCCTCGCTTTGAAGTCCGCCTCGTTGCCTTCCCTCAACAGATTTTTGGACGATAGTTGTCCTTTATTATTGGCCAGTTTGTGAATTGCTCTGCCCCTGAGCTCGATTTTTCAACTCTTTCTTGGTCAGCTGACCGCAATTCCAAAATTTTGGTTCAGGACCTATGCTGGTTCCCGGTGGGGGGCTGAGACTTTGGTTAATTCTTCTTCCTGCCGGGAAATTACAGTGATATGTGCCCGTCCAAATGCCTAACAGCTACTCTCTCATTGGTTCTCCCTCTTCCCTTTCATCCTCTGCCAAATTGGCAACCTGTGCGAACCAGGAGGTTAAAGGGGCTGTCTCTCGAAGTTGGGAGGTTGATAGTAAAGCAGATGGAAAGTCAAACCGGAGCACCAGGAGAGGGATTATTCGTTGAGTTATAGAAACCTTTCGTATTCACAGTGTGTCCGTTCTCTAGGTTTCCCGTACATGTTATAGCTGTAGTAATATTCCCTTCAACCTGGAGAGTTGGGACCCATGGAATGGGTGCCAGGCATTTGTGCTTTAAAGGGTCTGTATTTGCTCACCCAATCTCACCAATCCTCTCAGTCCCAAGTGTCCCTCCTTATGCCACATCCAGCTGTCATTGTAGATAGGGTCATTCCAGGTTTCATCAGAGACCCTGAAGGAATTGTAAAGAATTTCCCAGTTTTTTTGTTTTGTTTTTGAAATTCCTTTTTATAGTGGGTTTGACATGATTCTCGGTGCCATGTTTATGCCAGTCTAGACACACTTGATTCCCTTATGGAAACACATCAATACATAGGTTTTAAGATTCTTACTAGTCAGATATATTCCTCTGCGGAAATAGGGGGTTTTGAGTCCCTTTCACTGAGGAAGGTGTAGGTCTTGTCTATTCCATAGTTGGTTTTTGGAACGGTACCTGTGCTTATATCAAACTCTGGTTTTATGCATCACCCCACCTCTCCTTCCCCCTTAAGCAGGCATAAGAGTGTTTTCTAAATGTCAGACACTGTTCTCTTTCCTAACTCAGTTCAAGTGTAGCCATGTTTACAGGATCTTCATAAGTGATATCTTATGATAAGTTTCTTTTTCTCTGTGACTTATTTCACTTAGAATCATCGTACCTGAATCCACCCATTTTGTTGCTACTGGTCTTATGACATTGATTGCATAGCTGAGGGATATTCCATCGTACGTAAGTACCACAATTTTTTGAACCATTTTTATATTTCCTGGGATATTTAAGGTGTACCCAAGTTGAGTTCCTTGTAAGCAGTGCAGACCTAAATTTTGGGGTGGCTCTGTCTTATTGATTTTCAGTTTTCCAAAGGTATATTCCCTAGACTGGAAGTGCCCTTGGCTCTGTAGCTCTGTTCTTTACTTGTTTTAGGGAACACAATGTACTCCTCCAGAGAGGCAGTTGGCAATTTACATCCCGCCCATCAGCATAACAAGGCTCCCTGTTCTCCAGGGCCTGTCTTGCCTTTCTGGTTTTTACACATTTTGTGGATGTCCCTTTTGACCAGTGGGAAGTGATACTTCTTTGTAGTGCAGATTTGTATTGCCCGCTTGCTTGCTTGGCCATAATGGGCGTGTTCGTTTTCTCCTGAATATATTCAGGAGAAAACGCATACGCCATTTTTGGCCAAGTGCATCATTGTTGAAGTTGTGCCCGTCTTCCTGTGCTTTAAATGTGATTCCAACGTACCTCTTGAAATCAGTTTCCTGCTATTCTGCCTCGCTTTGAAGTCCGCCTCGTTGCCTTCCCTCTACAGATTTTTGGACGATAGTTGTCCTTTATTATTGGCCAGTTTGTGAATTGCTCTGCCCCTGAGCTCGATTTTTCAACTCTTTCTTGGTGAGCTGACCGCAATTCCAAAATTTTGGTTCAGGACCTATACTGGTTCCCGGTGGGGGGCTGAGAATTTGGTTAATTCTTCTTCCTGCCGGGAAATTACAGTGATATGTGCCCATCCAAATGCCTAACAGCTACTCTCTCATTGGTTCTCCCTCTTCCCTTTCATCCTCTGCCAAATTGGCAACCTGTGCGAACCAGGAGGTTAAAGGGGCTGTCTCTCCAAGTTGGGAGGTTGATAGTAAAGCAGATGGAAAGTCAAACCGGAGCACCAGGAGAGGGACTATTCGTTGAGTTTTAGAAACCTTTCGTATTCACAGTGTGTCCGTTCCCTAGGTTTCCCGTACATGTTATAGCTGTAGTAATATTCCCTTCAACCAGGAGAGTTGGGACCCATGGAATGGGTGCCAGGCATTTGTGCTTTAAAGGGTCTGCATTTGCTCACCCAATCTCACCAATCGTCTCAGTCCCAAGTGTCCCTTCTTATGCCACATCCAGCTGTCGTTGTAGATAGGGTCATTCCAGGTTTCATCAGAGACCCTGAAGGAATTGTAAAGAATTTCCCAGTTTTTTTGTTTTGTTTTTGAAATTCCTTTTTATAGTGGGCTTGAGCTGATTCTCACTGCCATGTTTATGCCAGTCTAGACACACTTGATTCCCTTAAGGAGACATATCAATACATAGGTTTTAAGATTCTTACTAGTCAGATATATTCCTTTGCGGGAAATATGGGGTTTAGAGTCCCTTTCACTGAGGAAGGTGTAGGTCTTCTCTATTCCATAGTTGGTTTTTGGAACGGTACCTGCCCTTATATCAAACTCTGGTTTTATGCATCACCCCACCTCTCCTTCCCTCTTAAGCAGGCATAAGAGTGTTTTCTAAATGTGAGACACTGTTCTCTTTCCTAACTCAGTTCAAGTGTAGCCATGTTTACAGGATCTTCATAAGTGATATCTTATGATAAGTTTCTTTTTCTGTGTGACTTATTTCACTTAGAATCATCGTACCTGAATCCACCCATTTTGCTGCTACTGGTCTTATGACATTGATTTCATGGCTGAGGGATATTCCATCGTACGTAAGTACCACAATTTTTTGAACCATTTTTATATTTCCTGGGATATTTAAGGTGTACCCAAGTTGAGGTCCTTGTAAGCAGTGCAGCCCTAAATTTTGGGGTGGCTCTGTCTTATTGATTTTCAGTTTTCCCAAGGTATATTCCCTAGACTGGAAGTGCCCTTGGCTCTGTAGCTCAGAGAGGCAGTTGGCAATTTACATCCCGCCCATCAGCATAACAAGGCTCCCTGTTCTCCAGGGCCTGTCTTGCCTTTCTGGTTTTTACATATTTTGTGGATGTCCCTTTTGACCGGTGGGAAGTGATACTTCTTGGTAGTGCAGATTTGCATTGCCCGCTTGCTTGCTTGGCCAAAAAGGGTGTATGCGTTTTCTCCTGAATATATTCAGGAGAAAACGCATACGCCCTTTTTGGCCAAGTGCATCATTGTCGAAGTTGTGCCCCTCTTCCTGTGCTTTAAAGGCGATTCCAATGTACCTCTTGAAATCTGTTTCCTGCTATTCTGCCTCGCTTACAAGTCCACCTCATTGCCTTCCCTCAACAGATTTTTGGACGATAGTTGTCCTTTATTACTCGGCCAGTTTTTGAATTGCTGTGCCCCTGAGCTCCATTTTTCAACTCGTTTATGGTGAGCTGACCGCAGGTCCAAAATTTTGGTTCAGGACCTATGCTGGTTCCCGGTGGGGGGCTGAGACTTTGGTTAATTCTTCTTCCTGCCGGGAAATTACAGTGATATGTGCCCGTCCAAATGCCTAACAGCTACTCTCTCATTGGTTCTCCCTCTTCCCATTCATCCTCTGCCAAATTGGCAACCTGTGCGAACCAGGAGGTTAAAGGGGCTGTCTCTCGAAGTTGGGAGGTTGATAGTAAAGCAGATGGAAAGTCAAACCGGAGCACCAGGAGAGGGATTATTCATTGAGTTTTAGAAACCTTTCGTATTCACAGTGTGTCCGTTCTCTAGGTTTCCCGTACATGTTATAGCTGTAGTAATATTCCCTTCAACCTGGAGAGTTGGGACCCATGGAATGGGTGCCAGGCATCTGTGCTTTAAAGGGTCTGCATTTGCTCACCCAATCTCACCAATCCTCTCAGTCCCAAGTGTCCCTCCTTATGCCACATCCAGCTGTCATTGTAGATAGGGTCATTCCAGGTTTCATCAGAGACTCTGAAGGAATTGTAAAGAATTTCCCAGTTTTTTTGTTTTGTTTTTGAAATTCCTTTTTATAGTGGGTTTGACATGATTCTCGGTGCCATGTTTATGCCAGTCTAGACACACTTGATGCCCTTATGGAAACACATCAATACATAGGTTTTAAGATTCTTACTAGTCAGATATATTCCTCTGCGGAAATAGGGGGTTTTGAGTCCCTTTCACTGAGGAAGGTGTAGGTCTTGTCTATTCCATAGTTGGTTTTTGGAACGGTACCTGTGCTTATATCAAACTCTGGTTTTATGCATCACCCCACCTCTCCTTACCCCTTAAGCAGGCATAAGAGTGTTTCCTAAATGTCAGACACTGTTCTCTTTCCTAACTCAGTTCAAGTGTAGCCATGTTTACAGGATCTTCATAAGTGATATCTTATGATAAGTCTCTTTTTCTGTGTGACTTTTTTCACTTAGAATCATCATACTTGAATCCACCCATTTTGCTGCTACTGGTCTTATGACATTGATTTCATGGCTGAGGAATATTCCATCGTACGTAAGTACCACAATTTTTTGAACCATTTTTATATTTCCTGGGATATTTAAGGTGTACCAAAGTTGAGGTCCTTGTAAGCAGTGCAGCCCTAAATTTTGTGGTGGCTCTGTCTTATTGATTTTCAGTTTTCCCAAGGAATATTCCCTAGACTGGAAGTGCCCTTGGCTCTGTAGCTCTGTTGTTTACTTGTTTTAGGGAACACAATGCACTCCTCCAGAGAGGCAGTTGGCAATTTACATCCCGCCCATCAGCATAACAAGGCTCCCTGTTCTCCAGGGCCTGTCTTGCCTTTCTGGTTTTTACACATTTTGTGGATGTCCCTTTTGACCGGTGGGAAGTGATACTTCTTTGTAGTGCAGATTTGCATTGCCCGCTTGCTTGCTTGGCCAAAAAGGGCGTATGCGTTTTCACCTGAATATATTCAGGAGAAAACGCATACGCCCTTTTTGGCCAAGTGCAACATTGTCGAAGTTGTGCCCCTCTTCCTGTGCTTTAAAGGCGATTCCAACGTACCTCTTGAAATCTGTTTCCTGCTATTCTGCCTCGCTTTCAAGTCCGCCTCGTTGCCTTCCCTCAACAGATTTTTGGACGATAGTTGTACTTTATTACTCGTCCAGTATGTGAATTGCTGTGCCCCTGAGCTCCATTTTTCAACTCGTTTTTGGTGAGCTGACCGCAAGTCCAAAATTTTGGTTCAGGTACTATTCTGGTTCCCGGTGCGGGGCTGAAACTTTGGTTAATTCTTCTTCCTGCCGTGAAGTTAGAGTGATATGTGCCCGTCCAAATGCTTAACAGCTACTCTCTCATTAGTTCTCCCTCTTCCCTTTCATCCTCTGCCAAATTGGAAACCTGTGCGAACCAGGAGGTTAAAGGGCTTGTCTCTCCAAGTTGGGAGATTGTTGGTAAAGCAGATGGAAAGTCAAACCGGAGCACCAGGAGTGGGACTGTTAGTTGAGTTTTAGAAACCTTTCATATTCACAGTGTGTCCGTTCTCTAGGTTTTCCGTACATGTTATAGCTGTACTAATATTCCCTTCAAACTGGAGAGTTGTGACCCATGGAATGGGTGCCATGCATTATTGCTTTAAAGGGTCTGCATTTGCTCACCCAATCTCACCAATCCTCTCAGTACCAAGTGTCCAGCATTATGCCACATCCAGCTCTCGTTGTAGATAGGGTCATTCCAGGTTTCATCAGAGACCCTGAAGGAATTGTAAAGAATTTCCCAGTTTTTTTGTTTTGTTTTTGAAATTCCTTTTTATAGTGGGTTTGAGCTGATACTCGCTGCCATGTTTATGCCAGTCTAGACATACTTGATTCCCTTATGGAGACACATCGATACATAGGTTTTAAGATTTTTACTAGTCAGATATATTCCTCTGCTGGAAATATAGGGTTTTGAGTCCCTTTCACTGAGGAAGGTGTAGGTCTTGTCTATTCCATAGTTGGTTTTTGGAACGGTACCTGTGCTTATATCAAACTCTGGTTTTATTCATCACCCCACCTCTCCTTACCCCTTAAGCAGGCATAAGAGTGTTTTCTAAATGTCAGACACTGTTCTCTTTCCTAACTCAGTTCAAGTGTAGCCATGTTTACAGAATATTCATAAGTGATATCTTATGATAAGTTTCTTTTTCTGTGTGACTTATTTCACTTAGAATCATCGTAGGTGAATCCACCCATTTTGCTGCTACTGGTCTTATGACATTGATTTCATGGCTGAGGGATATTCCATCGTACGTAAGTACCACAATTTTTTGAACCATTTTTATATTTCCTGGGATATTTAAGGTGTACCCAAGTTGAGGTCCTTGTAAGCAGTGCAGTCCTAAATTTTGGGGTGGCTGTGTCTTATTGATTTTCAGTTTTCCCAAGGAATATTCCCTAGACTGGAAGTGCCCTTGGCTGTGTAGCTCTGTTGTTTACTTGTTTTAGGGAACACAATGCACTCCTCCAGAGAGGCAGTTGGCAATTTACATCCCGCCCATCAGCATAACAAGGCTCCCTGTTCTCCAGGGCCTGTCTTGCCTTTCTGGTTTTTACACATTTTGTGGATGTCCCTTTTGACCGGTGGGAAGTGATACTTCTTTGTAGTGCAGATTTGCATTGCCCGCTTGCTTGCTTGGCCAAAAAGGGCGTATGCGTTTTCTCCTGAATATATTCAGGAGAAAACGCATACGCCCTTTTTGGCCAAGTGCATCATTGTTGAAGTTGTGCCCCTCTTCCTGTGCTCTAAAGGCGATTCCAATGTACCTCTTGAAATCTGTTTCCTGCTATTCTGCCTCGCTTACAAGTCCACCTCATTGCCTTCCCTCAACAGATTTTTGGACGATAGTTGTCCTTTATTACTCGGCCAGTTTTTGAATTGCTGTGCCCCTAAGCTCCATTTTTCAACTCGTTTATGGTGAGCTGACCGCAAGTCCAAAATTTTAGTTCAGGACCTATGCTGGTTCCCGGTGGGGGGCTGAGACTTTGGTTAATTCTTCTTCCTGCCGGGAAATTACAGTGATATGTGCCCGTCCAAATGCCTAACAGCTACTCTCTCATTGGTTCTCCCTCTTCCCTTTCATCCTCTGCCAAATTGGCAACCTGTGCGAACCAGGAGGTTAAAGGGGCTGTCTCTCGAAGTTGGGAGGTTGATAGTAAAGCAGATGGAAAGTCAAACCGGAGCACCAGGAGAGGGATTATTCGTTGAGTTTTAGAAACCTTTCGTATTCACAGTGTGTCCGTTCTCTAGGTTTCCTGTACATGTTATAGCTGTAGTAATATTCCCTTCAACCTTGAGAGTTGGGACCCATGGAATGGGTGCCAGGCATTTGTGCTTTAAAGGGTCTGCATTTGCTCACCCAATCTCACCAATCCTCTCAGTCCCAAGTGTCCCTCCTTATGCCACATCCAGCTGTCATTGTAAATAGGGTCATTCCAGGTTTCATCAGAGACCCTGAAGGAATTGTAAAGAATTTCCCAGTTTTTTTGTTTTGTTTTTGAAATTCCTTTTTATACTGGGTTTGACATGATTCTCGGTGCCATGTTTATGCCAGTCTAGACACACTTGATTCCCTTATGGAGACACATCAATACATATGTTTTAAGATTCTTACTAGTCAGATATATTCCTCTGCGGGAAATAGGTGGTTTTGAGTCCCTTTCACTGAGGAAGGTGTAGGTCTTGTCTATTCCATAGTTGGTTTTTGGAACGGTACCTGTGCTTATATCAAACTCTGGTTTTATGCATCACCCCACCTCTCCTTACCCCTTAAGCAGGCATAAGAGTGTTTTCTAAATGTCAGACACTGTTCTCTTTCCTAACTCAGTTCAAGTGTAGCCATGTTTACAGGATCTTCATAAGTGATATCTTATGATAAGTCTCTTTTTCTGTGTGACTTATTTCACTTAGAATCATCGTACTTGAATCCACCCATTTTGCTGCTACTGGTCTTATGACATTGATTTCATGGCTGAGGGATATTCCATCGTACGTAAGTACCACAATTTTTTGAACCATTTTTATATTTCCTGGGATATTTAAGGTGTACCCAAGTTGAGGTCCTTGTAAGCAGTGCAGCCCTAAATTTTGGGGTGGCTCTGTCTTATTGATTTTCAGTTTTCCCAAGGAATATTCCCTAGACTGGAAGTGCCCTTGGCTCTGTAGCTCTGTTGTTTACTTCTTTTAGGGAACACAATGCACTCCTCCAGAGAGGCAGTTGGCAATTTACATCCCGCCCATCAGCATAACAAGGCTCCCTGTTCTCCAGGGCCTGTCTTGCCTTTCTGGTTTTTACATATTTTGTGGATGTCCCTTTTGACCGGTGGGAATTGACACTTCTTTGTAGTGCAGATTTGCATTGCCCCCTTGCTTGCTTGGCCAAAAAGGGCGTATGCGTTTTCTCCTGAATATATTCAGGAGAAAACGCATACGCCCTTTTTGGCCAAGTGCATCATTTTCGAAGTTGTGCCCCTCTTCCTGTGCTTTAAAGGTGATTCCAACGTACCTCTTGAAATCTGTTTCCTGCTATTCTGCCTCGCTTTCAAGTCCGCCTCGTTGCCTTCCCTCAACAGATTTTTGGACGATAGTTGTCCTTTATTACTCGGCCAGTTTGTGAATTGCTGTGCCCCTGAGCTCCATTTTTCAACTCGTTTTTGGTGAACTGACCGCAAGTCCAAAATTTGGTTCAAGAACTATACTGGTTCCCAGTGGGTGGCTGAGACTTTGGTTAATTCTTTTTCCTGCGGGGAAGTTAGAGTGATATGTGCCCGTCCAAATGCCTAACAGCTACTCTCTCATTGGTTCTCCCTCTTCCCTTTCATCCTCTGCCAAATTGGCAAGCTGTGTGAACCAGGAGGTTAAAGGCGCTGTCTCTCCAAGTTGGGCGGTTGATAGTAAAGCAGATGGAAAGTCAAACCGGAGCACCAGGAGTGGGACTGCTCGTTGAGTTTTAGAAACCTTTCGTATTCACAGTGTGTCCGTTCTCTAGGTTTTCCGTACATGTTATAGCTGTACTAATATTTCCTTCAAACTGGAGAGTTGGGACCCATGGAATGGTTGCCATGCATTATTGCTTTAAAGGGTCTGCATTTGCTCACCCAATCTCACCAATCGTCTCAGTCCCAAGTGTCCCTCCTTATGCCACATCCAGCTGTCGTTGTAGATAGGGTCATTCCAGGTTTCATCAGAGACCCTGAAGGAATTGTAAAGAATTTCCCAGTTTTTTTCTTTTGTTTTTGAAATTCCTTTTTATAGTGGGTTTGAGCTGATTCTCACTGCCATGTTTATGCCAGTCTAGACACACTTGATTCCCTTAAGGAGACATATCAATACATAGGTTTTAAGATTCTTACTAGTCAGATATATTCCTTTGCGGGAAATATGGGTTTTAGAGTCCCTTTCACTGAGGAAGGTGTAGGTCTTGTCTATTCCATAGTTGGTTTTTGGAACGGTACCTGTGCTTATATCAAACTCTGGTTTTATGCATCACCCCACCTCTCCTTCCCCCTTAAGCCGGCATAAGAGTGTTTTCTAAATGTGAGACACTGTTCTCTTTCCTAACTGAGTTCAAGTGTAGCCATGTTTATAGGATCTTCTTAAGTGATACCTTATGATAAGTTTCTTTTTCTGTGTGACTTATTTCACTTAGAATCATCGTACCTGAATCCACCCATTTTGCTGCTACTGGTCTTATGACATTGATTTCATGGCTGAGGGATATTCCATCGTACGTAAGTACCACAATTTTTTGAACCATTTTTATATTTCCTGGGATACTTAAGTTGTATCCAAGTTGAGGTCCTTGTAAGCAGTGCAGGCCTATATTTTGGGGTGGCTCTGTCTTATTGATTTTCAGTTTTCCCAAGGTATATTCCCTAGACTGGAAGTGCCCTTGGCTCTGTAGCTCTGTTCTTTACTTGTTTTAGGGAACACAATGCACTCCTCCAGAGAGGCAGTAGGCAATTTACATCCCGCCCATCAGCATAACAAGGCTCCCTGTTCTCCAGGGCCTGTCTTGCCTTTCTGGTTTTTACACATTTTGTGGATGTCCCTTCTGACCGGTGGGAAGTGATACTTCTTTGTAGTGCAGATTTGCATTGCCCGCTTGCTTGCTTGGCCAAAAAGGGCGTATGTGTTTTCTCCTGAATATATTCAGGAGAAAACGCATACGCCCTTTTTGGCCAAGTGCATCATTGTCGAAGTTGTGCCCCTCTTCCTGTGCTTTAAAGCTGATTACAACGTACCTCTTGAAATCTGTTTCCTGCTATTCTGCCTCGTTTTCAAGTCTGCCTCGTTGCCTTCCCTCAACAGATTTTTGGACGATAATTGTCCTTTATTACTCAGCCACTTTGTGAATTGCTGTGCCCCTGAGCTCCATTTTTCAACTCGTTTTTGGTGAGCTGACCGCAAGCCCAAAATTTTGGTTCAGGACCTATACTGGTTCCCGGTGGGTGGCTGAGACTTTGGTTAATTCTTCTTCCTGCCGGGAAATTACAGTGATATGTGCCCGTCCAAATGCCTAACAGCTACTCTCTCATTGGTTCTCCCTCTTCCCTCTCATCCTCTGCCAAATTGGCAACCTGTGCGAACCAGGAGGTTAAAGGGGCTGTCTCTCGAAGTTTGGAGGTTGATAGTAAAGCAGATGGAAAGTCAAACCGGAGCACCAGGAGAGGGACTATTCGTTGAGTTTTAGAAACCTTTCGTATTCACAGTGTGTCCATTCTCTAGGTTTCCCGTGCATGTTATAGCTGTAGTAATATTCCCTTCAACCTGGAGTGTTGGGACCCATGGAATGGGTGCCAGGTATTTGTGCTTCAAATGGTCTGCATTTGCTCACCCTATCTCACCAATCGTTTCAGTCCCAAGTGTCCCTCCTTATGCCACATCCAGCTGTCATTGTAGAGAGGGTCATTCCAGGTTTCATCAGAGACCCTGAAGGAATTGTAAAGAATTTCCCAGTTTTTTTTGTTTTGTTTTTGAAATTCCTTTTTATACTGGGTTTGAGCTGATTCTCGCTGCCATGTTTATGCCAGTCTAGACACACTTGATTCCCTTATGGAGACATATCAATACATAGGTTTTAAGATTCTTACTAGTCAGATATATTCCTCTGCGGGAAATATGGGGTTTTGAGTCCCTTTCACTGAAGAAGGTGTAGGTCTTGTCTATTCCATAGTTGGTTTTTGGAACGGTACCTGTGCTTATATCAAACTCTGGTTTTATGCATCACCCCACCTCTCCTTCCCCCTTAAGCAGGCATAAGAGTGTTTTCTAAATGTGAGACACTCTTCTCTTTCCTATCTCAGTTCAAGTGTAGCCATGTTTACAGGATCTTCATAAGTGATATCTTATGATAAGTGTCTTTTTCTGTGTGACTTATTTCACTTAGAATCATTGTACCTGAATCCACCCATTTTGCTGCTACTGGTCTTAAGACATTGATTTCATGGCTGAGGGATATTCCATCGTACGTAAGTACCACAATTTTTTGAACCATTTTTATATTTCCTGTGATATTTAAGGTGTACCCAAGTTGAGGTCCTTGTAAGCAGTGCAGCCCTAAATTTTGGGGTGGCTCTGTCTTATTGATTTTCAGTTTTCCCAAGGAATATTCCTTAGACTGGAAGTGCCCTTGGCTCTGTAGCTCTGTTGTTTACTTGTTTTAGGGAACACAGTGCACTCCTCCAGAGAGGCAGTTGACAATTTACATCCCGCCCATTAGCATAACAAGGCTCCCTGTTCTCCAGGGCCTGTCTTGCCTTTCTGGTTTTCACACATTTTGTGGATGTCCCTTTTGACCGGTGGGAAGTGATACTTCTTTGTAGTGCAGATTTGCATTGCCCGCTTGCTTGCTTGGCCAAAAAGGGCGTATGCGTTTTCTCCTGAATATATTCAGGAGAAAACGCATACGCCCTTTTTGGCCAAGTGCATCATTGTCGAAGTTGTGCCCCTCTTCCTGTGCTTTAAAGGCGATTCCAACGTACCTCTTGAAATCTGTTTCCTGCTATTCTGCCTCGCTTTCAAGTCCGCCTCGTTGCCTTCCCTCAACAGATTTTTGGACGATAGTTGTCCTTTATTACTCGGCCAGTTTGTGAATTGCTGTGCCCCTGAGCTCCATTTTTCAACTCGTTTTTGGTGAGCTGACCGCAAGTCCAAAATTTTGGATCAGGACCTATACTGGTTCCCGGTGGGTGGCTGAGACTTTGGTTAATTCTTCTTCCTTCCAGGAAATTACAGTGATATGTGCCCGTCCAAATGCCTAACAGCTACTCTCTCATTGGTCCTCCCTCTTCCCTTTCATCCTCTGCCAAATTGGCAACCTTTGTGAACCAGCAGGTTAAAGGGGCTGTCCCTCCAATTTGGGAGGTTGATAGTAAAGCAGATGGAAAGTCAAACAGGAGCACCAGGAGAGGAACTATTCGTTGAGTTTTAGAAACCTTTCGTATTCACAGTGTGTCCGTTCTCTAGGTTTCCCGTACATGTTATAGCTGTAGTAATATTCCCTTAAACCTGGAGAGTTGGGACCCATGGAATGGGTGCCAGGCATTTGTGCTTTAAAGGGTCTGCATTTGCTCACCCAATCTCACCAATCCTCTCAGTCCGACGTGTCCATCCTTATGCCACATCCAGCTGTCGTTGTACATAGGGTCATTCCAGGTTTCATCAGAAACCCTGAAGGAATTGTAAAGAATTTCCCAGTTTTTTTGTTTTGTTTTTGAAATTCCTTTTTAGAGTGGGTTTGGGCTGATTCTCGCTGCCATGTTTATGCCAGTCTAGACACACTTGATTCCCTTACGGAGACATATCAATACATAGGATTTAAGATTCTTACTAATCAGATATATTCCTCTGCGGGAAATATGGGGTTTTGAGTCCCTTTCACTGAGGAAGGTGTAGGTCTTGTCTATTCCATAGTTGGTTTTTGGAACGGTACCTGTGCTTATATCAAACTCTGGTTTTATGCATCACACCACCTCTCCTTCCCCCTTAAGCAGGCATAAGTGTGTTTTATAAATGTGAGACACTGTTCTGTTTCCTAACTCAGTTCAAGTGTAGCCATGTTTACAGGATCTTCATAAGTGATATCTTATGATAAGTTTCTTTTTCTGTGTGACTTATTTCACTTAGAATCATCGTACCTGAATCCACCCATTTTGCTGCTACTGGTCTTATGACATTGATTTCATGGCTGAGGGATATTCCATCGTACGTAAGTACCACAAATTTTTGAACCATTTTTATATTTCCTGAGATATTTAAGGTGTACCCAAGTTGAGGTCCTTGTAAGCAGTGCAGCCCTAAATTTTGGGGTGGCTCTGTCTTATTGATTTTCAGTTTTCCCAAGGTATATTCCCTAGACTGGAAGTGCCCTTGTCTCTGTAGCTCTGTTGTTTATTCTTTTAGGGAAGACAATGAACTCCTCCAGAGAGAAAGTTGGCAATTTACATCCCGCCCATCAGCATAACATGGCACCCTGTTCTCCAGGGCCTGTCTTGCCTTTCTGGTTTTTACACATTTTGTGGATGTCCCTTTTGACCGGTGGGAAGTGATACTTCTTTGTAGTGCAGATTTGCATTGCCCGCTTTCTTGCATGGCCAAAAAGCGCGTATGCGTTTTCTCCTGAATATATTCAGGAGAAAACGCATACGCGCTTTTTGGCCAAGTGCATCATTGTCGAAGTTGTGCCCCTCTTCCTGTGCTTTAAAGGCGATTCCAACGTACCTCTTGAAATCTGTTTCCTGCTATTCTGCCTCGCTTTCAAGTCCGCCTCGTTGCCTTCCCTCAACAGATTTTTGGACGATAGTTGTCCTTTATTACTCGGCCAGTTGGTGAATTGCTGTGCCCCTGAGCTCCATTTTTCAACTCGTTTTTGGTGAGCTGACCGCAAGTCCAACATTTTGGTTCAGGACCTAAGCTGGTTCCCGGTGTGGGCTTGAGACTTTTGTTAATTCTTCTTCCTGCTGGGAAATTAGAGTGATATGTGCCCGTCCAAATGCCTAACAGTTACTCTCTCATTGGTCTCCCTCTTCCCTTTCATCCTCTGCAAAATTGGCAACCTGTGCGAACCAGGAGGTTAAAGGGGCTGTCTCTCCAAGTTGGGAGGTTGATAGTAAAGCAGATGTAAAGTCAAACCGGAGCACGAGGAGAGGGACTATTCGTTGAGTTTTAGAAACCTTTCGTATTCACAGTGTGTCCGTTCTCTATGTTTCCCGTACATGTGATAACTGTAGTAATATTCCCTTCAACCTGGAGAGTTGGGACGCATGGAATGGGTGCCATGTATTATTGATTTAAAGGGTCTGCATTTGCTCACCCAATCTCACCAATCATCTCAGTCCCAAGTGTCCAGCCTTATGCCACATCCAGCTGTCATTGTAGATAGGGTCATTCCAGGTTTCATCAGGGACCCTGAAGGAATTGTAAAGAATTTCCCAGTTTTTTTTGTTTTGTTATTGAAATTCCTTTTTATAGTGGGTTTGAGCTGATTCTCGCTGCCATGTTTATGCCAGTCTAGACATTTGATTCCCTTACGGAGACATATCAATACATAGGTTTTAAGATTCTTACTAGTCAGATATATTCATCTGTGGGAAATATGGGGTTTTGAGTCCCTTTCACTGAGGAAGGTGTAGGTCTTGTCTATTCCATAGTTGGTTTTTGGAACGGTACCTGTGCTTATATCAAACTCTGGTTTTATGCATCACCCCACCTCTCCTTCCCCCTTAAGCAGGCATAAGAGTGTTTTCTAAATGTGAGACACTGTTCTCTTTCCTAACTCAGTTCAAGTGTAGCCATGTTTACAGGATCTTCATAAGTGATATCTTATGATAAGTTTCTTTTTCTGTGTGACTTATTTCACTTAGAATCACCGTACCTGTATCCACCCATTTTGCTGCTACTGGTCTTATGACATTGATTTCATGGCTGAGGGATATTCCATCGTACGTAAGTACCACAATTTTTTGAACCATTTTTATATTTCCTGGGATATTTAAGCTGTACCCAAGTTGAGATCCTTGTAAGCAGTGCAGCCCTAAATTTTGGAGTGGCTCTGTCTTATTGATTTTCAGTTTTCCCAAGGTTTATTCCCTAGCCTGGAAATGCCCTTGGCTCTGTAGCTCTGTTGTTTACTTGTTTTAGGGAACACAATGCACTCCTCCAGAGGGGCTGTTGGCAATTTACATCCCGCCCATCAGCATAACAAGGCTCCCTGTTCTCCAGGGCCTGTCTTGCCTTTCTGGTTTTTACACATTTTGTGGATGTCCCTTTTGACCAGTGGGAAGTGATACTTCTTTGTAGTGCAGATTTGCATTGCCCGCTTGCTTGCTTGGCCAAAAAGGGTGTATGCGTTTTCTCCTGAATATATTCAGGAGAAAACGCATACGCCCTTTTTGGCCAAGTGCATCATTGTCGAAGTTGTGCCCCTCTTCCTGTGCTTTAAAGGCGATTCCAACGTACCTCTTGAAATCTGTTTCCTGCTATTCTGCCTCGCTTTCAAGTACACCTCGTTGCCTTCCCTCAACAGATTTTTGGACGATAGTTGTCCTTTATTACTCGGCCAGTTTGTGAATTGCTGTGCCCCTGAGCTCCATTTTTCAACTCGTTTTTGGTGAGCTGACCGCAAGTCCAAAATTTTGGTTCAGGACCTATACTGGTTCCCAGTGGGTGGCTGAGACTTTGGTTAATTATTCTTGTTGCCGGGAAATTAGAGTGATATGTGCCCGTCCAAATGCCTAACAGCTACTCTCTCATTGGTTCTCCCTCTTCCCTTTCATCCTCTGCCAAATTGACAACCTGTGCGAACCAGGAGGTTAAAGGGGCTGTCTCTCCAAGTTGGGAGGTTGATAGTAAAGCAGATGGAAAGTCAAACCGGAGCACCAGGAGAGGGACTATTCGTTGAGTTTTAGAAACCTTTCGTATTCACAGTGTGTCCGTTCTCTAGGTTTCCCGTACATGTTATAGCTGTAGTAATATTCCCTTCAACCTGGAGAGTTGGGACCCATGGAATGGGTGCCATGCAATATTGCTTTAAAGGGTCTGCATTTGCTCACCCAATCTCACCAATCCTCTCAGTCCCAAGTGTCCAGCCTTATGCCACTTCCAGCTGTCGTTGTAGATAGGGTCATTCCAGCTTTCATCAGAGACCCTGAAGGAATTGTAAAGAATTTCCCAGTTTTTTTGGTTTGTTTTTGAAATTCCTTTTTATAGTGGGTTTGAGCTGATTCTCGCTGCCATGTTTATGCCAGTCTATACACTTGATTCCCTTACGGAGACATATCAATACATAGGTTTTAAGATTCTTACTAGTCAGATATATTCCTCTGTGGGAAATATGGGGTTTTGATTCCCTTTCACTGAGGAAGGTGTAGGTCTTGTCTATTTCATAGTTGTTTTTTGGATCGGAACCTGTGCGTATATCAAACTCTGGTTTTATGCATCACCCCACCTCTCCTTCCCCCTTAAGCAGGCATAAGAGTGTTTTCTAAATGTGAGACACTGTTCTCTTTCCTAACTCAGTTCAAGTGTAGCCATGTTTACAGGATCATCATAAGTGATATCTTATGATAAGTTTCTTTTTCTGCGTTACTTATTTCACTTAGAATCATCGTACCTGTATCCACCTATTTTGCTGCTACTGGTCTTATGACATTGATTTCATGGCTGAGGGATATTCCATCGTATGTAAGTACCACAATTCTTTGAACCATTTTTATATTTCCTGGGATATTTAAGCTGTACCTAAGTTGTGGTCCTTGTAAGCAGTGCAGCCCTAAATTTTGGAGTGGCTCTGTCTTATTGATTTTCAGTTTTCCCAAGGTATATTCCCTAGACTGGAAGTGCCCTTGGCTCTGTAGCTCTGTTCTTTACTTGTTTCAGGGAACACAATGCACTCCTCCAGAGGGGCAGTTGGCAATTTACATCCCGCCCATCAGCATAACAAGGCTCCCTGTTCTCCAGGGCCTGTCTTGCCTTTCTGGTTTTTACACATTTTGTGGATGTCCCTTTTGACCGGTGGGAAGTGATACTTCTTTGTAGTGCAGATTTGCATTGCCCGCTTGCTTGCTTGGCCAAAAAGGGCGTATGCGTTTTCTCCTGAATATATTTAGGAGAAAACGCATACGCCCTTTTTGGCCAAGTGCATCATTGTCGAAGTTGTGCCCCTCTTCCTGTGCTTTAAAGGCGATTCCAACGTACCTCTTGAAATCTGTTTCCTGCTATTCTGCCTCGCATTCAAGTCCGCCTCGTTGCCTTCCCTCAACAGATTTTTGGACGATAGTTGTCCTTTATTACTCGGCCAGTTTGTGAATTGCTGTGCCACTGAACTCCATTTTTCAACTCTTTATTGGTGAGCTGACCGCAAGTCCAAAATTTTGGTTCAGGACCAATACTGGTTCCCGGTGGGTGGCTGAGACTTTGGTTAATTATTCTTCTTGCCGGGAAATTAGAGTGATATGTGCCCGTCCAAATGCCTAACAGCTACTCTCTCATTGGTTCTCCCTCTTCCCTTTCATCCTCTTCCAAATTGGAAACCTGTGCGAACCAGGAGGTTAAAGGGGCTGTCTCTCCAAGTTGGGAGGTTGATAGTAAAGCAGATGGAAAGTCAAACCGGAGCACCAGGAGAGGGACTATTCGTTGAGTTTTAGAAACCTTTCGTATTCACAGTGTGTCCGTTCACTAGGTTTCCCATACATGTTATAGCTGTAGTAATATTCCCTTCAACCTGGAGAGATGGGACCCATGGAATGGGTGCCATGCATTATTGCTTTAAAGGGTCTGCATTTGCTACCCAATCTCACCAATCGTCTCAGTCCCAAGTGTCCCTCCTTATGCCACATCCAGCTGTCGTTGTAGATAGGGTCATTCCAGGTTTCATCAGAGACCCTGAAGGAATTGTAAAGAATTTCCCAGTTTTTTTTGTTTTGCTTGTGAAATTCCTTTTTATAGTGGGTTTGAGCTGATTCTCGCTGCCATGTTTATGCCAGTCTAGACACTTGATTCCCTTAGGGAGACATATCAATACAGAGGTTTTAAGATTCTTACTAGTCAGATATATTCCTCTGTGGGAAATATGGGGTTTTGAGTCCCTTTCACTGAGGAAGGTGTAGGTCTTGTCTATTTCATAGTTGGTTTTTGGAACGGTACCTGTGGTTATATCAAACTCTGGTTTTATGCATCACCCCACCTGTCCTTCCCCCTTAAGCAGGCATAAGAGTGTTTTCTAAATGTGAGACACTGTTCTCTTTCCTAACACAGTTCAAGTGTAGCCATGTTTACAGGATCTTCATAAGTGATATTTTATGATAAGTTTCTTTTTCTGTGTGACTTATTTCACTTAGAAACATCGTACCTGAATCCACCCATTTTGCTGCTACTGGTCTTATGACATTGATTTCATGGCTGAGGGATATTCCATCGTACATAAGTACCACAATTTTTTGAACCATTTTTATATTTCCTGGGATATTTAAGGTGTACTCAAGTTGAGGTCCTTGTAAGCAGTGCAGCCCTAAATTTTGGGGTGGCTCTGTCTTATTGATTTTCAGTTTTCCCAAGGTATATTCCCTAGACTGGAAGTGCCCTTGGCACTGTAGCTCTGTTCTTTACTTCTTTTAGGGAACACAATGCACTCCTCCTGAGAGGCAGTTGGCAATTTACATCCCGCCCATCAGCATAGCAAGGCTCCCTGTTATCCAGGGCCTGTCTTGCCTTTCTGGTTTTTACACATTTTGTGGATGTCCCTTTTGACCGGTGGGAAGTGATACTTCTTTTTAGTGCAGATTTGCATTGCCCGCTTGCTTGCTTGGCCAAACAGGGCGTATGCGTTTTCTCCTGAATATATTCAGGAGAAAACGCATACGCCCTTTTTGGCCAAGTGCATCATTGTCGAAGTTGTGCCCCTCTTCCTGTGCTTTAAAGGTGATTCCAACGTACCTCTTGAAATCTGTTTCCTGCTATTCTGCCTCGCATTCAAGTCTGCCTCGTTGCCTTCCCTCAACAGATTTTTGGACGTAGTTGTCCTTTATTACTCGGCCAGTTTGTGAATTCCTGTGCCCCTGAGCTCCATTTTTCAACTCGTTTTTGGTGAGCTGAACGCAAGTCCAAAATTTTGGTTCAGGACCTTTGCTGGTTCCCGGTCTGCGGCTGAGACTTTGGTTAATTCTTCTTCCAGCCGGGAAATTACAGTGATATGTGCCCGTCCAAATGCCTAACAGCTACTCTCTCATTGGTTCTCCCTCTTCCCTTTCATCCTCTGCCAAATTGGAAACCTGTGCGAACCAGCAGGTTAAAGGGGCTGTCTCTCCAAGTTGGGAGGTTGATAGTAAAGCAGATGGAAAGTCAAACCGGAGCACCAGGAGAGGGACTATTCGTTGAGTTTTAGAAACATTTCGTATTCACAGTGTGTCCGTTCTCTAGGTTTCCCGTACATGTTATAGCTGTAGTAATGTTCCCTTCAACCTGGAGAGTTGCGACCCATGGAATGGGTGCCAGGCATTTGTGCTTTAAATGGTCTGCATTTGCTCACCCAATCTCACCAATAGTCTCATTCCCAAGTGTCCCTCCTTATGCCACATCCAGCTGTCATTGTAGATAGGGTCATTCCAGGTTTCATCAGAGACCCTGAAGGAATTTGAAAGAATTTCCCAGTTTTTTTGTTTTGTTTTTGAAATTCCTTTTTATAGTGGGTTTGAGCTGATTCTCGCTGCCATGTTTATGCCAGTCTAGACACACTTGATTCCCTTACGGAGACATATCAATACATAGGTTTTAAGATTCTTACTAGTCAGATATATTCCTCTGCGGGAAATATGGGGTTTTGAGTCCCTTTCACTGAGGAAGGTGTAGGTCTTGTCTATTCCATAGTTGGTTTTTGGAACTGTACCTGTGCTAATATCAAACTCTGGTTTTATGCATCACCCCCCCTCTCCTTTCCTCTTGAGCAAGCATAAGAGTGTTTTCTAAATGTGAGACTCTTCTCTTTCCTAATTCAGTTCATGTGTAGCCATGTTTACAAGACCTTCATAAGTGATATCTTATGATAAGTTTCTTTTTCTGTGTGACTTATTTCAGTTAGAATCATCGTACATGAATCCACTCATTATGCTTCTACTGGCCTTATGACATTGATTTCATGGCTGCGGGATATTCCATCATACGTATGTACCGCAATTTCTTTACTATTTTTTTTCTTTACTGGGATATTTAAGGTGTCCCGAAGTCGAGGTTCTTGTAAGCAGTGCTGCCCTATATTTTGGGTTGGCTGTGTCTTATTGATTTTCAATTTCCCCAAGGTATATTCCCATGACTGGAAGTGCCTTAGGTTGTGAAGCTCTGTTGTTTAATTCTTTTAGGGAACACAATGCACTCCTCCAGAGTGGCTGTTGGCAATTTACATCCCACCGATCAGCATAACAAGGCTCCCTGTTCTCTAGAGCCCCTCTTGCCTTTCTGGTTTTTACACATTTTACGGATATCCCTTTTGACTGGTGGGAAGTGATACTTCTTTGTACTGCAGGTTTGCATTGTGCGGTTGCTTGGTTGGCCAAAATGGGTGTATGCGTTTTCTCCTGAATATATTCAGGAGAAAACGCATGCGCCCTTTATGGATAATTCCATAATTTTCGAAGTTGTGATGCTTTTCCTGTGTTTAAAGGCGATTCCAATGTACTTCTGGAAATCTGTTTCGTTCAAATCTCCCTCATTTTCAAGTCTGCCTCATGGCTTTTTCTCAACAGATTTTTGGAAGAGAGTAGTCCTGTATAACTCTGCAAGTTAGTGAATTGCTGTGCCCCTGAGCTCCATTATTCAACTTGTGTTTTTGTGAGCTGACCTTAAACCCACAATTTTGCTTCAGGACCTATACTAGTTATGGGGGTGGGGCAGGCTGAGAGTTTGTTTAATTCTTCTTCGTGACGGGAAATTAGAGTGACATGTGGCCGTCCAAATGCCTATAGCTACTCTCTCATTGGTTCTCCCTCTTCCCTTATATCCTCTGCACAATGTGCCAACTGTGCGAACCAGGAGGTTATAGGGGCTGACTCCCCAAGTTGGGAGATTGATATTAAAGCAGTTGGAATGTCAAGCTGCAGCACATGGAGAGAAAAATATTAGTAGAGTTTTAGAAACCTTTCACCATCAGAGGGTGTCCATTCTCTAGGTTTCCCATACATGTTATAACCTTAATGATATTCCCTTCTACCTGGAGAGTTGGGAACCATGGAATCAGTGGCAGGCATTATTGCTTTAAAGCATCTGCATTTTCTCACCCAATCTCACCAATCCTCTCAGTCCCAGGTGAACAGCCTTATGCCACATCCAGCTGTTGTTGTAGATAGGGTCATTCCAAGTTTCATCAGAACCCCTGAAGGTGTTGTGTAAGAATTTCACTGTTTCTTTGTTTTGTTTTGAAATTCCTTTTTATAGTGGGTTTGAGCTGATTCTCACTGCCGTGTTTATGTCATTCTAGACACACTTGGTTCCCTTATGGAGACATATCAATACATAGGTTTTAAGATCCTTACTAGTCAGATATATTTCTCTGTGGGGAATAGGGGTGTTGAGTCCCATTCACTGAGGAAGGAGTCGGGCTTGTCTCTTCTGTATTTGGATTATGGAACGGTACCTGTGTTAATATCAAACTCTGGTTTTGTGTGTCTCCCCACCTCTCCTTCCCCCTTAAGCAAGCATAAGTGTGTTTTCTAAATCTGAGACTCTGTTCTCTTTCCTAATTCAGTTCATATGTAGCCAGGTTTACATTCCCTTCATAAGTGATATCTTATATCAGAATGCACCATGGCCCTTGTCATAATAATGCTCCATGACCCCTGTCATCACAATGCTCCATTCCCTGGTTATCACAATGCTCCATGTCCCTTGTCATAACAATTCTCCACGTACTTGTCATCACAATGCTACATGACACTTCTCATCACAAAGTTACATGCTCGTTTCATCACAATTCTCCATGCACTTGTCATTGCAATGTTCCATGACCCCTGTCATAGCAAGCTCCAAGTGTTTGTCATCACAATGCTTCATGACTTTATCATCAAAATTCTCAATGGCACTATTCATCACAATGTTCCGTACCCTTGTCATCACAATGCTCCCTGCCCTTGTCATCACAATGCTCCATGACCCCTGTCATCACAATGCTCCCTGACACCTGTCATCACAATGCTTCATGCCCCTTGTCATTACAGTGCTCCATGATGCTCGTCATCACAATTACCCATGGTCTTCTCATCACAATGCTCCACGGTTTTGCCATCACAATGCTCCATGCCCTGGTCATCTCAAAGCTCAATGTCCCTTGTCCTCACAATTCTCCACGTCCTTGTCATCACAATGCTCCATGGCACTTCTCATCACAATGTTATATGCTCTTGTCATAACAATACTCCATGCACTTGTCATCGCAATGCTCCATGACCCCTGTCATAGGAAGCTCCATGCGCTTGTCATCACAATGTTTCACGACATGGACATTAAAATTATCAATGGCCCTTGTCATCTCAATGCTCCATGCGCTTATCATCACAATGCTCTTTTACCATTGTCACAACAATCCTCCATGACACTTGGCATCACAATGCTCCGTGCTATTGTCATCACAATGGAACATGACATATGTCATCACAATGCTCCCTGACACCTGTCTTCACAATACTCCATGACCTTGTCATCACAATGCTCCATGCCCTTGTCATCACAAAGTGCCATGCCCACTGTCATCAAAATAATCCATGAAACTTGTCAGACCAAAGCTCCATGCCACCTTTCATCACAATGCTCCATGAACCCTGTCATCACAATGCACCATGCCCATCATCATAATGCTTCAGGCTATTGTCATCACAATGAAATCAAAATGCTCTATGACCTCTGTCATCACAATGCTCCAAACCCTTGTGATCACAATGTTCCATAACACTTGTCATCACAATACCCCATGACGCTAGTCATCACAATTATCCATGGACTTCTCATCACAATGCCCCATGACATTTGTCATCACAATGCGCAATACACATGTCATCACAATGCTCTCTGACTCTTGCCATCAGTATGCTCCCTGAACCCTTTCATGACAAGGCTCCATGCCTTTTTCATCACAATGATCCATGCCATTTTCATCACAATGCTCCAAGACCCCTGTAATCACAATGCTCCATGCCCTTGTCATCACAAAGCTCCATGATGCATGTCATCAGAATGCTCCATGGCCTTCTCATCACAATGCTCCATGCCCTTGTCATCACAATGCTCCAAGACCCCTGTAATCACAATGGTCCATGCCCATTTTCATCAGAATGCTCCATGAGACTTGTCATCACAAGGCTCCATGGTCTTCTCATCACAATGCTCCAGGACATTGTCATCAAAATGCTCCATTCCCTTATCATCACAATGCTCCATGACCCCTGTCATCACAATACTCCATGAACATTTTCAGCCCAATGCTCCATGACCTTCTCATCACAATGCTCCATGACCAATATCATCACAATGCTCCATGACCACAGTCATCACAACGCTCAATATCACCTGACAACACAATGATCCGGGACTCTTGTCATCACAATGCTCCATTCCCTAGTCATCACAATGCTCCATGACCCCTGTCATCACAATACTCCATGAACATTTTCAGCCCAATGCTCCATGACACTTGTCATCACAATGATGCATGCCCTTGTCATCCCAATGCTCCATGACCCCTGTAATCACAATGCTCCGTGACGCTTGTCATCACAGTGCTCCATGACACCTGTCATCACAATGCTCCATGCCTTTGTCAGCAAAATGCTACATGACCTTGTCATTACAATGTTCTATGCACTTGTCATCACAATACTCCATTACCATTGCCATCACAATCCTCCATGAACCTTGGGATCACATTGCTCCATGCGCTTGTCATCACAATGCTCCATGCTCCTTGAAATCAAAATGATCCATGACCTCTGTCATCACAATGCTCCAAACCCTTGTGATCACAATGTTCCATAACACTTGTCATCACAATGCTCCACGATGCCTGTCATCACAATACTCCATGCCCTTTTCATCACAATGCTCCATGATCTTTGTCATCACAATTCTCGATACACTTGTCATCACAATGCTCCCTGACACTTGTCATCAGAATGCTCCTTGAACCCTGTCACAAAAAGGCTCCATGCCTTTTTCATCTAAATGCACCATGCCGTTTTCATCCCAATGCTCCATCCCATTGTCATCAAAATACTCCACAAGCTTGTCATCAGAATTCTCCATGTCCCTTGTCATCACAATTTTCCATGCACTTGTCAGCACAATGCTCCCTGAGCCTTGTCATCACAATGCTCCAAGCCATTGTCATCTCAGTGCTCCATTACCTTTGTCATCAGAATCCTCCATGACACTTGGCATCACAATGCTCCATGGCATTGTCATCACAATGGGCCATTACATATGTCATCACAATGCTCCCTGACACCTGTCTTCACAATAATGAATGACCTGGTCAGCACAATGCTCCATGACACATGTCATCACAATGCACCATGCGCTTGTCGTCACAGTGCTCCACAATCTTGTCATCACAATGCTCCATAAACCTTGTCATCACAATGCTCCATGCACTTCAAATCAAAATGCTCTCTCACCACTGATATCACAATGTTACATCACTATTCATCACAATACTCCCTCAACCCTGTCATCACAATGTTCCATGACTCCTGTCATCACAATGCTACATGCACTTATCATCACAATGTTCGATGATCCCTGACATCACAATGTTCCATAACCCCTGTCATCAAAATGCTCCATGACCCTTTTCATCAAAATGCTCCATGACCCCTGACATCACAATGTTACATAACGCCTCTCATCAAAATGTTCCATGACCCTTTTCATCAAATTGGTCCATGACAATGTCATCACAATGCTCCCTGCCCTTCTCATCACAATGCACCATGCCCTTGTCATCAAAATGCTCCATGACCTTTGTCATCACAAAGCTCCATGACCCTTGGCATCACAATGCTCCATGCCATTGTCATCACAATACTCCATGAAACCTCTCATCACATTGTTCCATGCAATTGTCATCAAAAAGCTCCATGGTGCTTGTCATCACACTGCTCGATGCCCTTCTCATCACAATGCTCCATGCCCTTGTCATTACAATCCTCCATGACCCATGTATCACTGTGTTCCGTTCCCTTGTCATCACAATGCTCCATGCCCACTCTCATCACAATAATCCATGAAACATTTCAGACAAATGTTCTATGCCCTTGTCATCACAATGCTCCATTACCCCTGTCATAACAATGCTCCATGAGTCCTGCCATCACAACGTTCCACGGCCTTGTCATCACAAGGCTCCATGACCCTTGTCATCACAATGCTCCAAGACACCTGTAATCACAGTGCTTCATGCCCTTGTCATCACAAAGCTCCATGATGCATGTCATCAGAATGCTCCATGCCCTTGCCATCACAATGCTCCATTACCCCTGTGATAACAATGCTCCATGACCCCTGCCATCACGATGTTCCATGGCCTTGTCATCACAAGGCTCCATGACCCTTCTCATCACAATGCTCCAAGACCCCTGTAATCACAATGCTCCATGTCCCTTTTTATCTCAGTGATCCATGAACCCTGTCATCACAATGCACCATGCCCATCATCATAATGCTTCAGGCTATTGTCATCACAATGAAATCAAAATTCTCCATGACCTCTGTCATAACACTGCTCCAAACCCTTGTGATCACAATATTCCATAACACTTGTCATCACAATGCCCCATGACGCTCGTCATCACAATTATCTATGGTCTTCTCATCACAATGCTCCATGACCTTTGTCATCACAATGCTCAATACACTTGTCATCAAAATGCTCCCAGACACTTGTTCTCTGTATGCTCCTTGAACCCTGTCATGACAAGGCTCCATGCCTTTTTCATCACAATGATCCATGCCTTTTTCATCACAATGCTCCAAGACACCTGTAATTACAATGCTCCATGCCCTTGTCATCACAAAGCTCAATGACGCATGTCATCAGACTGCTCCTTGGCCTTCTCATCACAATGCTCCATGCCCTTGTCATCACAATTTTCCAAGACACTCTAATCACAATGCTCCATGCCCCTTTTCATCAGTATGCTCCATGAGACTTGTCTCACAAGGCTCCATGGTTTTCTCATCACAATGCTCCAGCACCTTGTCATCACAATGCTTCACGACCTTGTCATGAAAATTTTCAATGGCCCTTGTCATCATAATGCTCCAAGCCCTAGTCATCACAATGCTCCATTATATTTGTCATCACAATCCTCCATTACATTTGGCATCACAATGCTCCATGCCATTGTCATCACAATGGACCATGACATATGTCATCACAATGCTCCCTGACACCTGTCTTCACAATACTCCATGACCTTCTCATCACAATGCCCCATGCCCTTGTCATCACAATGCCCCATGACCACTGTCATCACAATAATCTATTAAACTTGTCAGACCAATGCTCCATGCCCCTGTCATCACAATGCTCCATGCCCTTGTCATCACAATGCTCCATGACCCCTGTCATCACAATGCTCTGTGACTCCAGTCATCACAATGCTTCATAACATTTGTCATCACAGTGGTCCATGCCCACATCATCACAAGGCTCTGTGACCTTTGTAACCACATTACTCCATGAACTTTTCGTCACAATGCTCCGTGACCCTTGTCATCACAATGCTCCATGCCTTTGTCAGAACAATGCTCCATGACCCTTGTCATCACAATGTGCCACGTGATTTTCATCACAACGGTCCACAACCTTGTCATCGTAATGCTCCATAAACCTTGTAATCACAATGCTCCATGCACTTCTCATCAAAATGCTCTCTCAACAGAGATATCACAGTGTTCCATCACTAGTCATCACAATACTCCCTCACCCCTGTAATCACAATGTTCCATGACCCCTGTCATCACAATGCTACATCCCCTTATCATCACAATGTTCCATGACCCCTGACATCACAATGTTCCATAACCCCTGTCATCAAAATGCTCCATGACCCTTTTCATCCCAAAGCTCCATGACCCCTGACATCACAATGTTCTATAACCCCTGTCATCAAAATGTTCCATTACACTTTTCATCAAATTGCTGCATGACCCTGTCATCAAAATGCTCCCTGCCCTTCTCATCACAATGCACCACGCCCTTGACATCAAAATGCTCCATGACTTTTGTCATCACAAAACTCTATAACCCTTGGAATCACAATGTTCCATGAACCCTCTCATCACATTGTTCCATGCCCTTGTCATCACAAAGCTCCATGACGCTTGTCAAAACAATGTTCGATGCCCTTCTCATCAAAATGCTCCATGCCCTTGTCATTACAATCCTCCATGACCCATGGATCACAGTGTTCCGTGACCTTGTCATCACAATGCTCCATGCCCACTCTCATCACAATAATCCATGAAACTTTTCAGACCAATGCTCCATGCCCTTCTCATCACAATGCTCCATTACCCCTGTCATAACAATGCTCCATGACCCCTGCCATCACAATGTTCCACACCATTGTCATCACAAGGCTCCATGACCCTTGTCATCACAATGCTCCAAGACCCCTGTAATCACAATGCTCCATGCCCTTGTCATCACAAAGCTCAATGACGCATGTCATCAGAATGCTCCATGGCCTTCTCATCACAATGCTCCTTGCCCTTGTCATCACAATGCTCCAAGACCCCTGTAATCACAATGCTCCATGCCCCTTTTCATCTCAATGCTCCATGAACGCTGTCATCACAATGCACCATGCCCATCACCATAATGCTTCAGGATATTGTCATCACAATGAAATCAAATGCTCCATGACCTCTGTCATCACAATGCTCCAAACCCTTGTGATCACAATGTTCCATAAAACTTATCATCACAACACCCCATGACGCTCATCATCACAATTATCCATGGTCTTCTCATCACAATGCTCCATGAACTTTGTCATCACAATGCTCAATACACTTGTCATCACAATGCTCCGTGACACTTGTCGTCAGTATGCTCCTTGAACCCTGTCATGACAAGGCTCCATGCCTTTTTCATAACAATGATCCATTCCATTTTCATCACAATGCTCCATGCCCTTGTCAGCACAAAGCTCCATGACGCATGTCATCAGAATGCTCCATGGCCTTCTCATCACAATTCTCCATGCCCTTGTCATCACAATGCTCCAAGACCCCTGTAATCACAATGCTCCATGCCCCTTTTCATCAGAATGTTCCATGAGAATTGTCATCACAAGGCTCCATGGACTTCCCATCACAATGCTCCAGGACCTTGTCATCACAGTGCTCAATTCCCTTCTCATTACAATGCTCCATGACCCCTGTCATCACAATACTCCATGAACATTTTCAGCCCAATGCTTCATGACCTTCTCATCACAATGCTCCATGACCCATATCATCACAGTCCTCCATGACCACTGTCATCACAACACTCCATGACCCCTGACAACACAATGATACGGGACTCTTGTCATCACAATGCTCCATTCCCTTGTCATCACAATGCTCCATGAACATTTTCAGCCCAATGCTCCATGACACTTGTCATCACAATGCTCCATGCCCTTTTCATCCCAATGCTCCATGACCCCTGTAATCACAATGCTCCGTGACGCTTATCATCACAGTGCTCCATGACCCTTATCATCATAATTCTCCATGCGTGTGTCATCAAAATCCTACATGACCTTGTCATCACAATGCTCCATGAGCTTGTCATCACAATACTCCATTACCATTTTCATCACAATCCTCCATGAACCTTGGGATCACATTGCTCCATGCCCTTGTCATCAAAATGCTCCATGCTCCTTGAAATCAAAATGGTCCATGACCTCTGTCATCACAATGCTCCAACCCCTTGTGATCACAATGTTCCATAACACTTGTCATCACAACACTCCATGATGACTGTCATGACAATACTCCATGCACTTGTCGTCACAATGCTCCATGACCTTTGTCATCACAATTCTCAATACACTTGTCATCACAATGCTCCCTGACACTTGTCGTCAGAATACGCCTTGAACACTGTCATGAAAAGGCTCCATGCCTTTTTCATCAGAATGCTCCATGCCCTTTTCATCACAACGCTCCAGGTCATTGTCATCACAATACTCCACAAGCTTGTCATCAGAATGCTCCATGATCATTGTCTTCAGAATGCTCCATGACCCCTGTCATCACAATGCTCCATACCCCTTGTCATTACAGTGTTCCATGACGCTCGTCATCACAATTATCCATGGTCTTCTCATCACAATGCTCCACGGTCTTGCCATCACAATGCTCCATGCCTTGGTCATCACGATGCTCCATGTCCCCAGTCATCACAATGCTCCATGAACCCTGTCATCACAATGCTCCATACCCCTTGTCATTACAGTGCTCTATGACGCTCGTCATCACAATTATCCATGGTCTTCTCATCACAATGCTCCACGGTCTTGCCATCACAATGCTCCATGCCCTGGTCATCACAATGCTCCATGTCCCCTGTCATCACAATTCTCCACGTTCTTGGCATCACTATGCTCCATGATACTTCTCATCACAGTGTTACATGTTTTGTCATCACAATTCTCTATGCACTTGTCATCGCAATGCTCCATGACCCCTGTCATAGCAAGCTCCATGTGATTGTCATCAGAATGCTTCATGAACATGTCATCAAAATTCTCAATGGCCCTTGTTATCACAATGCTCCATGACCCATGTCATCACAATGCTCCAAGCGCTTGTCATCAAAATGCTCCATTACCTTTGTCATCACAATCCTCCATGACACTTGGCATCACAATGCTACATTCCATTGTCATTGCAATAGACCATGACATATGTCATCACAATGCTCCCTGACACCCTTCTTCACAATACTCCATGACCTTCTCATCACAATGCTCCATGCCCTTGTCATCACAATGCGCCATGCCCACTGTCATCACAATAATCCATGAAATTTGTCAGAAAAATGCTCCATGACCCTGTCATCACAAGGCTCCATGCCCTTTCATCACAATGCTCAATGACCCCTGTCATCACAATGCTCCGTGACTCCAGTCATCACAATGCTTCATGACCTTTGTCATCACAATGGTCCATGCCCTCGTCATCACAAGGCTCTGTGACCTTTGTGACCACAACACTCCATGAACATTTCATCACAATGCTCGGTGACCCTTGTCATCACAATGCTCCATGCCTTTGTCAGCACATTACTCCATGACACATGGCATCAAATGTGCCATGCGCTTGTCATCACAATGCTCCACATCGTTGTCATCACAATGCTCCACAAACTTTGTCATCACAATGCTCCATGCGTTTGTCAGCACAATGATCCATGACCCATGTCATCACAATGTGCCCTGCGTTTCTCATCACAATGCTCCACAGCCTTGTCATCACAATGCTCCATGCACCTCTCATCAAAATGCTCTCTCACCACTGATATCACAATGTTCCATCACTAGTCAAAACAACACTCCCTCCACCCTGTCATCCCAATGTTCCATGACCCTTGTCACAACAATGCTACATGCTCTTATCATCACAATGCTCCATGACCCCTGACATCACAATGTTCCATAACCCCTGTCATCACAATGCTCCATGACCCTTTTCATCACAATGCTCCATGACCCCTAACATCACAATGTTCCATAAACACTGTCATCAAAATGTTCCATGACCCTTTTCATCCAATTGCTCCATGACCCTGTCATCACAATGCTCCCTGCCCTTCTCATCACAATGCACCACGCTCTTGTCATCAAAATGCTCCATGGCCTATGTCATCACAAAGCTCCATGACCCTTGGAATCACAATGCTCCATGCCATTGTCATCACAAAGCTCCATGAAACCTCTCATCACATTGCTCCATGCCGTTGTCATCACAAAGCTCCATGACGCTTGTCATCACAATGCTCCATGCCCTTGTCATTGCAATCCTCCATGACACATGTATCACTGTGTTCCGTGCCCTTGTCATCACAATGCTCCATGCTCACTCTCATCACAATAATCCATGAAACTTTTCAGACCAATGCTCCATGCCCTTGTCATCACAATGCTCCATTACACCTGTCATAACAATGCTCCATGACCCCTGCCATCACAATGTTCTACGGCCTTGTCATCACAAGACTCCATGGCCCTTGTCATCACAATGCTCCAAGACCCCTGTAATCACAATGCTCCATGCCCATGTCATCACAAAGCTCCCTGACGCATGTCATCAGAATGCTCCATGGCCTTATCATCACAATACTCCATGCCCTTGTCATCACAATGCTCCAAGACCCTTGTTATTACAATGATCCATGCCTCTTTGCATCTCAATGCTCCATGAACCCTGTCATCACAATGCACCATGCCCATCATCATAATGCTTCATGCTATTGTCATCACAATGAAACCAAATGCTCCATGACCTCTCTCATCACAATGCTCCAAACCCTTGTGATCACAATGTTCCATAACACTTGTCATCACAACGCCCCATGACGCTGGTCATCACAATTATCCATGGACTTCTCATCACAATGCCCCATGACCTTTGTCATCACAATTCTCAATACACTTGTCATCACAATGCTCCCTGACACTTGTCATCAGTATGCTCATTGAACCCTGTCATGACAAGTCTCCATGCCTTTTTCATCACAATGATCCATGCCCTTTTCATCACAATGCTTCATGCCATTGTCATCACAATACTCCACAAGCTTGTCATCAGAATGCTCCGTGACCCTTGTCATCTCAATGATCCATGACCCCTGTCATCACAATGCTCCATGACACCTGTCATCACAATGCTCCATGCCCCTTGTCATTACAGTGCTCCATGATGTTCGTCATCACAATTATCCATGGTCTTCTCATCACAGTGCTCCACGGTCTTGCCATCACAATGCTCCATGCCCTGGTCATCAAAATGCTCCATGTCCCCAGTCATCACAATGCTCCATGACCCCTGTCATCACAATGCTCCATACTGCTTGTCATTACAGTGCTCCATGACACTCGTAATCACAATTGTCCATGGTCTTCTCATCACAATGCTCCATGGTCTTGCCATCACAGTGCTCCATGCCTTGGGCATCACAATGCTCCATGTCCTCGGTCATCACAATGCTCCATGACCACTGTCATCACAATGCTCTATACCCCTTGTCATTACAGTGCTCCATGACCCTCGTCATCACAATTATCCATGGTCTTCTCATCACAATGCTCCACGATCTTGCCATCGCAATGCTCCATGCCCTGGTCATCACAATGCTCCATGTCCCCTGTCATCACAATTGTCCACGATCTTGGCATCACTATGCTCCATGACACTTCTCATCACAGTGTTACATGCTTTGTCATCACAATTCTCTATGCACTTGTCATCGCAATGCTCCATGACCCCGTCATAGCAAGCTCCATGTGCTTGTCATCACAATACTCCATGCCCTTGTCGTCACAATTCTCCATGACCTTTGTCATCACAATGCTCCCTGACACTTGTCGTCAGAATGCTCCCTGAAAACTGTCTTGAAAAGGCTCCATGTCTTTTTCATCACAATGCCCCATGCCATTTTCATCAAAATGCTCCATGTCATTGTCATCAAAATACTCCACAAGCTTGTCATCAGAATGCTCCATGAAACTTGTCATCACAATGCTCCTTGACCCCTGTTATCACAATGCTCCATACCCCTTGTCATTACAGTGCTCCATGATGCTCATCATCACAATTATCCATGGTCTTCTCATCACAATGCTCCACGGTCTTGCCATCACAGTACTCCATGCCCTGGTCATTACAATGCTCCATGTCCCCTGTCATCACAATTCTCCACGTTCTTGGCATCACTGTGCTCCATGATGCTTTTCATCACAGTGTTACATGCTTTGTCATCAAAATTCTCTATGCACTTGTCATCGCAATGCTCCATGATCCCTGTCACAGCAAGCTCCATGTGATTGTCATCACAATGCTTCATGAACATGTCATCAAAATTCTCAATGGCCCTTGTTATCACAATGCTCCATGACCCTTGTCATCACAATGCTCCAAGCGCTTGTCATCAAAATGCTCCATTACCTTTGTCATCACAATCCTCCATGACACTTGGCATCACAATGCTCCATTCCATTGTCATCACAATGGACCATGACATATGTCATCACAATGCTCCCTGACACCCTTCTTCACAATACTCCATGACCTTCTCATCACAATGCTCCATGCCCTTGTCATCACAATGCGCCATGCCCACTGTCATCACAATAATCCCTGAAACTTGTCAAACCAATGCAACATGCCCCTGTCATCACAATGCTCCATGCCCTTTCATCACAATGCTCTATGACCCCTGTCATCACAATGCTCCGTGACTCCAGTCATCACAATGCTTCATGACCTTTGTCATCACAATGGTTCATGCCCTCATCATCACAAGGCTCTGTGACCTTTGTCACCACAGCGCTCCATGAACATTTCATCACAATGCTCTGTGACCCTTGTCATCCCAATGCTCAATGCCTTTGTTAGCACAATACTCCATGACCCATGGCATCACAATGTGCCATGCGCTTGTCATCACAATGCTCCACATCTTTGTCATCACAATGCTCCATAAACCTTGTCATCACACTGCTCCATGCACTTCTCATCAAAATGCTCTCTCACCACTGATATCACAATGTTCCATCACTAGTCAACACAGTACTCCCTCACCCCTGTCATCACAATATTCCATGACCCTTGTCACAACAATGCTACATGCCTTTATCATCACAATGCTCCATTCCCCTGACATCACAATGTTCCATAAACCCTGTCATCACAATGCTCCCTGCCCTTCACAACAGAATGCACCACACCCTTGTCATCAAAATGCTCCATGACCTTTGTCATCACAAAGCTCAATGACCCTTGTCATCACAATGCTGCATGCCATTGTCATCACAATGCTCCATGAACCCTCTCATCACATTGTTCCATGCCCTTGTCATCACAGGCTCCATGATGCTTTTCATCACAATGCTCGATGCCATTCTTATCACAATGCTCCATGCGCTTGTCATTACAATCCTCCATGACCCATGGATCACAGTGTTCCATGCCCTTGTCATCACAATGCTCCTTGCCCCCTCTCATCACAATAATCCATGAAACTTTTCAGACCAATGCTCCATGCCCTTGTCATCACAATGCTCCATTACCCCTGTCATAACAATGCTCCATGACCCCTGCCATCACAATGTTCCACAGCCTTGTCATCACAAGGCTCCATGACCCTTGTCATCACAATGCTCCAAGACCCCTGTAATCACAATGCTCCATGCCCTTGTCATCACAAAGCTCCATGACGCATGTCAACAGAATGCTCCATGGCCTTCTCATTCACGATGTTCCATGCCTTTGTCATCACAATGCTCCAAGACTCCTGTAATCGCAATGCTCCATGCCCCTTTTCATCTCAATGCCCCATGAACCCTGTCATCACAATGCACCATGCCCATCATCATAATGCTTCAGGCTATTGTCATCACAATGAAACCAAAATGCTCCATGACCTCTGTCATCACAATGCTCCAAACCCTTGTGATCACAATGTTCCATAACACTTGTCATCACAACGCCCCATGACGCTGGTCATCACAATTATCCATGGACTTCTCATCACAATGCTCCATGACCTTTGTCATCACAATTCTCAATACACTTGTCATCACAATGCTCCCTGACACTTGTCATCAGTATGCTCATTGAACCCTGTCATGACAAGTCTCCATGCCTTTTTCATCACAATGATCCATGCCCTTTTCATCACAATGCTTCATGCCATTGTCATCACAATACTCCACAAGCTTGTCATCAGAATGCTCCGTGACCCTTGTCATCT
This sequence comes from Hyperoodon ampullatus, assembly GCF_949752795.1. Classification (NCBI taxonomy): domain Eukaryota; kingdom Metazoa; phylum Chordata; class Mammalia; order Artiodactyla; family Ziphiidae; genus Hyperoodon; species Hyperoodon ampullatus. Next base: position 520,630 of record NW_027640524.1, read on the forward strand.
CAATGATCCATGACCCCTGTCATCACAATGCTCCATGACACCTGTCATCACAATGCTCGATGCCCCTTGTCATTACAGTGCTCCATGATGTTCGTCATCACAATTATCCATGGTCTTCTCATCACAGTGCTCCACGGTCTTGCCATCACAATGCTCCATGACCTGGTCATCACAATGCTCCATGTCCCCAGTCATCACAATGCTCCATGACCCCTGTCATCACAATGCTCCATACTGCTTGTCATTACAGTGCTCCATGACACTCGTAATCACAATTGTCCATGGTCTTCTCATCACAATGCTCCACGCCCTTGTCATCAAAATGCTCCATGACCCTTGTCATCACAATGCTCCATGACCACTGTCATAACAATGCTCCATGACCCCTGTCATCACAAGGCTCCATACCACTTGTCATTACAGTGTTCCATGATTCTCCTCATCACAATTATCCATGGTCTTCTCATCACAATGCTCCACGGTCTTGCCATCACAGTGCTCCATGCCTTGGGCATTACAATGCTCCATGTCCCCGGTCATCACAATGCTCCATGACCACTGTCATCACAATGCTCTATACCCCTTGTCATTACAGTGCTCCATGACCCTCGTCATCACAATTATCCATGGTCTTCTCATCACAATGCTCCACGATCTTGCCATCGCAATGCTCCATGCCCTGGTCATCACAATGCTCCATGTCCCCTGTCATCACAATTGTCCACGATCTTGGCCTCACTATGCTCCATGACACTTCTCATCACAGTGTTACATGCTTTGTCATCACAATTCTCTATGCACTTGTCATCGCAATGCTCCATGACCCCGTCATAGCAAGCTCCATGTGCTTGTCATCACAATACTCCATGCCCTTGTCGTCACAATTCTCCATGACCTTTGTCATCACAATGCTCCCTGACACTTGTCGTCAGAATGCTCCCTGAAAACTGTCTTGAAAAGGCTCCATGTCTTTTTCATCACAATGCCCCATGCCATTTTCATCAAAATGCTCCATGTCATTGTCATCAAAATACTCCACAAGCTTGTCATCAGAATGCTCCATGAAACTTGTCATCACAATGCTCCATGACCCCTGTTATCACAATGCTCCATACCCCTTGTCATTACAGTGCTCCATGACGCTCATCATCACAATTATCCATGGTCTTCTCATCACAATGCTCCACGGTCTTGCCATCACAGTACTCCATGCCCTGGTCATTACAATGCTCCATGTCCCCTGTCATCACAATTCTCCACGTTCTTGGCATCACTGTGCTCCATGATGCTTTTCATCACAGTGTTACATGCTTTGTCATCAAAATTCTCTATGCACTTGTCATCGCAATGCTCCATGATCCCTGTCACAGCAAGCTCCATGTGATTGTCATCACAATGCTTCATGAACATGTCATCAAAATTCTCAATGGCCCTTGTTATCACAATGCTCCATGACCCTTGTCATCACAATGCTCCAAGCGCTTGTCATCAAAATGCTCCATTACCTTTGTCATCACAATCCTCCATGACACTTGGCATCACAATGCTCCATTCCATTGTCATCACAATGGACCATGACATATGTCATCACAATGCTCCCTGACACCCTTCTTCACAATACTCCATGACCTTCTCATCACAATGCTCCATGCCCTTGTCATCACAATGCGCCATGCCCACTGTCATCACAATAATCCCTGAAACTTGTCAAACCAATGCAACATGCCCCTGTCATCACAATGCTCCATGCCCTTTCATCACAATGCTCTATGACCCCTGTCATCACAATGCTCCGTGACTCCAGTCATCACAATGCTTCATGACCTTTGTCATCACAATGGTTCATGCCCTCATCATCACAAGGCTCTGTGACCTTTGTCACCACAGCGCTCCATGAACATTTCATCACAATGCTCGGTGACCCTTGTCATCCCAATGCTCAATGCCTTTGTTAGCACAATACTCCATGACCCATGGCATCACAATGTGCCATGCGCTTGTCATCACAATGCTCCACATCTTTGTCATCACAATGCTCCATAAACCTTGTCATCACACTGCTCCATGCACTTCTCATCAAAATGCTCTCTCACCACTGATATCACAATGTTCCATCACTAGTCAACACAGTACTCCCTCACCCCTGTCATCACAATATTCCATGACCCTTGTCACAACAATGCTACATGCCTTTATCATCACAATGCTCCATTCCCCTGACATCACAATGTTCCATAAACCCTGTCATCACAATGCTCCCTGCCCTTCACAACAGAATGCACCACACCCTTGTCATCAAAATGCTCCATGACCTTTGTCATCACAAAGCTCAATGACCCTTGTCATCACAATGCTGCATGCCATTGTCATCACAATGCTCCTTGCCCCCTCTCATCACAATAATCCATGAAACTTTTCAGACCAATGCTCCATGCCCTTGTCATCACAATGCTCCATTACCCCTGTCATAACAATGCTCCATGACCCCTGCCATCACAATGTTCCACAGCCTTGTCATCACAAGGCTCCATGACCCTTGTCATCACAATGCTCCAAGACCCCTGTAATCACAATGCTCCATGCCCTTGTCATCACAAAGCTCCATGACGCATGTCAACAGAATGCTCCATGGCCTTCTCATTCACGATGTTCCATGCCTTTGTCATCACAATGCTCCAAGACTCCTGTAATCGCAATGCTCCATGCCCCTTTTCATCTCAATGCCCCATGAACCCTGTCATCACAATGCACCATGCCCATCATCATAATGCTTCAGGCTATTGTCATCACAATGAAACCAAAATGCTCCATGACCTCTGTCATCACAATGCTCCAAACCCTTGTGATCACAATGTTCCATAACACTTGTCATCACAACGCCCCATGACGCTGGTCATCACAATTATCCTTGGACTTCTCATCACAATGCTCCATGACCTTTGTCATCACAATTCTCAATACACTTGTCATCACAATGCTCCCTGACACTTGTCATCAGTATGCTCATTGAACCCTGTCATGACAAGTCTCCATGCCTTTTTCATCACAATGATCCATGCCCTTTTCATCACAATGCTTCATGCCATTGTCATCACAATACTCCACAAGCTTGTCATCAGAATGCTCCGTGACCCTTGTCATCTCAATGATCCATGACCCCTGTCATCACAATGCTCCATGACACCTGTCATCACAATGCTCGATGCCCCTTGTCATTACAGTGCTCCATGATGTTCGTCATCACAATTATCCATGGTCTTCTCATCACAGTGCTCCACGGTCTTGCCATCACAATGCTCCATGACCTGGTCATCACAATGCTCCATGTCCCCAGTCATCACAATGCTCCATGACCCCTGTCATCACAATGCTCCATACTGCTTGTCATTACAGTGCTCCATGACACTCGTAATCACAATTGTCCATGGTCTTCTCATCACAATGCTCCACGCCCTTGTCATCAAAATGCTCCATGACCCTTGTCATCACAATGCTCCATGACCACTGTCATAACAATGCTCCATGACCCCTGTCATCACAAGGCTCCATACCACTTGTCATTACAGTGTTCCATGATGCTCCTCATCACAATTATCCATGGTCTTCTCATCACAATGCTCCACGGTCTTGCCATCACAGTGCTCCATGCCTTGGGTATTACAATGCTCCATGTCCCCGGTCATCACAATGCTCCATGACCACTGTCATCACAATGCTCTATACCCCTTGTCATTACAGTGCTCCATGACCCTCGTCATCACAATTATCCATGGTCTTCTCATCACAATGCTCCACGATCTTGCCATCGCAATGCTCCATGCCCTGGTCATCACAATGCTCCATGTCCCCTGTCATCACAATTGTCCACGATCTTGGCATCACTATGCTCCATGACACTTCTCATCACAGTGTTACATGCTTTGTCATCACAATTCTCTATGCACTTGTCATCGCAATGCTCCATGACCCCGTCATAGCAAGCTCCATGTGCTTGTCATCACAATACTCCATGCCCTTGTCGTCACAATTCTCCATGACCTTTGTCATCACAATGCTCCCTGACACTTGTCGTCAGAATGCTCCCTGAAAACTGTCTTGAAAAGGCTCCATGTCTTTTTCATCACAATGCCCCATGCCATTTTCATCAAAATGCTCCATGTCATTGTCATCAAAATACTCCACAAGCTTGTCATCAGAATGCTCCATGAAACTTGTCATCACAATGCTCCATGACCCCTGTTATCACAATGCTCCATACCCCTTGTCATTACAGTGCTCCATGACGCTCATCATCACAATTATCCATGGTCTTCTCATCACAATGCTCCACGGTCTTGCCATCACAGTACTCCATGCCCTGGTCATTACAATGCTCCATGTCCCCTGTCATCACAATTCTCCACGTTCTTGGCATCACTGTGCTCCATGATGCTTTTCATCACAGTGTTACATGCTTTGTCATCAAAATTCTCTATGCACTTGTCATCGCAATGCTCCATGATCCCTGTCACAGCAAGCTCCATGTGATTGTCACCACAATGCTTCATGAACATGTCATCAAAATTCTCAATGGCCCTTGTTATCACAATGCTCCATGACCCTTGTCATCACAATGCTCCAAGCGCTTGTCATCAAAATGCTCCATTACCTTTGTCATCACAATCCTCCATGACACTTGGCATCACAATGCTCCATTCCATTGTCATCACAATGGACCATGACATATGTCATCACAATGCTCCCTGACACCCTTCTTCACAATACTCCATGACCTTCTCATCACAATGCTCCACGCCCTTGTCATCACAATGCGCCATGCCCACTGTCATCACAATAATCCCTGAAACTTGTCAAACCAATGCAACATGCCCCTGTCATCACAATGCTCCATGCCCTTTCATCACAATGCTCTATGACCCCTGTCATCACAATGCTCCGTGACTCCAGTCATCACAATGCTTCATGACCTTTGTCATCACAATGGTTCATGCCCTCATCATCACAAGGCTCTGTGACCTTTGTCACCACAGCGCTCCATGAACATTTCATCACAATGCTCGGTGACCCTTGTCTTCCCAATGCTCAATGCCTTTGTTAGCACAATACTCCATGACCCATGGCATCACAATGTGCCATGCGCTTGTCATCACAATGCTCCACATCTTTGTCATCACAATGCTCCATAAACCTTGTCATCACACTGCTCCATGCACTTCTCATCAAAATGCTCTCTCACCACTGATATCACAATGTTCCATCACTAGTCAACACAGTACTCCCTCACCCCTGTCATCACAATATTCCATGACCCTTGTCACAACAATGCTACATGCCTTTATCATCACAATGCTCCATTCCCCTGACATCACAATGTTCCATAACCCCTGTCATCACAATGCTCCCTGCCCTTCACAACAGAATGCACCACACCCTTGTCATCAAAATGCTCCATGACCTTTGTCATCACAAAGCTCAATGACCCTTGTCATCACAATGCTGCATGCCATTGTCATCACAATGCTCCTTGCCCCCTCTCATCACAATAATCCATGAAACTTTTCAGACCAATGCTCCATGCCCTTGTCATCACAATGCTCCATTACCCCTGTCATAACAATGCTCCATGACCCCTGCCATCACAATGTTCCACAGCCTTGTCATTACAAGGCTCCATGACCCTTGTCATCACAATGCTCCAAGACCCCTGTAATCACAATGCTCCATGCCCTTGTCATCACAAAGCTCCATGACGCATGTCAACAGAATGCTCCATGGCCTTCTCATTCACGATGTTCCATGCCTTTGTCATCACAATGCTCCAAGACTCCTGTAATCGCAATGCTCCATGCCCCTTTTCATCTCAATGCCCCATGAACCCTGTCATCACAATGCACCATGCCCATCATCATAATGCTTCAGGCTATTGTCATCACAATGAAACCAAAATGCTCCATGACCTCTGTCATCACAATGCTCCAAACCCTTGTGATCACAATGTTCCATAACACTTGTCATCACAACGCCCCATGACGCTGGTCATCACAATTATCCATGGACTTCTCATCACAATGCTCCATGACCTTTGTCATCACAATTCTCAATACACGTGTCATCACAATGCTCCCTGACACTTGTCATCAGTATGCTCATTGAACCCTGTCATGATAAGTCTCCATGCCTTTTTCATCACAATGATCCATGCCCTTTTCATCACAATGCTTCATGCCATTGTCATCACAATACTCCACAAGCTTGTCATCAGAATGCTCCGTGACCCTTGTCATCTCAATGATCCATGACCCCTGTCATCACAATGCTCCATGACACCTGTCATCACAATGCTCGATGCCCCTTGTCATTACAGTGCTCCATGATGTTCGTCATCACAATTATCCATGGTCTTCTCATCACAGTGCTCCACGGTCTTGCCATCACAATGCTCCATGCCCTGGTCATCACAATGCTCCATGTCCCCAGTCATCACAATGCTCCATGACCTCTGTCATCACAATGCTCCATACTGCTTGTCATTACAGTGCTCCATGACACTCGTAATCACAATTGTCCATGGTCTTCTCATCACAATGCTCCACGCCCTTGTCATCAAAATGCTCCATGACACTTGTCATCACAATGCTCCATGACCACTGTCATAACAATGCTCCATGACCCCTGTCATCACAAGGCTCCATACCACTTGTCATTACAGTGTTCCATGATGCTCCTCATCACAATTATCCATGGTCTTCTCATCACAATGCTCCACGGTCTTGCCATCACAGTGCTCCATGCCTTGGGCATTACAATGCTCCATGTCCCCGGTCATCACAATGCTCCATGACCACTGTCATCACAATGCTCTATACCCCTTGTCATTACAGTGCTCCATGACCCTCGTCATCACAATTATCCATGGTCTTCTCATCACAATGCTCCACGATCTTGCCATCGCAATGCTCCATGCCCTGGTCATCACAATGCTCCATGTCCCCTGTCATCACAATTGTCCACGATCTTGGCATCACTATGCTCCATGACACTTCTCATCACAGTGTTACATGCTTTGTCATCACAATTCTCTATGCACTTGTCATCGCAATGCTCCATGACCCCGTCATAGCAAGCTCCATGTGCTTGTCATCACAATACTCCATGCCCTTGTCGTCACAATTCTCCATGACCTTTGTCATCACAATGCTCCCTGACACTTGTCGTCAGAATGCTCCCTGAAAACTGTCTTGAAAAGGCTCCATGTCTTTTTCATCACAATGCCCCATGCCATTTTCATCAAAATGCTCCATGTCATTGTCATCAAAATACTCCACAAGCTTGTCATCAGAATGCTCCATGAAACTTGTCATCACAATGCTCCATGACCCCTGTTATCACAATGCTCCATACCCCTTGTCATTACAGTGCTCCATGACGCTCATCATCACAATTATCCATGGTCTTCTCATCACAATGCTCCACGGTCTTGCCATCACAGTACTCCATGCCCTGGTCATTACAATGCTCCATGTCCCCTGTCATCACAATTCTCCACGTTCTTGGCATCACTGTGCTCCATGATGCTTTTCATCACAGTGTTACATGCTTTGTCATCAAAATTCTCTATGCACTTGTCATCACAATGCTCCATGATCCCTGTCACAGCAAGCTCCATGTGATTGTCATCACAATGCTTCATGAACATGTCATCACAATTCTCAATGGCCCTTGTTATCACAATGCTCCATGACCCTTGTCATCACAATGCTCCAAGCGCTTGTCATCAAAATGCTCCATTACCTTTGTCATCACAATCCTCCATGACACTTGGCATCACAATGCTCCATTCCATTGTCATCACAATGGACCATGACATATGTCATCACAATGCTCCCTGACACCCTTCTTCACAATACTCCATGACCTTCTCATCACAATGCTCCACGCCCTTGTCATCACAATGCGCCATGCCCACTGTCATCACAATAATCCCTGAAACTTGTCAAACCAATGCAACATGCCCCTGTCATCACAATGCTCCATGCCCTTTCATCACAATGCTCTATGACCCCTGTCATCACAATGCTCCGTGACTCCAGTCATCACAATGCTTCATGACCTTTGTCATCACAATGGTTCATGCCCTCATCATCACAAGGCTCTGTGACCTTTGTCACCACAGCGCTCCATGAACATTTCATCACAATGCTCGGTGACCCTTGTCATCCCAATGCTCAATGCCTTTGTTAGCACAATACTCCATGACCCATGGCATCACAATGTGCCATGCGCTTGTCATCACAATGCTCCACATCTTTGTCATCACAATGCTCCATAAACCTTGTCATCACACTGCTCCATGCACTTCTCATCAAAATGCTCTCTCACCACTGATATCACAATGTTCCATCACTAGTCAACACAGTACTCCCTCACCCCTGTCATCACAATATTCCATGACCCTTGTCACAACAATGCTACATGCCTTTATCATCACAATGCTCCATTCCCCTGACATCACAATGTTCCATAAACCCTGTCATCACAATGCTCCCTGCCCTTCACAACAGAATGCACCACACCCTTGTCATCAAAATGCTCCATGACCTTTGTCATCACAAAGCTCAATGACCCTTGTCATCACAATGCTGCATGCCATTGTCATCACAATGCTCCATGAACCCTCTCATCACATTGTTCCATGCCCTTGTCATCACAGGCTCCATGATGCTTTTCATCACAATGCTCGATGCCATTCTTATCACAATGCTCCATGCGCTTGTCATTACAATCCTCCATGACCCATGGATCACAGTGTTCCATGCCCTTGTCATCACAATGCTCCTTGCCCCCTCTCATCACAATAATCCATGAAACTTTTCAGACCAATGCTCCATGCCCTTGTCATCACAATGCTCCATTACCCCTGTCATAACAATGCTCCATGACCCCTGCCATCACAATGTTCCACAGCCTTGTCATCACAAGGCTCCATGACCCTTGTCATCACAATGCTCCAAGACCCCTGTAATCACAATGCTCCATGCCCTTGTCATCACAAAGCTCCATGACGCATGTCAACAGAATGCTCCATGGCCTTCTCATTCACGATGTTCCATGCCTTTGTCATCACAATGCTCCAAGACTCCTGTAATCGCAATGCTCCATGCCCCTTTTCATCTCAATGCCCCATGAACCCTGTCATCACAATGCACCATGCCCATCATCATAATGCTTCAGGCTATTGTCATCACAATGAAACCAAAATGCTCCATGACCTCTGTCATCACAATGCTCCAAACCCTTGTGATCACAATGTTCCATAACACTTGTCATCACAACGCCCCATGACGCTGGTCATCACAATTATCCATGGACTTCTCATCACAATGCTCCATGACCTTTGTCATCACAATTCTCAATACACTTGTCATCACAATGCTCCCTGACACTTGTCATCAGTATGCTCATTGAACCCTGTCATGACAAGTCTCCATGCCTTTTTCATCACAATGATCCATGCCCTTTTCATCACAATGCTTCATGCCATTGTCATCACAATACTCCACAAGCTTGTCATCAGAATGCTCCGTGACCCTTGTCATCTCAATGATCCATGACCCCTGTCATCACAATGCTCCATGACACCTGTCATCACAATGCTCGATGCCCCTTGTCATTACAGTGCTCCATGATGTTCGTCATCACAATTATCCATGGTCTTCTCATCACAGTGCTCCACGGTCTTGCCATCACAATGCTCCATGCCCTGGTCATCACAATGCTCCATGTCCCCAGTCATCACAATGCTCCATGACCTCTGTCATCACAATGCTCCATACTGCTTGTCATTACAGTGCTCCATGACACTCGTAATCACAATTGTCCATGGTCTTCTCATCACAATGCTCCACGCCCTTGTCATCAAAATGCTCCATGACCCTTGTCATCACAATGCTCCATGACCACTGTCTTAACAATGCTCCATGACCCCTGTCATCACAAGGCTCCATACCACTTGTCATTACAGTGTTCCATGATGCTCCTCATCACAATTATCCATGGTCTTCTCATCACAATGCTCCACGGTCTTGTCATCACAGTGCTCCATGCCTTGGGCATCACAATGCTCCATGTCCCTGGTCATCACAATGCTCCATGACCACTGTCATCACAATGCTCTATACCCCTTGTCATTACAGTGCTCCATGACCCTCGTCATCACAATTATCCATGGTCTTCTCATCACAATGCTCCACGATCTTGCCATCGCAATGCTCCATGCCCTGGTCATCACAATGCTCCATGTCCCCTGTCATCACAATTGTCCACGATCTTGGCATCACTATGCTCCATGACACTTCTCATCACAGTGTTACATGCTTTGTCATCACAATTCTCTATGCACTTGTCATCGCAATGCTCCATGATCCCTGTCACAGCAAGCTCCATGTGATTGTCATCACAATGCTTCATGAACATGTCATCAAAATTCTCAATGGCCCTTGTTATCACAATGCTCCATGACCCTTGTCATCACAATGCTCCAAGCGCTTGTCATCAAAATGCTCCATTACCTTTGTCATCACAATCCTCCATGACACTTGGCATCACAATGCTCCATTCCATTGTCATCACAATGGACCATGACATATGTCATCACAATGCTCCCTGACACCCTTCTTCAGAATACTCCATGACCTTCTCATCACAATGCTCCATGCCCTTGTCATCACAATGTGCCATGCCCACTGTCATCACAATAATCCCTGAAACTTGTCAAACCAATGCAACATGCCCCTGTCATCACAATGCTCCATGCCCTTTCATCACAATGCTCTATGACCCCTGTCATCACAATGCTCCGTGACTCCAGTCATCACAATGCTTCATGACCTTTGTCATCACAATGGTTCATGCCCTCATCATCACAAGGCTCTGTGACCTTTGTCACCACAGCGCTCCATGAACATTTCATCACAATGCTCGGTGACCCTTGTCATCCCAATGCTCAATGCCTTTGTTAGCACAATACTCCATGACCCATGGCATCACAATGTGCCATGCGCTTGTCATCACAATGCTCCACATCTTTGTCATCACAATGCTCCATAAACCTTGTCATCACACTGCTCCATGCACTTCTCATCAAAATGCTCTCTCACCACTGATATCACAATGTTCCATCACTAGTCAACACAGTACTCCCTCACCCCTGTCATCACAATATTCCATGACCCTTGTCACAACAATGCTACATGCCTTTATCATCACAATGCTCCATTCCCCTGACATCACAATGTTCCATAAACCCTGTCATCACAATGCTCCCTGCCCTTCACAACAGAATGCACCACACCCTTGTCATCAAAATGCTCCATGACCTTTGTCATCACAAAGCTCAATGACCCTTGTCATCACAATGCTGCATGCCATTGTCATCACAATGCTCCATGAACCCTCTCATCACATTGTTCCATGCCCTTGTCATCACAGGCTCCATGATGCTTTTCATCACAATGCTCGATGCCATTCTTATCACAATGCTCCATGCGCTTGTCATTACAATCCTCCATGACCCATGGATCACAGTGTTCCATGCCCTTGTCATCACAATGCTCCTTGCCCCCTCTCATCACAATAATCCATGAAACTTTTCAGACCAATGCTCCATGCCCTTGTCATCACAATGCTCCATTACCCCTGTCATAACAATGCTCCATGACCCCTGCCATCACAATGTTCCACAGCCTTGTCATCACAAGGCTCCATGACCCTTGTCATCACAATGCTCCAAGACCCCTGTAATCACAATGCTCCATGCCCTTGTCATCACAAAGCTCCATGACGCATGTCAACAGAATGCTCCATGGCCTTCTCATTCACGATGTTCCATGCCTTTGTCATCACAATGCTCCAAGACTCCTGTAATCGCAATGCTCCATGCCCCTTTTCATCTCAATGCCCCATGAACCCTGTCATCACAATGCACCATGCCCATCATCATAATGCTTCAGGCTATTGTCATCACAATGAAACCAAAATGCTCCATGACCTCTGTCATCACAATGCTCCAAATCCTTGAGATAAATATGTTCCATAACACTTATCATCACAATGCCCCATGACGCTAGTCATCACAATTATCCATGGTCTTCTCATCACAATGCTCCATGACCTTTGTCATCACAATACTCAATACCCTTGTCATCACAATGTTTCCTGACACTTGTTGTCAGTTTTCTCCTTGAACCCTGTCATGACAAGGCTCCATGCCTTTTTCATCACAATGATCCATGCCCTTTTCATCACAGTGCTCCAAGACCGCTGTAATCACAATGCTCCATGCCCTTGTCATCACAAAGTTCCATGATGCATGT